>NC_092002.1:15322688-15673274 GCF_044704955.1 Pristiophorus japonicus | reverse complement strand
CTGTCGTGATCCCCTAATTACATGAGTGATTACATTTCAAAAGCAGAGAAGGAAGAGGTGTTCAAAATTAATAGAGGTGTTCAAAATTGTGAAGCGTTTGATAGTAGGGAGAAACTGCTTCCATTGGCAAAAGGGTCACTATCCAGAGAACACAGGTCGGGAGTATAAGGGCTAGAGCGTGGGCCCCTGCAACATCGTGGGCCACCCCGACCTACGAGTGTATACCACCGCAGGTCGGGAGTATAAGAGCTGGGACGCGGGCCCCTGCAACATCGTGAGCCAACCCGACTTGCGAGAGGGCACTTCCGCAGGTCGGGCTATAAAAGAGCATACCACTACAACTTCCAGCGCGAGCTGTTTCGAGGTGGGTGACTGGTGACGTCGTCAAAACCCAGGTCGCCGTTTGGAGCATGGGCAGGAACATTGGCGGGACCCAGGAGAGGAGCGGGAAGATCGGGTCGGATGAGCGGCGAGAGATTGTGGCGGAAGTGCGGCGAATGATTGAGGCGGAGAAACGGCGAGAGATCAAGGCAGAAATGCAACTGATGATCCGGGCGGAGAGGTGAGGGATCGTGGCTGAGATCCGGCGCATGATCGTGGCAGAGGTGCAGCAAATGTTTGGTGCGGAGGTGCGGTGAGAGATTGTTGCAGAGGTGCGGCGAATGTTTTGTGGGGAGGAGCGGTGAGAGATCGTGGTGGAGGTGCGGGGCAAATGGGGGTACGGGGCCCAGAAGAGCCAAGAGCTTGGGCAGCGCAGGCCAGCCTACACTTCGATATGTGTGCGCACTAGGTCCGTGCAGCAGAGCAGGTCTCCAGTCGTCCTGGTGAACCCTTGCCACTGGATAAAGGCCTAGCTCTGTCAAGCCCATGTGGTGGCTGATGTGCAACGGTCACCACATGTCTAAAAAAAATCCACGCACAGGCATCTTCCATCCCTGGAGGTCAGGACTGGAATATCGGGTCCTTCATTGAAACATCTGTGAACTCATCTCTTTTGGTGTGGAAGCAAGTCATCCTCATTTGAGGGACTGCCTATGATGATGATGAATTAAGATAACTGGCAAAATAACCAAAGGGAGATGATTTTTTTTACATATAGAGGTGTTGTGATCTGGAATGCACTGCCTGAAGCAGATTCAATAGTAACTTCCAAAAAGGAATTGGATATATACTTGAAAAGGAACAATTTATAGGAAAGAGCAGGGGAGTGGGACTAATTAGATAGCTCGTTCAAAGAGCCGGCACAGGCATGATGAGCCACTGACCTCCTTTTGTGGCCTATTATCTATGATAAATAGCTTTTTATACCTGTTGGATAAAAGACTTTCTGGTATTACTATGGGCTCAATTTTGCCCAAGCCCGTTTTCTGGCGTATTACCAGAGTTACGCCAGCTTTTTAGGTCCAGAAATGCTGCATAAATATTTGTCCAAACTTTCCCCGATCTGTAAATCGAATTCGGAGCTGCGCAGCGTGTCCAGTCTGCTCCAAAAAATGAATCCGAGCCTTCTGTGCATGCGCGGGAAAAAAAGATTACATTTTTGACGTTGCTCCAATGGACGCGCATGCTCAGTACAGCTTGGATTTGGCAATCGGCCATTTTTAAAGAGCCAGTTCTGCCGCCCGACCCTGATCCCGAGTGCCCTCCCGGTCCGCTCCCCGCCCCTAGCCCGGGCCGAAGGGCTTGCCGATCCGTTCCCCCACCTGACCCTGGCCCCGAGTCCACTCCCAGTCTGCTCCCCGCCCCTAGCCCAGGCCGAAGGGCTTGCCGATATGTTCCCCCACCTGACCCTGGCCCCGAGTCCACTCCCGGTCTGCTCCCCGCCCCTAGCCCAGGCCGAAGGGCTTGCCGATATGTTCCCCCACCTGACCCTGGTCCCGAGTCCACTCCCGGTCTGCTCCCCGCCCCTAGCCCAGGCCGAAGGGCTTGCCGATATGTTCCCCCACCTGACCCTGGCCCCGAGTCCACTCCCGGTCTGCTCCCCGCCCCTAGCCCGGGCCGAAGGGCTTGTCGATATGTTCCCCCACCTGACCCTGGCCCCGAGTCCACTCCCAGTCTGCTCCCCGCCCCTAGCCCAGGCCGAAGGGCTTGCCGATCCGTTCCCCCACCTGACCCTGGCCCCGAGTCCACTCCCGGTCTGCTCCCCGCCCCTAGCCCAGGCCGAAGGGCTTGCCGATATGTTCCCCCACCTGACCCTGGCCCCGAGTGCGCTCCCGGTCCGCTTTTATACTCTATTCCCCTTGTAATAAAGGCCAACATTCCATTTGCCTTCCTGATTACTTGCTGTACTTGCATACTAACTTTTTGTGTTTCATGCACAAGTACCCCCAGGTCCCTCTGTATTGCAGCACTTTGACTTTTTCTCCACTTAAATTATAATTTGTTTTTCTATTATTTCTGCCAAAGTGGATAACCTCACATTTTCCCACATTATACTCCATCTGCCAAATGTTTGCCCACTCACTTAGCCTGTCTATATCCCTTTGCAGATTATTTGTGTCCTCACAATTTGCTTTCCCACCCATCCTTGTATCATCAGCAAACTTGGCTACATTACATTCTGTCCCTTTATCCAAGTCATTAATGTAGATTGTAAATAGTTGAGGCCCCAGCATTGATCCCTGCGGCATCCAACTAGTCACTGTTTGCCGTTTTCTGTTAGTTAGCCATTAATACGATACCATTAGCCATGAAACATTCTGAATCAAATTGCTTAGCAATATATTTCAAGAGCATAACATCTAGTATCCTATTCAAATATTGAATAGATTGCTGGGGCAAAAAAAGATGGTTTTGGAGGAAGTAATTGAGTCTGAATAATAATGAACTGCTAGCGAGAGAAACCATGCCTATAAATACATAACTCACTTGAAGTCCTATTAAGTTTTGGCAAAAATCTTTTGACAGCAAAAAATGTTTATTGGACAATCAAAATGGTCACTATTTTTCAGAAACTGGCCTCAATTTTAACTCCTCGCACCTACTGAAACTAGGCAGGAGGGCAGTTTAAATGGAGCAGGAGGCTTGCCTCCGCTATTCCTGATTTGACTGACCGCTATTTTAAATTGCAGTTGGCAAGGACACTCTCCCCAAGTAATCGGGGTCCTCTTTAAATATGCAGACCAAGCTCCGATGATGTAATTGCGGCCCAATCTGCTATTTTAAGCAGTGCTGACTTCCCTAACAGGCCAAACTTGCCGAGAGCTGGATCGAGGCCCAGAATAGGCCCAGCAAAGCAAGGTTTTAATATTTATTTTGAAGTTCTCTTTTGGGCCAGGAGTGGTTCCAGCTGATCCCTGGAGACAGCCTCCTGCCGCCCGAATTCCCACTATTGCCCTGCCAGTTTCGTATGGAAGTTTTCTGAATGTGGAAATGAGTTAAAATCTCTCTGGGCCTCGGTATGCGAGTTTGTCGCTCATCCAGGCCAATTAATGCACCACTCCCGCTCTGAGTTAAAAAACGATTCTACTTTAAATAAATAGTTTAGTCTCCATTAAACAGGTAGGTGCAGAGGTAGCCATAGTAATTAATGATATAAATAACAATGGGTCTTGTCATTAATGATGTCTGCTCAGCAAAATGGAAAATAGGATAGGTTTAATTCCTAGGTGCTGATTAGCAATCTCAGTTTTCTAATGGTTTTCTGTGGCTGATATCAGTTGGCCGCTTTGCTGCTATGAAGTATCAGTCTGCCTTGGATTATTGATCAGCCTTTCAGCAATGCATTAATAGAAGTGTTATGAAAAAATATAACCATGGAATATTTGAGATCTCATCTTCATGCAGATTTTTTAAATGACCAGAACCACTATTTTAGAAAATGCTAATACTTTTTGCCTGGATTCAGCAATCAGCAATCTAAAGCCACCATTTCACTGCACTCACTGCTTTGTGCAGGACCTTTACTTTCAAAAAGGTCAGAAGCTTATTTTTATTCAATGTCATTACTTTATATCTAAAGTATGTGAGGTTAAAGGAATAATGCTGATCTGTTAATGCGTCTACTCTTTTTCTGTCTGATAGGATGATGAAATAGTTTTTCAGTGCAGTACGACTGTTGTCAAAACGCAGGTTAAGCTCTGCCTTGCTGCTGAAGGATTTGGAAACCGACTCTGCTTCCTTGAAGTTACATCAACTGCAAAGGTATATCTACTCTGTGTAAAATAAACGTATTTGACCTGGAATTTCCTCATGTTTTGGCATAACTGCAGCGGTAAGAACAGAGTTGCAACGGTTTTTCATCGTGAATTTCCTTGATTATTTGGGAAGTAACAGTGTAATTAATCCGAATTCTTGTAGCAAGGACACCCCCCACCCCAGCTTGCCTCAAATTAATGATAAAATGAGGCTTGCATCTTGGAGCAGGTCAATCCTCCTGCACCCCGAGTGCATGCCCATCAGAAAACCTGGGGCAAGTGCAAATCAGATGCCTTGACTCAGATCCTGATTCTCTTTTCCCACTGCGCCCAGAACACGGGAAAATAATTTCAGAGCTATAATTTCTATTGAGAAAAATTATCTTCATTGTTTAGGCCACATGAAGGCATTTATCCTAGCAAATGTCTTAAGGCATTTATCATATGTAAAATATTTCAATAAAATTATGGCTTTAACTGAACAAAAATGATGGCAAAATCAAAAATGGCCATCAGTAATTAACAGTCAAAGCAACATTCTGAAGTAACACCACAACAAGAATTAACTGTTCTGATTACATCTATAAAGACCAGAGCGCTCTCGTGAAAGGGGTATACAACCAATTTCCTCCACTTTCACAGGTGCTTATCCTTGTGCTGTTGCTTAATTTTATTTATTTTCTACCCTTTTCTTAAGTGATAGCTTTTTATAATGTTTTTTGCAGTTGGGCAATTAAAAAAAAACTTATGGTGGGTTGTGTGTAGATGATGTAAAGTCCTGTCCCCTCAGTACAGATTCACACGAGGCATGTAGTGAAGTCAAGGTCACTCTGGACCTGCACCTTTATTTCACAGCTCTGGAATGCTGCACTAGCCTGAGACCTGTCCTTATATACCTGTCTCTTGCAAGTGCACCCCTGGTGGTAAGGAATGCTGGTGGTTACAGGTCATATCTTATTACAGTCATGTATAGCATGTTAGGATACAGTTATATATAATAATGTAAGATACATGACATCACCCTCCCCCAAGGTCTTATTGTCTTTATAGGTTCAGTCTCTCAGGTGGTCTACGCTCTCGCGTGGAGCGTCTGAGTTGTGGTTCAGTTGTTTGCCTTGGTGTCTGTTTTTCTTTGGGTGTGGTTGCTGGTATCTCGCCTGGGCTGTCTGTTTCGATTGGTGTGATTGTTGTTGACTCGCCTGGGCTGTCTGCTGGGATTGCCCTTTCCTCAGGTTGTTCCCTCTGTCTGTCCACCAGGTGTGGTGCGAGTTCCACATTGTAGTCTGCCTCTGGTTCCGCAGTGTTGTTGGTAAATCTGCTTTTGACTTGGTCTACATGCCTCCGGCAGGTTTTGCCATTGTCCATTTGTGCTACCAGTAGCCTGTTTCCTTCCTTGCCCGTTACTGTCCCTGCAAGCCATTTGGGACCCCTGCCATAGTTTAGTACAAACACTTTATCCCCTATCTCATTCCATCTCTCCCTCAAATTTCTGTCATGGTACTCAGTCAGCTTATGGCGCTTTGCCTCAATGATTTCATGCATATCTGGGAGGATTAATGAGAGCCTTGTTTTTAAAGTCCTTTTCATCAACAGTTGCGCGGGGGGGGGGATCCCAGTCAATGAGTGCGGATGAGATCTGTATGCCAGCAGCAGTCGCGACAGGCGACCCTGCAGCGTGGGACCTTGGATTTTAGGCATGCCTTGTTTAATGACTTGCACTGCTCTCTCCGCCTGGCCGTTGGAGGCCGGCTTGAACAGTGCCGTCTTGACGTGATTTATGCCGTGGTCAATTATAAAGTCTTGGAATTCTGCGCTGATGAAGCACGGACCATTGTCACTGACCAATATGTCAGGGATTCCGTGCATTGCAAACATGGTTGTGAGGCTCTCCACAGTGGTGGAGGTTGTGCTCGAGTTTAAAATGGTGCATTTGATCCACTTTGAAAATGCATCTACAACTACGAGGAACATTTTGCCCATGAATGGACCCGCATAGTCGACGTGCACCCGCGACCACGGTTTGGTAGGCCAGGGGCTCAGTGGAGCCTCCCTGGGGCCATTGCTGAGTTGGGCACAAATGGTGCAACTTCGGACGCAGAGCTCCAAGTCCACATCAATACCAGGCCACCAGACGTGGGATCTGGCTATGGCCTTCATGAGAATGATCCCCGGGTGCTCGCGGTGAAGCTCCCGGACATAGAAACATAGAAAATAGATGCAGGAGTAGGCCATTCGGCCCTTCTAGCCTGCACCGCCATTCAATGAGTTCATGGCTGAACATTCAACTTCAGTACCCCATTCCTGCTTTCTCGCCATACCCCTTGATCCCCCTAGTAGTAAGGACCTCATCTAACTCCTTTTTGAATATATTTAGTGAATTGGCCTCAACAACTTTCTGTGGTAGAGAATTCCACAGGTTCACCACTCTCTGGGTGAAGAAGTTCCTCCGCATCTCGGTCCTAAATGGCTTACCCCTTATCCTTAGACTGTGACCTCTGGTTCTGGACTTCCCCAACATTGGGAACATTCTTCCTGTATCTAACCTGTCTAACCCCGTCAGAATTTTAAATGTTTCTATGAGGTCCCCTCTCATTCTTCTGAACTCCAGTGAATACAAGCCCAGTTGATCCAGTCTTTCTTGATAGGTCAGTCCCGCCATCCCGGGAGTCAGTCTGGTGAACCTTCGCTGCACTCCCTCAATAGCAAGAATGTCCTTCCTCAGGTTAGGAGACCAAAACTGTACACAATACTCCAGGTGTGGCCTCACCAATGCCCTGTGCAACTGTAGCAACACCTCCCTGCCCCTGTACTCAAATCCCCTTGCTATGAAAGCCAACATTTACTTTCTTAACCGCCTGCTGCACCTGCATGCCAACCTTCAATGACTGATGTACCTGGACACCCAGGTCTCTTTGCACCTCCTCTTTTCCTAATCTGTCACCATTCAGATAATAGCCTATGTCTCTGTTTTTACCACCAAAGTGGATAACCTCACATTTATCCACATTATACTTCATCTGCCATGCATTTGCCCACTCACCTAACCTATCCAAGTCGCTCTGCAGCCTCACAGCATCCTCCTCGCAGCTCACACTGCCACCCAACTTAGTGTCATCCGCAAATTTGGAGATACTACATTTAATCCCCTCATCTAAATCATTAATGTACAGTGTAAACAGCTGGGGCCCCAGCACAGAACCTTGCGGTACCCCACTAGTCACTGCCTGCCATTCTGAAAAGTACCCATTTACTCCTACTCTTTGCTTCCTGTCTGACAACCAGTTCTCAATCCATGTCAGTACACTACCCCCAATCCCATGTGCTCTAACTTTGCACATCAATCTCTTGTGTGGGACCTTGTCGAACGCCTTCTGAAAGTCCAAATATACCACATCAACTGGTTCTCCCTTGTCCACTCTACTGGAAACATCCTCAAAAAATTCCAGAAGATTTGTCAAGCATGATTTCCCTTTCACAAATCCATGCTGACTTGGATCTATCATGTCACCTCTTTCCAAATGCACTGCTATGACATCCTTAATAATTGATTCCATCATTTTACCCACTACCGATGTCAGGCTGACCGGCCTATAATTCCCTGTTTTCTCTCTCCCTCCTTTTTTAAAAAGTGGGGTTACATTGGCTACCCTCCACTCTATAGGAACTGATCCAGAGTCAATGGAATGTTGGAAAATGACTGTCAACGCATCCACTATTTCCAAGGCCACCTCCTTAAGTACTCTGGGATGCAGTCCATCAGGCCCTGGGGATTTTCGGCCTTCAATCCCATCAATTTCCCCAACACAATTTCCCGGCTAATAAGGATTTCCCTCAGTTCCTCCTCCTTACTAGACCCCCCGACCCCTTTTATAACCGGAAGGTTGTTTGTGTCCTCCTTCGTGAATACCGAACCAAAGTACTTGTTCAATTGGTCCGCCATTTCTTTGTTCCCCGTTATGACTTCCCCTGATTCTGACTGCAGGGGACCTACGTTTGTCTTTACTAACCTTTTTCTCTTTACATATCTATAGAAACTTTTGCAATCCGTCTTAATGTTCCCTGCAAGCTTCTTCTCATACTCCATTTTCCCTGCCCTAATCAAACCCTTTGTCCTCCTCTGCTGAGTTCTAAATTTCTCCCAGTCCCCAGGTTCGCTGCTATTTCTGGCCAATTTGTATGCCACTTCCTTGGCTTTAATACTATCCCTGATTTCCCTTGATAGCCACGGTTGAGCCACCTTCCCTTTTTTATTTTTATGCCAGACAGGAATGTACAATTGTTGTAGTTCATCCATGCGGTTTCTAAATGTCTGCCATTGCCCATCCACAGTCAACCCCTTAAGTATCATTCGCCAATCCATCCCAGCCAATTCACGCCTCATACCTTCAAAGTTAGCCTTCTTTAAGTTCTGGACCATGGTCTCTGAATTAACTGTTTCATTCTCCATCCCAATGCAGAATTCCACCATATTATGGTCACTCTTCCCCAAGGGGCCTCGCACAACGAGATTGCTAATTAATCCTCTCTCATTACATGACACCCAGTCTAAGATGGCCTCCCCCCTAGTTGGTTCCTCGACATATTGGTCTAAAAAACCATCCCTTATGCACTCCAGGAAATCCTCCTCCACCGTATTGCTTCCAGTTTGGTTAGCCCAATCTATGTGCATATTAAAGTCACCCATTATAACTGCTGCACCTTTATTGCACGCACCCCTAATTTCATGTTTGATGCCCTCCCCAACATCACTACTACTGTTTGGAGGTCTGTACACAACTCCCACTAACGTTTTTTGCCCTTTGGTGTTCTGCAGCTCTACCCATATAGATTCCACGTCATCCAAGCTAATGTCCTTCCTAACTATTGCCTTAATCTCCTCCTTAACCAGCAATGCTACCCCACCTCCTTTTCCTTTTATTCTATCCTTCCTGAATGTTGAATACCCCTGGATGTTGAGTTCCCAGCAGAGGCATGACTACTCGGCTGCCCCACATCAGGCAGTCTGCTTGTAGGGATAGCTCATGCATGTGCCTGTGAAAGGGTTTTAATTCCTTGGGGCAGGCATCGCGAGCCTCTGCCCAGTCACCGGTTAGGACACATCTTTTTACTAAGGATAATGTGGGGTCGCTGGCCGTCCAGGCTCTGATTTGGCAAGCCATCATGGGCGAACCTGTGGACTCAAAGGCATTGATTGCCATGACTATCCCACAGTCCTGTTCGTCAGACCATTCCGTGGTCGCCAGGGGTAGCCTGCTGAGCGCATCGGCACAGTTGTCTGTGTCTGGTCTGTTACTTATGGTATAGTCGTAGGACGCCAGCATGAGTGCCCACTGTTGAATTCACGCCGAGGTGTTGGCGTTTATTGCCTTGCTCTCGGATAGGAAGGACGTGAGGGGCTTGTGGTCGGTTTCTAACGCGAACTTGGCCTCGAAAACACCATACACGCACCCGAGCGCCTCCTTCTCCACCATTCCGTACCTGCGCTCCGCCCGCGAAAGTGACCTGGAAGGATAAGCTATGGGTTGTAATTTGCCCGCACTATTCACATGTTGCAAAACGCACCCTACCCCATACGCTGACGCATCGCATGTGAGAACTAGCTTTTTACCTGGGTCAAAGAAAGTCAAAACACTGTTGGAACACAGAAGGTTGCGTACCTTATTGAAGGTGCGTTCCTGGGCGTCCCCCCAAAACCAATCACACATCTTCCTGAGTAGCACATGGAGATGCTCCAGCAGCGTGCTTAAGTTCTGCATAAAGTTCCCAAAGTAATTGAGTAGCCCGAGAAAGGCGCGCAGTTCTGAGACATTCAGGGGCCTGGGTGCCAGGCGAATTGCTTCTGTTTTGGACTCTGTTGGGCGGATTCCATCAGCGGCAATCCTTCTGCCCAAAAATCCAACCTCGGGTGCGAGAAACAGGCACTTGGATTTCTTGACTCGTAGGCCTACCCGATCCAACCGCTTTAGTACTTCCTCCAAACTACGGAAATGGGAGTCGGTGTCCCTGCCCATGATAAGTATGTCGTCTAGAAATACAACCGTCCCCGGGATGGACTTGAGCAGACTCTCCATGTTGCGCTGGAATATGGCAGCTGCCAACCTAATGCCGAATGGGCATCGATTGTACATGAAAAGGCCTCTGTGTGTTGATGGTGGTGAGTAGCTTGGATTCCTCGGTCAATTCTTGCATCATATACGCATATGTGAGGTCTAATTTTGAGAAAAGTTTACCTCCAGCCAATGTGGCAAATAAGTCCTCTGCTCTGGGCAGCGGGTACTGGTCCTGTAGGGAGACTCTGTTTATAGTAGATTTGTAGTCCCCACAGATTCGTACGGATCCATCAGGCTTCATGACTGGGACGATGGGACTTGCCCAGTCGCTAAATTCCACAGGTGATATAATGCCTTCCCGCAGAAGCCTGTCTAGTTCGTGTTCAATCTTTTCCCTCATCACATAGGGTACAGCTCTGGCCTTGTGATGGACCGGTCTAGCATCCTGTGTGATGTAGATTTTGACTTTGGCTGCTTTGAAAGTGCCCACACCTGGCTGAAAGAGATGTTCAAATCGCTTTATAACTGTTGAGCAGGAGGTCCGTTCCTCTAATGACATGGCATGGACATCATCCCATTTCCAGGTTAGTTTTGCCAGCCAGCTTCTCCCCAGCAGTGCTGGGGGGTTTCCGGGAACAATCCACAGGGGAAGTCGGTTCACTGTCCCTTTGTGTGTGACAGAGAGCATGGCGCTGCCGAGGACTGGTACGATTTATTTGGTATAGGTCCTTAGTTTGGTGTCGACCCTTGTGAGTTTTGGTCTGTCTCTTTTATGCGGCCACAATTGTTCAAATTGTTGAGCGCCCATGAGAGATTGACTCGCTCCCGTATCCAGCTCCATGTTGACAGATATCCCGTTGAGTCAGACCCTCATCATTATAGGAGGCGTCCTGTTGTAGGAGCAGCGGCCATTGATCGTGTTGACCCGCTGTACATCGGTGTCCCGGGTACTGTCCCCACCATCTTCTGGTCCGCTTTCCGACCCATCTGATTTGTATACCAGCCGAGCTGCGTTTCTTTGCACATGCGGGCTAAATGCCCCATATATTCACAATTTCTGCAAACAGCCTGCTGAAATCGACATCCCCTTGACGAGTGCCCACCCCCACACCTCCAGCACAGACCTGTTCCATTGTTCAAAGTGTTCCCAAAGAATGAGCTGCGTCTGGCTGATCTCTCTTGAGCTTCTCTCAGTTTGTAGTTGATAAGGTGTGAACGGCCGTTCCTGTGGCCCTTGATGGCTTCTGCCTGCTGTCGAGAGCCTGTTTTCCCGGTTTTGTCTGTGTGTGGGGGTAGCAGCTTGTTTAGTGCTGTGAACTTCTTGTTCCGATATTCCGTTAGTTGTCGTACCTGCATTGTAAATCAACCTCGTTTCTTCTTCCTCTACCAAGAATGTCTGTGCAACCAGTGCTGCTGCCTCTAAGGTCAGGTTCTTGGTCTCTATGAGCTTTCGGAATATGCCTGCGTGGCCTATTCCTTCAATGAAAAAGTCTCTCAGCATTTCTCTCCTCAGTTCATCGGAGAACTCACATGAACTAGCCAACCTCTGAAGTTCCGCCACGAAGTTGGGTCCACACAGCATCTGTAGTTGTAGAACCTGTGTCTGGCCATGTGTAGGCTGCTCGCTGGCTTCAGGTGGTCTCTTACCAGTGTGCTCAATTCTTCAAATTACTTGCTTGCTGGTTTCTCGGGTGCCGACAGATCCTTCATTAAAGCATATGTTTTCGACCCACAGCTGGTCAAGAGATGGGCTCTTCTCTTGTCTGCCTTATCGTCGCCTAACCAGTCTTTGGTTACAAAGCTTTGCTGGAGCCTTTCTATAAAGTCCTCCCAATTGTCTCCCGCTTTGTACTTTTCATCTGATCCGTTGTTCACCTTTCTGTGGATTCTGTAATCCCGTAACTCGTCGCCACTGTAAAGTCCTGTTCCCTCAGTTCAGATTCACACGAGGCATGTAGTGAAGTCAAGGTCACTCTGGACCTGCACCTTTATTTCACAGCTCTGGAATGCTGCACTTGCCTGAGACCTGTCCTTGCATACTTTTCTCTTGCAAGTGCACCCCTGGTGGTAAGGTATGCTGATGGTTACAGGTCATATCTTATTACAGTCATGTATAGCATGTTAGGATACAGTTATATATAATAATGTAAGATACATGACAGATGAATGTTGAGTTAATCAAATAATGGCAGGTGAAAATGGTGATGGAATAGTAGTCAGTTGTAATTAACTCAGATGCATGATCCACCCTGTTGGAACTCCCCTGCTATCCATACAGACCAAGAGGGTACCAGGTACTGTGCTGAGTTACCTGGATGAGAACGAGATTCAACTTTGATGTTTCCAATGGTTAAATAATTGGCTACCACTCACTCAATGGGATAAGGCACTATGGGCTATAAAATTGACACTGCATTAACACTACCATCAGCCCAAATTTATATTACACTTCTGACTCTAAAATGAACACACCGGATGAACCTAATTATGCAGGTGGCCTGATGCTGGAATAGCACTATGTTAATTACAGTTTGTTCTAGTTCCAGATGTAGCCCTGAAACCAGTGTTTGTCATGTTGCAAAACTGTTGCATATGCTTACCCGTCACTACGTCTGAGGCCCCCTCTACCTCGCACATTTGACTCAAACTAATAAGTAAGTGTCATTGTGCCTGGTTAAGTGTAGTAGACAGCACGCACAGAATGCACTGGTTCTTTTAAAGCTTGGAGCACCACTGTACATGCAAAGACCTGCACAGGTATTAATCTCCATTTTAGATTAAATTTAGTTTCATTAATTTTTTTTAAATTCCCAATAACTGATGGTAAATTGACCAGCCTATAGCTTCCAGGTGTGCTTCCCCTTGTTTTTAAAAATAATAGATACATTGTACCCTTTTCCAATTATTAAAAATCCCTCCTGAATCTATGGAACTTTCAAAAATGTAGTTCTCTGCTTCCTGTAAATCTGTGACTAAACATTGTTTGGGCCTGGTACTTTGTCTGATTTAAAAGCATCTAACTATTTTTCTGACCGTTTTCTTTGCTGTTTGTGCACTGCACAGCTGTATCAGGCTGTCTGTCCCTTCTGTCAGTTATTCCAACATGTACAATTACTGCTAGCTCGTGTCTCATTCCCTGAACTGACTTCCTTATTTCCTGCTTAATATCTTTAACCTTTGCGCCAGTAGACAAATCATAGACCTGTTAGCTTGATTTTTTAGCAGCATTAGCTGTACACAAACCACAAACTTTTACTAATATTGTATTACTACTCTTTCTTCTTCCCTTCTTAAACTGAACTTTTTCTCCGAACACCAGAGACTCGTTTGACCTCCTTTGCTCCATTAATTTTCCCTCCTGTTTTACAGCTGTTCCTTATTGTTACACATTTAGTGCACCTCTTGTAATCCTTTTGCTCCCCTGAATATAAAGATCGTGGCACTTTCTCTGGTGGTGCTCTGAGCTGTGTAATCACTTTCCTTTGGAAAAAAATATAATTTTGTGTAGTTTTGCCTTTTAAAAAAAAATCTTGGTAGAATACTACATATAAAAAATTATTCCAATAAATAATGCTGATAATTAATATTAACCATCATGGTACTATTGTGTAATGCAGGTAAATCTGTCGTTAATCAATTTGATTTGAAATTCCTGTATTAAAAGACCCTGTAATTCAAAGAAGCTCCATTTTCTGTGCTGCTTATGCATGTGAATCCGACCTGAAACTGATTTCATATGTTGTAAAAAGGATTATGCTCCTTTTGGTTCTTTCCCATAGCTGAATTGGAGCAAACATTTAGAGGGTAAATGATCAATCCATACACCAGAACTATATTCCTTATTTGGTGCTTATTAACATGGGCTTAATTATAGAGGATTGGCACTCTAATATTCAATGCCTATATGTCTTTTAATAGTAGATATGTCTTTTAATTAGTTACATGATAAATTTGTTGGGATCTTAACATTTGTGTGGTATTTCACTATACAGTAAATCAAATATAAAGAAATTCCTATTAAAATTTTGATAATATATCCAGTTCCATTTGGTTCCGAAACATTTGTAGCCACTGATAAAGCTAATCCTGGCATTTCTATTTCTTCAGAACATCACGGCAGATAACAAGACTGAATGTATTAAAATGGGTCAAAATATCGAATGATTTGGTCTTTTAAAGCCATTACATTTGGATATTGTCATTTTCTTATCTAAATTGCAATATTTAGAACTTAAAAGCACATAATTAATCATGAGAGCTTCCAGAGCTGAATTACAGATTTTTAATGCATCTGCAGCATCTATAATTTCGATTGTTAGTTTCCATGACAACCAACAATAGGATGAAGTAAAAGTGCAATAAAATAAGTTTCCATTTGCCTGGCTGAATGTGGGGCACTCATTACTGAAAAGTGGTACAAAAGAAGAACATTGATAGCAATCGATAGAAAGCTGGCATAATCCAGGTTTTCCCAAAGGAATCTTCAATGTGGACTACTTAACTGTTTGTACTGCTAAGAAACGTAAGAAATAGGAGCAGGAGTAGGCCATATGGACCCTCAATACTGCTCTGCCATTCAATAAGGTCACAACTGAACTTCCACATCAACTCCACTTTCCCACACAATCCCCATATCCCTTGATTCCCTTAGTGCCCAAAAAATCTATTGATCTCAGTCTCATCGTCTAAGCATCCATAGCCCTTTGGGGTAGAGAATTCCAAAGATTCACAACCCTTTCAGTGAAGAAATTTCTCCTCATCTCAGTCCTAAATGGCCCCTAGTTGTAGAATCTCTAGCCAGGAGAAACAGCCTCTAAGTATCTACCGTGTCAGGCCCTCTAAGAATTGTATGTGTTTCAATGAGATTGCCTCTCATTCTTCGAAACTCCAGAGATTATAAGCCCATTCTACTCAATCTCTCCACTTTGAACAGCCCTCTCATTCCAGGAATCAATCTAGTCAACCTTTGTTGCACCCCCTCTAAGGCAAATATGTCCTTCCTTGAGTAAGGAGACCAAAACTGTACTCCATACTGCAGGTGTGGGCTCACCAAAGCCCTATATAATTGCAGGAAGATTTCCTTATTCCTATTCCAACCCCCTAAATTAGTGGCTCACATACTATTTGCCGCCTTAATTGCTTGCTGTACCTGCACATTAACTTTCTGTGATTCATGTACAAGGAAAGGACCCGCAAATCTCTCTATTAACTAATATTTATGAGTCTGTCTCCTTTTTTTAAAAAAAATGCTGCCTTTCCATTCTTCCTATCAAGTGGATAATTTCACGATTCCCCACATTATACTCCATCTGCCACCTTGCCCATTCACTTAATCTGTCTATATCCCTTTGCAGCCTCTTTGCGTCTTCCTCACAGCTTACTTTCTCACCTTGCTTTGTATTGTCAGCAAACTTGGATATATTACACTCAATCCCCCTCATCTAAGTCATTGAGGCCCAAAAACTGTTCCACTAGTTACACCCTGCCATCCTGAAAATAACCTGTTTATTCCTGCTCTATTTTCTATCCGTTAACCAATCTATACTAATACCCCTAATCACGTGTAACAACCTCTTGTGTGGCACCTTATCGAATGTCAATTCTGAAAATCCAAATATACTACATCCACTGGTTTCTCCCTCATCTATCCTATTAGTTACACCCTTAAAAAAAAAAAAAAATTCTTCGATATGTCAAACACGATTTCCCTTTCATAAAACCGTGTCTCTTTACCTCCCATTTACTTCATCGTTATAAAATAGTTTTGCTAATACTTTTTACCTAATATAAAGAGGGCTAGAGTGGCTTTAAAAAAAATACAAATTATTATAAGTGCCTTAAAGGTCAAGTTTGATATGAGTATTTGAACCACATTATTGTTAAGGGGTGAAAGAAGTGGTATATCTTCATAGAAATACCTACAAATGTGCTTCCATCATTTTTTTTAACAAGCAGACATTTGACAACATTTTATCCAACAGCAATGTTGCATATGTTGAATTGGGGAATGAGGGAAACAACATTTCCAATTTAAAATGTGGGATTTATTATGGCTTTCAAAGGTCTGAGTGCAAGGCTGAGGTACATTTTCTGACTTTTCTGGTAAAGGGATTGAGCAGGTCACTGTTAACTGCCTGTCTAGCTGCAGTGTGTCTTGTTCTTTTCCTCGCCTTCATCCAATTCTTCCTTGTTTGATGATGCCTCCTCTTGTTCCTGTGCCTCCTCCAACTCCAATCCTCTTAGCACTGCCAGGATGTGCAGAATGCAGTAAACTACAATAAAGGGGCCGACTTTTTCTGGGCCATATTGTAGAGAGTCCTCAGATCGATCGAGGCACCTGATTCTTTACTTCAAAATGCCAGTGGTATGCTCTGAGGTTCCTGATGGTCCCATGGCTGTCATTGTACCTGTGGTGCCCAGGCATGGTGGGGTTGAGAAGGGGTGTTAACAGCCTGATATGGGGGGATGCCCCTTGTACCCAGCAACCCAGCAAATGGGCGGAAAAAATGGGGAGGATGGATGAATGCCGCAGAATGAAGGTTTTGTGACCGCTACCAACAAAACTAGCGTACACTTGGTTATCCTTCTGGGTGCTCGCATACCAGTTGAACGTTGATGGAGTGGAAGGCTTTCCTGTTGACATTAGTTCCTGGCTCGCCTTCTGGTGCCCTGATAGCGACAAGAGTGCTTGTCGCTATCAGGGCACCACCATGCCTGGGCACGACAGCCATGGGACCATCAGGAACCTCAGGGCATACCAATTGGCATTTTAAAGAATCAGGTGCCTCGATCGATCTGAGGACTCTCTACAATATGGCCCAGAAAAAGTGGGCCCCTTTATTGTAGTTTACTGCATTCTGCACAATAATACACTAGACTTGAGGGAAGCCAGCCATTGCTGCAAATCGCAGAGCACTTTCATTTTGGCTGTTGGCATCCATTGTAAAATGAATGGACTGATTTACTCTGGCAAAGAAAGCATTGATGACCTACTTGCTGCAGCTGTGCACTGCAGACTGGGAGATTCGGTTCAGCCTGCAGTGGATCCTGCTGCATAAGTCAGGGACCGCTTGCCTGATGACGTGCAGCCTCCACCTGCGTTAATTAGGAAGTTCAAACAAACTGCAATTCTAAAAAGATTGATCAGCAACATCTCCCAATTGTTTTTAAAAGGCGAACGAATTCAGTTGTTGCAAATATATATATTTATAATTCAGATGCTTTGTTTTGCTTTAACCGGCCGACTGCACACGGGATTAAACAATACAATTTAGAAACAAACTTGTGAAAATGTAAACTTTTATTTAGAAAATTCAACTTACTTCTAAAATTGTCCAAATCTTACTGGAATTATAGCTCTTAAGCTTTGCCAGCTGAGGCTTAACCTGCGTCAGGAGCCTGGGAGTGAGGTTTGGCTCCAAATCCATGGTCAGTGGTCCTACTGCAATTTCTAGTCTCATTCGCTGATCCTAAGCAATGTCATGAAGCCCTTTAAAAATGCTGCTGCTGTACCTTCCCTCACTCGACCTCGCCTTAATCAGCCACGTCCTGAACTGCATTGACCATGACCTGCCACAACCCGTTCCCAGCACACCCACCCTATCCTCAGCCTTTCAGGATAGCCGCAGCCTGTTCTTGGCCCAAAGTTAGTGTTCTGCTCTGTGTGTATTTGCTGACTGTAGTTACGATTACACTTGGTAAGTATGGTGTTAAAGTAAAGAAAACCAGCTTCAGGTTAGGAACAAGCCAGAGGCTGGTCCAACAGCCTGGAAATGAGTTGAGGCAAATTCTCTTTGTCTCACTTCCTGCCACGTGCCCGCATCCTTCAACATCCCAAATCCTAACTGCCAAGCACTGGGGATGACCCTCAGTATTGCAGATCATGAGCCCCACTTCCCCTAATTTCTGCCACACCCAGGAAACCATCAATGAGACAGACCATAACATTCCACTCCTCAGTTCTGCCAAGCCTCAGGTTCTTTACAGCATTGCCAAACCCTAGGATCACCAACTCACTGTTGCCAAAGCCCAAGACATCTTTGCCACCTCCTGTTACTAAACCCCGGGTACCTGTTTGCAACCTCATCTTGTCTGCCATCTGCTGTGTATCTTGGCCACCCTCGATCAACTCCGTTGGGCGAGCCACGTCGTCCGCATGCCCGATACAAGACTCTCAACATAAGCAATCTACTCGGAGCTCCGACACGAGGAAAAGCATCCAGGAAGGCAGCGAGTCTCTACGTCGAGAGCAAGCTGAAGCAAACCGTAAACAGCGGAAGGAGCGCACGGCAACCCAAGTACCCCACCCACCCGTTCCTTCAACCACCGTCTGCCCCACCTGTGACAGAGACTGTAGGTCCCACATAGGACTCATCAGCCACATGAGAACTCATTTTTAGTGTGGAAGCAAGTCATTCTCGACTCCGAGGGACTGCCTAAGAAGAAGAAAGAATCTTGGCCTTTAAACCTGTATAAGGTAAGAACTGAGTGAACAAGGAAAGGACATATAATCAGATGGATTATATGATTAATCTATTGTTTTTTTACTAATTTATTGTTTTCATGACTAAAGTGATCCCTAAAGCACCAGTTTATTTCTCAGAATACCAGATATTTAATGTGGAATTTGACGTCAGTCACTAAGTCAGTAGCATCAAGGACAGAAAGTCAGTCAGTGCCCGTTAGAAGGAGCATTTCGAAGATCTCCTCAACCGAGACTCTGCCTTTGACGCGAGTGTCCTTGACAACATCCCGCAGCATGCTACCCACTACCATCTCAGCACAACCTCAGCCCGGCACAAGGTAGAAAAGGCCATCAGTCAGCTGAAGAATAACAAGGCAACAGGAACAGATGGAATTCCGGCCGAAGCATTAAAGCATGGTGGAGAAGCACTATTAGCACGAACACATGACCTAATTTCTCTTATCTGGAAGGAGTAGAGCATGCCAGGAGTTCGCGGGGACGCCGTAATCGTGATCATCTTTAAAAAAGGGGACAAGTCCGACTGCGGTAAATATAGAGCGAATGCTGTCGGCCAGAGGGAAAATCATTGCAAGAATCCTCCTCAATCGTCTTCTCCCTGTGGCTGAAGAGCTCCCCCCAGAGTCGCAATGCGGATTCTGTGCACTAAGGGATACAACAGACATGTAGTTGTCATGCGGTAAAGATCAAGAGAAATGCAGGGAACAGCACCAACCCTTGTACATGGCCGCCTTTGACCTCACAAAGGCCTTTGACACTGTCAACTGTGAGGGATTATGGAGCGTCCTCCTCCTCCTTTTTGGCTGCCCTCAAAAATTTGTCACCATCCTCCATCTGCTCCACGATGACATGCAAGCAGTGATCCTGACCAATGGATCCACCTCAGACCCAATCCACATCTGGACCGGGGTCCAGCAAGGCTGCGTCATTGCATCAACGCTCTTTTTGATCTTCCTTGCTGCAATGCTCCATCTCATGCTTAGCAAGGTCCCGCTGGAGTGGAGCTAAATTATCGAACAGATGGGAATCTGTTCAACCTCCGCTGCCTCCAGGCCAGATCCAAAATCGTCCCATCCTCTGTCATTGAACGCAGGCGACTCTTGCGTCTATGCACACTCTGAGGCCGAACTCCAAGCCATCATCAACACCTTCACCGAGGCGTACGAGAGCATGGGTCTTATGCTAAACATCCGTAAGACAAAGGTCCTCTACCAACCTGATCCTGCCACACAGCCACTGCCCCCCCAATTATCAAAATCCACAACGAGGCCTTGGACAACGTGGACCATTTTCCATACCTCGGGAGCCTACTGTCAGCAAGAGCAGACGTTGACGACAAGGTCCAACACCGCCTTCAGTGCGCCAGCGCAGCCTTCGGTCGCCTGAGGTGGAGAGTTTGAAGACCAGGACCTCAAATCCGGCACCAAGCTCATGGTCTACAGGGAAGTAGTGATACCTGCCCTCCTATATGGCTCAGAGACGTGGACTATATACAGCAGACATCTCAAAATGCTGGAGAAGTACCACCAGCACTGCCTCCGCAAGATCCTGCAAATCCATTGGCAGGCCAGATGCACCAACATCAGTGTTCTCACTTGGGCCAGCATCGAAGCATTGACCACGCTCGATCAGCTCCATTGGGTGGGCCACATCGTTCGCATGCCCAACACGAGACTCCCAAAGCAAGGAGCGAAGGAGGGAGGGGGAGAAGGGAGGGAGGGAGGGGGAGAAGGGAGGGAGGGAGGGGGAGAAGGGAGGGAGGGGAGAGAGGAGAGGGAGGCTGGCTGGGCCCAGCCAGGCCCAAGACATCGGTCGTGGCCCGCCCCCAGCACCGGATTTAACGGTAGGTGCCCGGGGGGGAAGGTCGGGTCTGGGGGCAGGTCCGGGGGGGGGGTTAGGTCCGGGGTGGGGGCGGGGATCAGGTCGGGTTCGGGGGTGGGGTGGGAGCGGGAGTCGGGTCCGGTGCGGGGGTCGGGTCGGGTCCGGGGGCGAGGGGGAAGAGTGGGAGTGGGAGTCGGGTCCGGGGGGGGGGGGGGGCGGTGGGAGAGCAGGGTTCGAGTCCGGGCATGGAGCGGGGGTCGGGTCCAGGAAGGAGGGGTCCGGTCCGGGGTCAGGTCCAGTGGGGGGAGTCGAGTTGGGTTGGGAGGAAGCAGGAGCTGGGCGTGGGAGGTGCAGCCTGATCCACTTGGGCCCAGTGAGTGGAAACAAGTCATCCTCTACTCCAAGGGACTGCCTATGATGATGAGCCCAGTTGTAAAGTTATGCCATAGAAGATCTGCTGCGATCTATTTACCTATATTTAGAAACCGTGGGCCCAAGTTTCGGGCCATGCCTAGAACGGTGCAGCCCCGACCTGGACGCCCATTTTTTGCGCAACAAAGTGCGCCTAAAAAAAACTTACCTATTCTCCGGCTCCCTGCAGGTCCTCTGGAGCTGGGCGCGGCGCAGCACAAGCTGTGGGGGGCGGAGCCAGGTCCCTGTGCTGAAAACAGTACCGGGACCTCTGCACAGGCGCACTACAGTGGCCGCGCATGTGCAGTAGCTCCAGGTGCCCAAAACTGTGGGAGGGGTCCGAAGCATGCAACCCCTAGCCCTGGCCGAATGGCCTCACTGGGACTGCGTGGATCAGGCCCAGCCCAGCTCCTGCTTCCTCCGGATCGGGACCTGACCCGACTTGACTCCCGCTGCCCCCTCCCACCACCGGACCCGACCTCCGCTTCCCCCGCTCCCGACCTCTCACCGACCCCCCACTCCCGATGCCTTAGTGTCATTTTCATTTCATTTAAATTTGTGTGAAGATAGGGGAAGATTGTGTGTTTAAATATATATAATGAAGGTATTGCTAGATTTTGCATATTTCATACAAGCAACCGTAGAGGAAAGGTCCAGAGGAACAGATTAAATATATGAGGTAGTGTGAAATCAGGTTCATATAGATATAGATATAGATAGATATGTAAAAATATTTTATATATTCTACTTAAATAATTACATAAAAATTATGAAATACTTACAGGAACTTCCTTTAGAGCGTGCAGTCAAAGGTATGATCACAAAACTATAATGGTGAAGGTTTAGTATTGTATCCTGGAGAAAAAGTGCTATTTCCTGCTGTGAATGTCATATTCCAGTAGATTGAACTATGGATAATTTAATAAAACTAAAGCAGGTATTGAGGAAATGACCTTAAGATTCCAAATTACTTAGCTTGTCAGCTCATTTCATGACATTTTTAATACTATAACTTTTAATTTATTGGTAAATTGAGTTATGTCGTCTGACTAACATGGAAACACATCCTTCAGTTAAATTAAGTTGTGTAAAGTACAGCAATAAACTTGCATGCCCTTTCTACTTGCAGAATGTTCCTCCAGACCTTGCAATTTGCAGCCTTGTGCTGGAGCAGTCGCTCTCTGTGCGAGCCCTACAGGAGATGTTGGCCAACACCGTTGAAAAGGGTAATGAGGTAGGTCTGCAAAGTAACTTCTTAGATGGGGTGCAAGACATTTATTATTTAACATTTTAACTCCATAACCACTCTGTATGGAAAATGTCTTGCTTTGAATCAACTACCCAAATTTGTTTTAAAATTATTTAAAAGTTTGCTTATTATAGATCAACAATAAACTGAATTATGAGGTTATCTATAGTAATATCAAAATGAGCATTAATAAAATATGGTAATTGCATAATCATGGTTGGCGGGTAAAGTGTATAAGGCTGGCGCTCTATAGTTGACAATATTATTTGTGTGATTTACAAAAAATTGAAACTGCATGCTTTGGGTACTAGTTATACGAAGTAATTCTGTTTTAATAAATTGCTTATCGTATCGAATATGACAGTTTTTTTTTACCTTTAATGAATTTTCTGAGTGACAGCATTTCAATAATATATATGTTCACTAAAAATATGTTCTCAATGGGTTGAAAAAATGAAGAATTTATAGATGGATTTGTGATCAGAATTGATGATTGATGGGGATATCTGATGCCAATTTGTGGTCCCCAAAATTGTTGAAATTTAACTTGAATTTAATGTTGGAAGAAATTTAGAAATTTCAAAAAAAGCAATCTATCAATAAATCATACTTTATTATGAAATCCTTATTGAACAATATTCCTGGATGTACGGTTTAAAAATATATAAATGGGTAGCCTGCTGAAACATAAAGCTTGACGATATCTCTATCAATGTTGTGGATATGGGACCATACTCACATTCGGTCTCGTATTATTTGAACCGTCATATATGCAGCACTGGCCACCAAAGTGACATTTTACATAAAATATGCCTGGAAAGAGCATGCCTGCAACTTCATAAAATGTTTTTTTGGAAACATTTTATTATCAATGCCATTATTTTTCTATAATGCTGAAATATTTGTGAAATATTTTGACATGTACATATGTATCCAAATCGGATAAAATAATAGATTTACTGTACTTACTTGCAGATTTTAGTTGAATGTTTAGTGCACCTATAATTTATTGATTCAGCATTTGTTAATTAGCTGTTTTATATTCCAGCACCCGATTGTGAGGGAAAAAACCTTGAGCAAAATTAGAAATCTTGGTGATAAATTGACTGTATTGAGTTTCAACTTTGCTTTCTTAGTAACAGATATTCAGATTACAGTATCTGCTGATTACCAACCTTCAATTCCAATTCAACATTATGAACGCAAGGTGTATAATAGAATAAAATGTATAACGGAAAAGAAAAATAACCAGAAACAGATGGGAGAGTGAACAGGACTATTTTGGGAGATAATGTTGGTGAAATGTATGTGAGGTATTCAATCGTACCTGGTACTTCACATATTTAGTAGAAAACCGGGGGAAGTTATTTAATATATGTGTTTAATCAATGTTGATATCACTAGTGGGTGCTCCCAAACAATATGCCAATTGTTTAAAATATTAAACTTCTCCTCCAGTATCTTCTGTACTGAGTTTGTGCTAATGGTGAGATGAGTCTTTCAAAGCCCATGGTTTCCTAATACTGATCAAACCACAGAGTAAACACGTGGAATCTTTCTTCATTTGTAAATTTTTCACAAACTATTTTTATAAAGTGTTCTTATCCAAAACTACTGCTGTAACCTCAAAGGGTTGAATGAAATAATGGCTATTTTTCATTCTCTCTTCTCCACACAATGTAGGATTATAGCCTGGCTTGACAGGTTGTAGAGAAATCATATGCTGAGCACACATATAAAAATGGCATCATGATCTTGTCGATGAGTGGCAGTGGCAATTAGTTTTTCCCAAGCTAAAGGATCTTTTCTCCTTGTGTCAGACTTGTAGCCACTCCAAGTTTAGGATACTGTTTCCAATCTCTGCAGAAATAGATTCGATTAATTAGACATTGCTTTTAAAAAACATTTTGTAAATTTGTCCAGGTTTTTATGTTTCTTCTCGGGTGTTCACACTGAAGTGCTTATAGAAAACAATTAATGAAGCAGAAATCAGTAAGCTAAAGATCACGCTAAGGTGCAAAATTGAAGTTTACACTCAGTACAGAAAGCGTTCTCCAGTTGGGCTATGGTTGTACAGTATACTTGTTGGCATCAAAGCAAATGAAGTGTCTATATATTTGGGTGAGGATCTCTGTACCTACAAAGGTTTTTAAAAATGTATAAAATACTATAGTATGTTCACAATTGCTAATGCTCACAATCCTTGCATAAAAGTCTAGTCACCCACACATAATGTGTTAAATTTGCTTTGGATTTAAAAAACATGCCTGCAAAAAATGGCTGCATTGTATTATATATTAATCATATTACGATAAAGAAGCACAGTGAGGTCTAAGAAATCCAGTCACATCCAGCTGTGTCGTTGAACACTCATCAGTGCTGGTAAGCACTGACACTGCCTCAGGCTAGGGACTCGACTACTTCACCTATACTGGGCACTTGCTTGAGTCGGACAATGCCAAGACAGTGCTGTGAAACCTCTTGAAGTCCTGGGTATTGTCTGTCCATTGGCACTGATTAGCATAGAGAATGCCAGCACTAAGACATTACCAAACTAACACTGAGCAATTAAGGCAAATTAAATTTGATCCCGCTCAAGGAATAAATTATCAGTCCAGTAACATAGGAATCACCTCATACAACAACCCCAGTACTACTACTGAAGTAATTCATTCAGAATTGAATAACCTCTCGGGGATTTTAGGAGGCTTCCTAAACTATAACCCAAGAAAATATCTTGAGACAAGCTTAACTTTATACTGACTGTGGGGATATGTAACCCTCCGGTGGTTGCATTGCTGAAGTTCCAATGTGCCTCATTTCACTTAGAGGTTCCAGTGACCCATCCACAGACTGAGGGGATTTTGAGGAAATAGAAATAAATTACTTGAATTTTCACCACCTCAGGATGTCCCAAAGAATTTCACAGTCAATGTTCTCAAACAAGGCTGATCCATGCTTTTACCTTTGCTCCTGTTACGTGTTATTGATCAACTCACTGAATGTCGTCAAAAGCCGACTGGACATCGAGTTTGTCAATCTACCAATATAATTAGTAACATCATTTGTTTTCTACGTTAAAGTTGCCATATAAAAACAAGTTGCTGTCACTGTACAATCATATGCATTCTTTGAATGATATCCATCCTCTATACTCTATACCCACATCTATCTGTCCCACAGGTCATGCAGGTGTACAGTTTTGAGGGGAGGAGAAGATTATTATTAAGTGGCTGGTTAGTTTCAGCTTAGCCTCAGATCAAAATGTACTTTTGAAATGACACAGGTCGTAGAACTTCATTGTGTGATATCTTGTTTAACTGTGTGACACTGCCTGTCTGCAATGTCATGACAACATTTTTATGTGTGCTCAGTACAAGTTCACTTACCAAACTAAGCTATATTCCTATGGTGTGAAGAAGACCATTGCAGGTAAGCAATTTGTCTATGTATTTTACAACTTTATACAGTAACTACAAAGTTTGAAATTAATCAAAATTCTACTGAATTTTTCTTTGATAATTGCAAAGTTATGACTGTGTTTACTAGCATATGTTCAGTATTTTTCAGGTTATTATTCTGAGCTGATTTTTTTTGGAGATTTGTATTTTTCCGGATAGAAACTTAAATTTAATTCGTCTTTTCAAAGTGTTTTTCATTCAGCATGCTGAATACATTCCATAGTCATTGATTCATGCTTATATGTCAAGTCACTGCTAGTTAACCATTTCATTTTAATTGTGTGGTTTCATGTAAAGTTTGACTGCGTCTAGTTACCTGTAGGTTCTTGGCTATTCACTTTAGACGTGTCAGTGAAATCATTAAATTGGTAATAAGTAACGTAGTCCACAGGTAGCTACTTTCTGATATTGCACGGGTTTGGTCAACAGCATATAGTAGACACTGTTGGAAAGGTTCCCATACTTAGTCTGACATCTCAAGCTTATGCTTGGTTTCTTGAAAGCGCACGTGTAGATACGACTCGCATGTTTTCATTTAAAAATGAGATATTCTTGGGGAAAATGTTGGTGGCATGAGAATATAAGAAATAGGAGCAGGAGTAGACCATTTGGCCCTTCAAGCTTGCTCCGCCATTCAATAAGATCATGGCTGATCTGATCTTGGCCTCAACTCCATTTTCCTGCCTGTCCCTATAACTCTTGAGTCCCCTGTAATACAAGAATATGTCTATCTTCGCCTTGAATATATTCAATGACCCAGCCTCTGGGGTAGAGCATTCCAAAGATTCACAACCCTCTGAGAGAAGAACTTCCTCCTCATCTCAGTCTTAAATGGGCGACCCCTTATTTTGAAACTATTCCCCCTAGATCTAGATTCCTCCATTCTGCCCTATCGAGCACCCTCAGAATCCTATATGTTTCAATAAGATCAACTCTCATTCTTCTAAACTCCAATAAGTCCAAGCATAAGTCCTGTTTGCCTGCTGGACCTGAAACCCTGACTCAGACTGGTCTTCTGACTTTAACTGAAGTTAAGTAATTAATTCTATTTGACATTCAAGTGCTGAACATCCAGATTAAATTACTTAACCATCTGGCTCAAGAAAAATCAATTAAAAACACTTATTTACGCTTTAGCTAGTTTTTCTGCAGAACTAAGCTCCTTCTGCCATGAAAATTCTTACTTTAACAGTGCATATAGTTCACTTTCTCTGACACAATTAATTGGACTGGTGTTGAAAACAATTGACTGCATTACAAGTTGTGATGTGGAAAAACTTTACACCTAATGCAATTATTTTCCACAGCTATCCTTGAATAAATAAAATGCTTTTTGCATCACAGACCACATTTCTGAGTCTCACAATCTTCACAGGTAACATAGCTACTGTGCTGCCCTTTGGAGTCCAAATTCAACCTGGATCCATTTCTGTCAGACAATCCTTGCACTTCCATCAACAAACCAGAATTCAACTTTGATCCGAATAAACATTGTCAACAATTTTTCTGACTTTTTAGTGTTAAATTTAGCATAGGTCTTATGGGCATAACCCAATGTACACAAAAATGCCCAAGTCTTCTGATATTAGTAGTTTGATATTTGTAGGGTAAATTTTTGAATTAAGGCATACACACAGGATAAAAATATGTGCAAAGATACTTGAAAGGTTCAGGTCACATACAAGTAACCCTGCAGTATGCACAAGTGGTATGTTTTATTTATTTCATTGCAAAACACTGATGCTATACATTTGGATATCTGCGAGTAAATGTATGTTGTACTAGCAGGACTATGTTATGACGGATTTTAAATGATGAGCTGACTTTATCTGAAACCACAAGTTTTATACTGCTCTAGATCTGATTAGACAAGTTATAGTTAAAGAATGCGTTTTGGTAACTGCAGTACATGTCATCTTTTTGTTTCTATTATTTTACAGCAAACTACATTTCGTAAAATATTTCTGATTGTGGTTAGAAATAAAAAAAATTTTTGGGTCAATACTGTGGCTTCCCCACTTGCAGCAGTTAACAGGAGATAAATTGCCCTAGATTCCAGTGATTAACTAGCCCGCAATCTAAAATAGCCAATGACCATTGTGTCACCGTTACCACTATTTTTGGCCATCAGATATTATACTTTACCAGATATTATACTTCACCAGATTTCAGTTAATTGGACATATCGTAATATCTGCTTTGTTCTAGATCACTGTGTCATCAGAGTTGTCGTTGGCCACTGGAATAGTGGGGTGGGGCGGGGAACAGTCCAGAATGTGGTGCAAATTGAAAATAATATACTTTTTCTGCTTTTCATTTTTTATCCACTATGCAAGCCTCTTGATCTGGACAAATGGGTATGTTTGTGTGTCTGTACTGCTCTGTGGTTTTGTTGCTGTGCCCCTTATTTAAACCATTTTAAATCCCTTTTATAGGTGATTAGCAGTCAGTGCATGAGCTCTAACACATTTCACTTCACTCATAAAGGCCCTGTTCATACATTACATAAAGATCTCATGTCATTGCATTCATTTTACCACAATATGTTAAATCATTTCTTTCCTCTGAAGTCCTTTTTTTAAATGGTGTCAATGTTAACTAAGAACACAATATTTCACAGGAAAACAAATTCACTTTAGGTTGTTATTCTTTGTAGTTTCAAGAACATAGGTAAAATCTCATAATTCATAACTCACAAAGAACAATTTCTTAACCTATTACACCTGTTGCTTTTATAATCATAATTATCTTGACTGTTATCTAGTTTATGTTCAGATTTTGTCTCTGGTTTTCTTTGCTTTTCATTTCACTAGATTTCTCATCTTTGCTACCACTGAAAGAAAAGTATCACTTGACAAAGCAAAGGGTGCTTTGCTGAGGTTGGGAATAATAATGGAATATCTGGTAATGCACTCTACCTGATCGTAGGGTTTCTCACCTTTTTTTCCCAGCAAATTTCTTGATAGTTTCATAGGGCCCAAGTTTCCACATGATTCGCGCCTGATTTTTAGGAGCAACTGGTGGAGAACGGACTATTTTAGAAATCGCAATTCTCCACATTTTTTTTTCTGCGGTTCTGGTCAGGTAGAACAGTTCTAGTTTAGAACAGAATTTTTTCTTCAAAAGGGGGCGTGTCCGGCCACTGACGCCCGATTTGAAAGTTTCCACAGTGAAAATGTACTCCAAACTAAAGTAGAATGGAGCCAGTGAAGATTTTTGTAGAACTGAAAAAACCTGTTCTCCACATTAAAAAATCAGGCGCAGTTTACAAATTAGTCGTCCAGAACGAGGTGGGGGGGAGGGGGGGGAAGGGAACTCATTAAATTCGACAATAAATCCTTATTTATACTTCTACAAATATTATACAAATAAATCCAACCTGAATAAACATTTATAAGCCAAGAAAAGATTAAATAAACCATCTTCCTACCTGTGTGAAAGTGCTTCAGCCAGGGAGAATTCTGCAGCCGTTCGTGCCGCTGAGCGGGAGGGGGGGGAGAGAGAGAAGGAGGGAGGGAGAGGGAGGGAGGGAGGGAGGGAGAGGGAGGGAGAGAGAGAGGGGGGGGAGGGAGAGAGAGAGGGGGGGGAGGGAGAGAGAGAGAGAGGGGGGGAGAGAGAGAGAGAGGGGGGGAGAGGGAGAGAGAGAGAGAGAGGGGGGGAGAGGGAGAGAGAGAGAGAGAGAGGGGGGGAGAGAGAGAGAGAGAGAGAGAGATGGAGGGGGGGAGGGAGAGAGCGAGAGAGAGGGGGGGAGGGAGAGAGAGAGAGAGAGAGGGGGGAGGGAGAGAGAGAGAGAGAGAGAGGGGGGGAGGGAGAGAGAGAGAGAGAGAGAGGGGGGGGGGAGGGAGAGAGAGAGGGGGGGAGGGAGAGAGAGGGAGAGAGAAAGGGGCGTGGAGAGAGAGAGGGGGGGAGAGAGAAGAGAGAGGGGGGGAGAGAGAAGAGAGAGGGGGGAGAGAGAAGAGAGAGGGGGGGAGAGAGAAGAGAGAGGGGGGGAGAGAGAAGAGAGAGGGGGGGAGAGAGAGAGAGAGAGAGAGGGAGGGGGAGAGAGAGAGAGAGAGGGAGGGGGGGAGAGAGAGAGAGGGGGAGGGAGGGAGAAAGAGAGGGGGGAGAGAGAGAGAGAGATAGAGAGGGGGGAGGGAGGGAGAGAGAGAGGGGGGAGGGAGGGAGATAGAGAGGGGGGAGGGAGGGAGGGAGAGAGGGAGAGGGAGGGAGGGAGGGAGAGAGAGGGGGGGGAGGGAGAGAGAGGGGGGGGAGGGAGAGAGAGGGGGGGAGGGAGAGAGAGGGGGGGAGGGGGGGGAGGGAGGGAGAGAGAGAGAGGGGGAGAGGGGAGAGGAGGAGAGGGTGGGGGAGGGAAGAGAGGAGGGGGAGAGAGGAGAGGGGGATGGCAGAGGGGGGGGAGAGGGAGATCGGGTCTCAGGGCGGGGGGGGGAGCGGGTGTCGGATCGGGGGGGGGGGAGCGGGTCTCGGGGCGGGGGGGGGAGCGGGTGTCGGGTCGGGGGGGGGGAAGCGGGTGTCGCGTCGAGGCGGGTGTCGGGTCTGGTCGGCGGGGGGTGGGCGGGAAGCGAGAGCGAGTGTCGTGTCTGGTCAGGCGGGGAGCAGGAGCTGGCCGTGGGAGGAGCCCCAGTGAGGCCATTGGGTCAGGGCTAGGGGCTGCGTGCTTCGGGCCCCTCCCACACAGTTCGGCGCCTGGAGCTACTGCACTTGCGTGCCGACTGTAGCGCGCATGTGCAGAGGTCCCGGCACTGTTTTCAGCGCCGGGACCTGGCTGCGCCGAGGGCCAGAGGACCTGTAAGTAGGTGCATAATACCGAGGATTTTTTTAGGCGCCGTTTTAGGCGTGAAAAACGGGCGCCCAGCTCGGAGGGGCGCCCGTTTTTTTTCTTTGGAAACTTGGGCCCATAGACTTTGGAAAGAAGATGGTCACTTTGTGGGGAAAGTAATTTCAATGTATAGTACTACCCACAATAAAAGTTATTTTGCTACACCTTCTTCCTGAGAGGAAATATTTACTTTACTATGAGTTGAAAAGCTGGAGATCCTCATGACTGCGACCTGTCCAGATGTACTTAGCAGATTCCTATTCCTTTAGCTGCAGTTGAACTCGGATATTTGCATCCGTCCACATCAGGATCTGACTCCTAGATGCCAGTCCCATTGTTCAAACGTATGTCAGAGGTTCAGCATTCGTTTGCATATTGTCCTACCTGCTACAAAGCCATGCTATATTTGGACAGGTACCTTCTGGTCTGGGAATCTTTTTGATTTGAACTTTAAACATCTCAAGAATGAAATATTTTTATTTTTCTTCCTCAATTTTGCTGTCTCATTTTCTTCTCTCACCCCTCCTTTCCTGAAGATGGAACTCAGTCGGCATCAGTGGCCATCTGGTACTTCACCACAGACAATGGGCTGTTCAGTCACTTGTGCTATCAAGCCTGCTCGTACCTCTCCCCGATACCGACACTGAAATAACTGATGCAAAAGAGTCTGCATAGCCATTAGACTCAGGAATTCCATTATTTTTTTACAATTTTTTCTAGTCTGCAATGCTAATATCAATGACAGAACCTTCACTGCTGTCCAGGTCAATTGGCTACCTAATATAGAGTAGGGATTGAACCTGGGACCTTCAGATACAGTTGGATAAAGCAAAGCCATTTTTGAGACACAAAATCAGGTTGTTGGTTAGTAATACATATGGTATCAGTACATATATTCCAGTTTGAGTCTTGAAGGAATAAGATTGAGTTTGTAATTGTCTCTTCCTCCAAACATAAATTTTTCATGAAATACATAGAAACATAGAAACATAGAAAATAGGTGCAGGAGCAGACCATTCAGCCCTTCTAGCCTGCACCACCATTCAATGAGTTCATGGCTGAATATGAAACTTCAGTCCCCCCTTCCTGCTTTCTCGCCATACCCCTTGATCCCCCGAGTAGTAAGGACTTCATCTAACTCCCTTTTGAATATATTTAGTGAATTGGCCTCAACTACTTTCTGTGGTAGAGAATTCCCACAGGTTCACCATTCTCTGGGTGAAGAAGTTTCTCCTCATCTCGGTCCTAAATGGCTTACCCCTTATCCTTAGACTGTGACCCCTGGTTCTGGGTACATTACATAAGAACCTAAATAGGAGCATACGGCTCCTCGAGCCTGCTCTGCCATTCAATAATGTCATCTTCTACCTCAACACCACTATCCCGCCCTATCCCCATATCCCTTGATTCCACTCCAGCGGGGAGCTTGTTGACTGTGAGGTGGAGCATGGCGGCGAGAAAGATTGAGAAGAGGGTTGGGGCGATGACGCAGCCCTGTTTGACCCCAGTCCGGACGTGGATTGGGTCTGTGATGGATCCGTTGGTAAGGATCACGGCCTGCATGTCGTCGTGAAGCAGGCGGAGGATGGTGACGAACTTTTGGGGGCATCCGAAACGGAGGAGGACGCTCCATAGACCCTCGTGGTTGACAGTGCCAAAGGCATTGTAAGGTCGAAGAAGTCGTCAAGCTACAGTACGGGGATGACGCCTGCGTCTGCGCACATACAGAGGCTGTACTCCAGGACATAGTCGCCGTATTTACTGAGGCGTACGAAAGCATGGGCCTTACGCTAAACATCCGTAAGAAAAAGGTCCTCCACCAGCCTGTCTTCACCGCACATCACTGCCCCCCAGTCAGCAAGATCCACGGTGCGGCCCTGGACACTGTGGACCACTTCCCATTTCTCGGGAACCTCCTATCAACAAGAGCAGGCATCGACGACGGGGAATTATAGGCCGGTTAGCCTGACATCAGTAGTGGGGAAAATGTTGGAATCAATTATTAAAGATGAAATAGCAGCGCATTTGGAAATCAGTGACAGGATCGGTCCAAGTCAGCATGGATTTATGAAGGGAAATCATGCTTGACAAATCTTCGAGAATTTTTTGAGAATGTAACTAGAGTGGACAAGGGAGAACCAGTGGATGTGGTGTATTTGGATTTTCAAAAGGCTTTTGACAAGGTCCCACACAAGAGATTGGTGTGCAAGATCAAAGCACATGGTATTGGGGGTAATGTATTGACGTGGATAGAGAACTGGTTGGCAGACAGGAAGCAGAGAGTCTGGATAAAGGGGTCCTTTTCAGAATGGCAGGCAGTGACTAGTGGGGTGCCGCAGAGCTCAGTGCTGGGACCCCAGCTATTTACAATATACATCAATGATTTAGATGAAGGAATTGAGTGTAATATCTCCAAGTTTGCAGATGACAGCTGGGTGGCGGTGTGAGCTGTGAGGAGGATGCTAAGAGGCTGCAGGGTGACTTGGACAGGTTAGGTGAGTGGGCAAAGGCATGGCAGATGCAGTATAATGTGGATAAATGTGAGGTTATCCACTTTGGTGGCAAAAACATGAAGGCAGAATATTATCTGAATGGTGGCAGATTAGGAAAAGGGGAGGTGCAACGAGACCTGGGTGTCATGGTACATCATGAAAGTTGGCATGCAGGTACAGCATGCGGTGAAGAAGGCAAATGGTATGTTGGCCTTCATAGCTAGGGTATTTGAGTATAGGAGCAGGTAGGTCTTACTGCAGTTGTACAAGACCTTGGCGAGGCCTCACTTGGAATATTGTGTTCAGTTTTGGTCTCCTAATCTGAGGAAGGACGTTCTTGCTATTGAGGGAGTGCAGCGAAGGTTCACCAGACTGATTCCCGGGATGGCAGGACTGACATATGAGGAGAGACTGGATCGACTGGGCCTGTAGTCATTGGAATTTAGAAGAATGAGAGGGGATATCATAGAAACATATAAAATTCTGACGGGACTGGACAAGTTAGAAGCAGGAAGAATGTTCCCAATGTTGGGGAAGTCCAGAACCAGGGGTCACAGTCTAAGGATAAGGAGCAAGCCATTTAGGACCGAGATGAGAAACTTCTTCACTCAGAGTTGTTAACCTGTGGAATTCTCTACCGCAGAGAGTTGTTGATGCCAGTTCGTTGGATATATTCAAGAGTGAGTTAGATGTGGCCCTTACGGCTAAAGGGATCAAGGTGTATGGAGAGAAAGCAGGAAAGGGGTACTGAGGTGAATGATCAGCCATGATCTTATTGAATGGTGGTGCAGGTTCGAAGTGCCGAATGACCTACTCCTGCACCTATTTTCTATGTTTCTATAGGCCCATTCTACTCAATCTCTGCTCATAGGACAGCCCTCTCATCCCAGGAATCAATCTAGTGTACCTTTGTTGCACCCTCTCTAAGGCAAGTATATCCTTGCTAAGTTAAGGAGATCAAAACTGTGCACGTTACTCCAGGTGTGGTCTCACTAATGCCGTATATAATTGCATTGAAGTAGAGTTGCCTCTGTAGCTGGTGGACCCAATACTAACTATTTTCTTTTGAGGATTACTCTCTTGTGACCAACGTCTTGGTTATTTAGCAGTTCTTTCATGATGAACTTGGGAGGGGGCTCAAGAGTAAAGCACTCATAGCTCTGGAAATTTCATCATGAAAACAATAGGAATCATTTATTATGAATTGCCTGCATATCAACTCTGATACAAAATTGACCAATAGATATTATATTTAACAACTATCTTTATCACATATTCTCTGCTCTCAAGTTATAGATGTTCAGATCTTATGTTTGTCATCTTTCAAAGTCAGGTTCTGCATCATTTTTAACTGTACATTGAAAATACTTCTCTTCCCCTACAATGAATGATATTTCTCTAACACATCTCCATGATCACGGGAGAAAGCAACGATGCTAATCAGAAGCTTGAACTCACTAAATTTAGATAAGAGAATAATAAATACCTTCCATAAAATGAATTCCCACCTTTGTTTAATTAAATGTATACCCTGAGCTACTTCGACATTTAGATACTGCTGGTTTGTTACTGAACTTCTAAAAATTAACTGTTGGCATTTTTGGGAGCCAAAAGCACGTTCACACTATATTGTGAGCACACACTTTTGTTTACTGAACACACTTTTTTTTTACTGTAATATTTTTTAGACCAATTTGTTTCTCTTGCCATCCAAATGTGACAATGAGAAATTGCCACACTTTCAACAACATTGTATTTGGCTGAACAGGGCCACTTTTCCTTCCCAGTGTTACAACCCCTTAGCAAGCCAAAGTACAGTACACACCACGTAAAAGTGCATATAAAGGCATTGTACAGCTGTATGCCATTGTACTAAAAGGCATACACCACATCTCCAGCATGACCTTTTATGGCTGCTCCACCTATCTAAAATACGGCTTCTGTAAATTGCAGTCGACACATAGAAATGTTAACACTAAGACATCTGTAAGCTGCACAGTAGAAGATATGAAATGATTTTACCTGGTGTGTTCTGTATTTTCTCTGTTTATTTGTTTTGTGGTGATTTGTATAACATTTTACCTGGTAGCTAAAGGGTTACTTAGCTAATACAGATTACTAAAGTTAAAATAACATTAATTTTAAATGTGAAATGGTTGTTATTATGATCTGATAACACCATTATTTGTAAAATGGAGGTGTCTTCATTGTTAATCAGGTAGGTAATTTGTATCATTATTGTTTTATCATAGCTCCATAGTTGAAATCAGTAATTAAAACTGTATTCTCTCTTGATTTTGAAACCATTTTATTGCTGTTTGCATTCACTGTAGATCACTTCCAGTTAGTTATTACTTTGATACTTTACAAATCTGTTTGAGATTTTTTTTTTAAAAGGATGCATATTTTGAAGGGCATAAGTAATGTCAGAGAGCAACTATGCAATTGAAATATAGTACAGATATAGCTCTTAAGCTGAAATGAATAATGCTTTCCCCTTTTAAGGACATTTTATGTATCGCCGTAAGTTGTATAATCTCTTTTTTATCATCATTCCCACAGAAATATAGTGCAGTAGCAAGTAGATTCATGTGTAACTCTACAAGAGGTAAACCTTAATGAGGGATCACTTATGATGAAACCTTAATAGGGACTAAATAAAATATTGATACATTTGTATCTCTAACTTGCCTCAAAAGCAAGGAATTACTCGGCCAGTTATACCTAAAATGTCAATAAATATACCCATTTCTAACTTTCTATTAGCAATAAATTCAGCAGTTTTTGTGGATGAAATATGACTTTAGCAGTAGCACAAGTGGGTGATAGCAAATCGGCAGCCTGTTTTACATTCCACCCGATTTTATTTTCGAGTAAAGTAAATGGAAAAGAAAATCGGACGAGGTTAAAACGGGCTGCCAATTCGCTGTCGCCCATTTTACACTGTGGCCAAAGTCAAATTTCAATCCGATATGTTTTAAAATTGTGTCACCATAGAATTTTATATTAGACTGATACCTCCTGGAAAATTCAGGGCAGTATTGAACTGATTCAAATACTGTACACAAAAATAACACCCCACCATAATGGTAAAATAAAACACACAGCGTTCGATAGTACATTACAATAAGTAAAGCTTGCTGGCTTATAAAATAGAAAACTATGAAGACAGAGCATATTCATCCAGATTGAAAGTATTGCCAGGAGTTCAAATTACATTTTGGTCGGAATGGGTACTGCAGTGAGCCAGTGCACTGTCCTTTTTAGCTGTAGAACCTGGATTCAGCCCCTACTGATGGAATGCAATTCTCCCTCTTCTGTTGACTGCAAGTCTTATGAAATAAGTTTGGCCTGTTTAATCCTGTTCTTTGAATGAAGGCCAACCAATGTGACCGTCCTTGTTTTTTTCAGGCTTAATTGTAGCTGTTCTAAAGAGTTTGCCACAAGCAGGGATTCAGAAAATTTGAGTGTTTCATTTTGTTTCTGATATTTTCCTGGGTCTACAATTCTATCACTGATTGGTTTTAGCAATGTAAATATGAGAGTCTATCACAGGAACATTGTTTTTCTGTCATCACAGCTAAACCAGTCCCAATGTAAAAGTGCCGCTCTTCAAATTCCAGATTATGAACTAGTGTTGTACACTGGAGGGCTGATTTTAGGATTAAGGGTGTGGGGGGAAAGGAGTCATGCCCACATGCTGTGCATATTGAAAACCACATGTGTGCTACCCATGCTTCTACAGCTTCCAACTGGTGGCACATATTCCGAACAGCAATCCTATTCTGTTTACAAGTCTGTTCAGAGCAATTTCTTTGAAAATCTATTTCCCTCGTGTATATGCAGATCATATAGCATTACACAAAATCCTTGTATGAGAAATGTTTGAGAGCCAATGTTACCTTACAAAATAAAACTTACTACTTAGAAAAATTCATAGTATTTATAATTGAACTGTACAAAAATATTTGAAGCACAATAAGCAAATGAATTTTAACATTAGTGGTTTCTCATTCTACAATTCCCTATTTGTTTTGTAATTAATCCCATGTACATCATGGACCCTATTTATATAGTTAGCCCATAGGCAAGCATAGATTGATGATCGATCAAGCCATTTTATTACAGGATTAAGCTACCTTTGCTTCTGTTCCTCTATATGTAAAAAATGCTGATATCAGAAAGGCTATGTTCAGAAACTCTCTCAGCCAGAATTTGTGTCTGATAGATTGCTGAACACTTTCATAGAGAATACTGTTGATAAAGAATTTAAAATGAAAATACAACCACTTTATGGGCCCAAGTTTCCACATGATTTGCGCCTGATTTTTAGGAGCAACTGGTGGAGAACGGACTATCTTAGAAATCTCAATTCTCCACATTTTTTTTTCTGCAGTTCTAGTCAGGTAGAACAGGTGTACTTTGGAACAGAATTTTTTTCTTCAAAACGGGGAGTGTCCGGCCACTGATGCCTGATTTCAAAGTTTCCACAGTGAAAACGTACTCCAAACTAAAGTAGAATGGAGCAAGTGAAGATTTTTGTAGAACTGAAAAAACCTGTTCTACACATTAAAAAATCAGGCGCAGGTTACAAATTAGGCCTCCAGAACGAGGTGGGGGGGGGGGGGTGGGGGAAGGGAAGTCATTAAATTCTACAATCAATCCTTATTTATACTTCTACAAATATTATACAAATAAATCCAACCTGAATAAACATTTATAAGCAAAGAAAAGATTAAATAAACCATCTTCCTACCTGTGTGAAAGTGCTTCAGCCATCGTTCGTTCCCGCGGGAGGAAACCGCCGTTTGTTGCTGTGGAGGGGAGGGAGGGGGAGGAAACCAGCGTTTGTTGCCGTGGAGGGGAGGGAGGGGGAGGAAACTGCCGTTTGTTGCCGTGGAGGGGAGGGAGGGGGAGGAAACCAGCGTTTGTTGCCGTGGAGGGGAGGAAGGGGGAGGAAACCGCCGTTTGTTGCTGTGGAGGGGAGGGAGGGGGAGGAAACCAGCGTTTGTTGCCGTGGAGGGGAGGGAGGGGGAGGAAACTGCCGTTTGTTGCCGTGGAGGGGAGGGAGGGGGAGGAAACTGCCGTTTGTTGCCGTGGAGGGGAGGGAGGGGGAGGAAACCAGCGTTTGTTGCTGTGGAGGGGAGGGAGAGGGAGGAAACCAGCGTTTGTTGCCGTGGAGGGGAGGGAGAGGGAGGAAACTGCCATTTGTTGCCGTGGAGGGGAGGGAGAGGGAGGAAACCAGCGTTTGTTGCCGTGGAGGGGAGGGAGAGGGAGGAAACTGCCGTTTGTTGCCGTGGAGGGGAGGGAGGGGGAGGAAACCGCTGTTTGTTGCCGTGGAGGGGAGGAAGGGGAAGGAGACAGCGGTTTGTTGCTGTGGAGGGGAGGGAGGGGGAGGAAACCGCCGTTTGTTGCCGTGGAGGGTGGGGAGGGGAAGGAGACAGTGAGAAGGGTAGCCTCAGTGCTGATGTGCTGATGGCAATGTGCTTTTATTTAAAAATTTTCAAAAATTAAACAGCTACAAAGAACTACAAAAATGGCCGAGTACCAATGTTTCCTTCACACTGCGCGTGCGCGAACGCTCCAATTTAAATAGTATCCGCCCCCTCCCACTTACAAAATCGGCGCAAGTGTAGGCTCCGCCCCCCTGGGCGCCGCGCCAAACAGACAAGGAGCTGCAAAGCGCTCGAGAATAGCGCGTTTTTTTTCTGGCGCCATTTTAGGTGCGAAAAACGGGCACCCAGCTCGGAGGGGCGCCTGTTTTTTATCCTATGGAAACTTGGGCCCTATACTTCTACAATACGTTCTTGTCACTGTTTCCTTCATGACTCCAGAAACATTTGAATGTGTCTGAATTTTGCATTAATCTTTTATTTTTCCTATGTTCAACCTCCACCTACGGTAGGATATATTAACCTTCATCCACTAATGATCTGTAAAGGGAGTTTCTTAACAACAACAACAACTTTTATATAGCGCCTTTAACGTAGCAAAACGTCCCAAGGCGCTTCACAGTAGTGATACAAGACAAAACAGATAAATCTGACACCGAGCCATAGAAGAAGAAATTACAGCAGATGACCAAAGCTTGATTAAAGAGGTAAGTTTTAAGGAGCTTCTTAAAAGGGAGTGTCCCCTGCTTGGTGGACTGCAAACAATATCCTACTGTAAGTTGGGCTTGAACATCAATTGAAGAATGAGGAAGACCAGACCAAAGGTAGGTAATCTATCATTTCTCTCTCTCCTACTGGATAATGCCTGTTTATCGTGTGTCCTGATCAAAATCCAGGTGTGCTATTTGAAACTAATATTCGGCAGATGTGCCACATTCACATTGCTGAATCTCCATAGCTGGAATATTTATTTTTCTGCATGTCGCTGCTGCCTTTCTTGTTGATGTGTTGTTTTCTATGATGTAAATATAAGATTCAAAAATTGTATTTTAGAAATGGAAATGGAGGGGTTATTTTCATGACAGACCTAGCCTTCAGCTTACCACACCTCAATCCTGTAATTTTTTTCTGAAGTGAGGTTACAGGATGATTAATTTGAATTTGAATTTAATATTGAACCATTTATTGAGCTGAAGGCTCAGTTTTAATACATTCAAGTTCTCTGATTATCCATATAAACAACACTGGTCATTTTGCTTTGAAGTACATCAAGTTCTCTTTACATTCTTTTGGATTTCATTCCTTTTTAGTTCTGTTTCTATCCTTTTTTTCTGTTTTTATACCTCTTAATCTTATGGCCTGAGTAATGTTATGAATTATGGTTTGTAAATTAGGCAATATAATTAGAAGGCAGTTTTATTTAATTTTAACAAAGTATGTCTTCAGATTAACGCCTACATTGTAAAACATGAACTGGATGATATATTTGTTTCAGTGCATCAGGAGTGTAGAGCATATTGACTGTTAATAAAGTTTGAAGTAATTCTGTTTATGGTAGCTGACCGTTACAATCGGGCTTTCTCCAACAACCTTTACTCATATATACACTTCAAAGATTGTTTCCGAAAACAGACTTGCATCTTCCATCAACGGAAATCTGTATTATTATGTCTGACACAATGGAATTGTGTGCTATGGAACTATCAATGGACTCGACTACTACCAACAAAGCAAAGTAGTTGCGCATGCGCAGTTCCAGTGGTTTTTTTGGTTGTTCTCATCGGACTTCCCACAAATTGGTGTGAGAGAAAGGAGGGGCGAGAGTGGCGAAAAGTGATCGCTGCTGCCGAACTGAAGAAAATCGAAATTAAAAGTTTGATCGCTCCTGCCGAACCGAGCCGCGTCGGAAGAAGAAAATAACATTTAACGTTTATGCGCTGCCAAGCTGAAGAAAACGAGAGAGAAAGTTAATGTTTCTGCGTTGGGGGGGGGGGGAAAGTGATCTGCCGAACTGAACAAAATCAAAAGTTGAATTGGTTATTTAACATCTTTGTGCAGAATTCCTCTGAGCAGCTTCCGGTATCTTCCAGTTCGTTGGCACCAGTCACTCTGTTTATCAGTATATGATATGCCAGAGACCTACGTGGGCTTCACACCACGGTTTCTTGTCCACTTTCAGCCAGAAAATACCACAGTCAGGCCATTGTATTCAGGCTAAAAATAACAGTTAAGCTTATTTGCAAATAAATGCAGCAAGTATAATTTTTGACCTGTACAATACTATAACTGAACTGAAAAATAAGAGTCCAAAATCTTTTCAGATTCTTTTCAGAATTATCTAACTGAATCTCAGATGGATCTTACATGACAAGGATGCGCATGGAGCTCCTTTCAAAGCCTGAGTGTGGAAACAAGCAGTCAAACAGAACTAAAAGCTCTACGATTGTCCCAGTTCTTCTGGGCTTCGAAAGACAGAGTTCCTTTGAGACATAGATGAAAGTGTCATGATATTAATAACACTCTAGACAGGACGTGAATAAGAGCCAATAGGCAGTCTCTTAAGTTGTTTCCTCTGCATAAAACAGTGTAGATTAGAATTGTGATTGGTATGCGATTCCTTTGATGGCCTAAGGCATTGTGTCCTCTCTTCAGTTACCAACTTTGCATGAATTAACATTTCAAGGTCACGAGGTAGCTTCGGATACAATTAATTTATGTAGATAGACAACAATGGCACTGAGAGGAACCAGTTTGCTTGATGGCTCTTCCATCTCCGTCTGATCCCGGCCCCAAACATGTAGATACCTATTGCTCCAGACATTCTTTATCCCAAGCATCAAGTCAAAGGGATTTAAAAACATTTTGTTACCTGGAACCCAATCTTTAAATTACAGTAGTTTTTATCTTAAGTCACATCAACAAATAAAAAGTTGTTTTGTTGCAGAGCATATATTAGATTTCATTCTTTTCACTGGTGTGTTAGTTTAGTATGTCAAGTGTTGATTTATGAAACTGATAATGTTTGTCCTTTTTTATGTGCAGTCTTCTCAGGGAGGAGGCCATAGAACCCTCTTGTATGGTCATGCTATTCTACTCCGGCATTCCCACAGTAGCATGGTAAGTAATGGGAATTGGGCAATAATATGTTTTTTTTTAAGTTACATTTTTTCCTTTTTTTTTTAATCTCTAAACAATCTTTGCAAAAGTTTAGTGAACTGCATTGCTATCAATTAATGGGAAGAAAAATGTACAGAGTGACTACCGACTGCCATGTCACTTTTCAGCAAACCTAAACATTTCACTTTTCAAAATATCTTCAGGACTGCAATGCGAAGCAATCATTGTATGTTTGCTAAGCATTGCTGTTTGGACCTCTATCCTTTAAAATCGACTGGTCTTTTAGCTAACCCATCTACATAGTAGGAAATAAAAAATGCACTAAAGTCTGATCTCATCTGCTGGGGAGGCTATTTCATCTGTAGAGATTTCTCTAATAGAATTAGGGACATCAGTCAATAAATTATTGTCGAATCGTAATAGCATTTATGGAAAATATAAAATATATATGAAATTTCACAGAGAGAGTGCATTTTTATTGTGGTTTGTGGGATAGATCTGAAGGGAGCACTCTCCCATAAGGGTGAGGTCATTTTTTTTTAAATGGGGCAGAAACTGGCGCACCGATGAGTTGATACTTACCGCTGGAACTCTTGGTTTGGTGAGTCGATCCCTTTTCAGCACGTTGAATTTTTTTCAAAGTCCTGCAGGAAATGGATCATAATCAGCCTTATACTCAAAGCCAGGCTGACTGGCTGAAAATGGGTTGGCAGGCCCGCCCACCGCTGTCAATCAGCGTGGCGCTGTCACAGCGCATGTACATCATCATGCTCTTTCCCCTCTGTTAAAGGGGAAGAGATGATGGCTATTTTGTAACTTTGGCCACTGGGCACCCCGTTGGCGGCCTGGCCGAATCCGGGGCCAGTATTTTGCTGGCCGATCAACAATTGGCCGGCAAAAATTCTTGAGCTGTGGCCAAGGCAGTGGGCCCTCCCCTTTAAGGGCAGCCGCGCTGCTGGGCCCGCAGTCACTCTGCAAAGGTGCACCGACCGGAGTGAGGTGAAAATCGTTAGGTAAGTATTTCTATTGTTATTCATTTCATTGGCGGTGATGCCACTTGGGTGGTCTGGGGTCCAAGCCGAAAAATCCCCGACCTGAATTTAGTTGGGGTCAGCCTGTTGACCCCAAAACGACGGCCATTCGATTTTTCGGAATGGCCGCCGCAAGCAGGCATTAACGGGTCTCTTTGCGACCCTGAACTTCGGCCCCCTTGTGTGCCCACATTTATAATGGAACTGTCTATGTAAACTTGTCAAGCTGTAATCACACCGGCCTTCCAAAAGTGTTGCACCTCCGTTTTGCTGCTCGGCTTGGACTGCAGACAAACTCCTCTGCTCCAACCAACCCTACTTCTCTGCTTCCCCAATTGGTGTAAGCTTTTCTATTGAACTCTCAATAGTAATATCAAATAAAAGTATTATACAAAATAAGTACAGAATGGATTACTTTAAAATGGAACTGCATTATGTTTGCTTTGGTCTGATTATTTCCTTCCCTCTAACCCAGTTTCACTTGGGGGTTGAAATTGGCCCCCACCGAAAACGGGTTGCACCTACCGTGTTTCGATTGTTTTTACCGCAGCAGTAGATGTAGCCTCTTTTGTGAAATTCTGCTCTTTGTTTTTTTTTTCCCGAGAGGCCCGAAAGTCGGTCACAATAGGGGTGGAGTGCAGTGGTGAGCGGAAGTTCGATAAGTGGGGGGGGGAGGGGGGGAAGTGGGGAGTGGGCCGAGTGTCCGCCGCTATCACTCATCAGCATAGTGCTGATGACGCCATCACATTAGCGCGTCACCACGTCTCTTCCCTTCACTTAAATGGGAGAGCCGTTGCTATTCTTTAAGTTAGGTCCACTAGGTGGGTGGGGTGGCTTGACTTGACCCATCCACCTCCACCTCCACGGCTAAGATCATGCGTAACTGACCTGACCAGCCACCATGACCTCCGGGTGGTTTCTCCCTGGTCAGGAAGGTATATGCTTGCTTTTTTGGAAACAGGAGGTGGGTGGGGTGACTTGACCCATCCACCTCCACGGAGGTGTGTGGGGTGGCTTGACCCATCCACCTCCATGGCACGAACCTGGTATTGCAGTACTTCCAGGAACGGTGCAGTGGCTCTAGGCCTTTTGGCTAAGAGCATTGGCGCAGAGTGATCCTTGGCATGTGCAAGGTGACCTCTGGCGTTTGTGATTTGACAAAGAATTGGAACGATTGGCTACGAATTTCAAAAAAAAAAAAAGTTAGGTCCACTAGGTCACCAGGGAGGGTTTCGGCCAGGCCAGCGGCCAAGAGAGGGTGCCAGGCTGCCTGTTGGTGGCCCGGCCGAACCCAGGGGCATAATTGTCGGCAGACCTGGCAGTTGGCCGACAAAAAAAATAAGATGCCGGCCGTGGCAGTAGATCCTCCCCTTTAATGGCAGCTGCATTTTGCCAGCACCCCAAGCACACTGCACCGACAGAAAAAGCTGTCAATGGCACCGAGCAGCGGGAGGAAGATTTTCATGTTCGGCGGGCACATCGGCGATGCGTGCTCTGATGACGCACTTAGGATGGATCGGCAATAGCAGAGCGGTAGCGGGAGGAGAGGGTCACCGCCGGGATACCACAACAGCGGAATTTTCAAAATGGCTGCCATTCCACGAAAAATCGGTGGACGCTCTGCAGCGAGGCTGCCAATTTCCATCAGTAACAGGCCTTAAGGGAAGGGGCAATTTCAGCCCCTTGGTTTTGACGTGTGTGTGTAAAACATTGTACAGTGGCTTTTAGAACTCTTACCCCATTTGTGTGGCAACAATTCTGCCTCTAAAGTTCTGTTCATAGGGTTATAACTAAAGCTCTTATAATGAGAATGAATGTAATTTCAAATTTGAATTTTCAGTATTTCACTGATCATAGTCATATAACCCTTACCATCATTTTGCTTTCTAGTATTTATGTTGTTTGACAACCTCAAGGTCTATGACAGACAAATTATCCTTTGACGTTGGACTGCAAGAAGATGCTTCAGGTATTTTCGAAGAAGAGCGACGTTTGTTTTAATTGGTTGGCTGTGCTGTTTTATATACTAAAGGGAAAAATTTCTGTGGCGAGGCTGGTTGCCCAGTCGCCTACCATAACTTTGGTTGAAGATCAGTGGAAACCCTGGGAAAATGTTTAAAGGGCAGCTGAGATTTCTGTAGTCTCTTGCTAAAGTTACGGTGGGAGATTGGGAGTACCCCAGTGGAAATTACTGGCACAGGTGTTTATTTTCAAAAAAGGAAGGGTAAAAGGAAAAAAATCCTGGATTAGACTTAAAGCTTTGCTGTCAAAAAATATTGGTAATGTAGCTTCCCAATTAAAAAACATGTTTTATAGATTTCTTCGTGATAAATCACTTAAAAGTTTCACACCTAAAACACTTTGATCTTCTATTATTCTTGTATATAATGTATGTGTGTGACCATGTTTACACATTATAAAGGGGGCATTAGTCGAGAGCATACCTTTAACTACTTTAATCTTAATATCTCAGAAAATCAACAAGGATGGAGAAGGAGGAATGTGAAGATTTCTGTTTTTGTTTTAAGTCTAAAAAAGGATGAGCGTTGGATGTATTGATCTATAACATTTTCAAAATATTCAATTAATAAGTTGTAAAAATCCAAGAGAATTTCCACCATGACATGTGTTACTGATGTGATATGTGCAGGAGAAGCTTGCTGGTGGACCATTCATCCAGCCTCCAAACAAAGGTCTGAGGGTGAGAAAGTACGTGTAGGTGATGACCTCATCCTCGTCAGTGTTTCCTCGGAGAGATACCTGGTGAGTATATGCTATTTTTTTATCCTGTATAGAATTCAATGGCAAGTAAACTGGGACAATGTCATATTTGTTCTGAGTGTAAAGTAGAAATGGCTGAACACAGTAGTGGAACTTTGAGGTATGCGGACATGTGTAAGAAACATTTAGAGGAACTAAGCTGGAAAACGATGCTTAGATCCCAAGCAGGGTTCAGGACAGTGGTTTAAAAGTTTCTTTTTTTTTTTAAATAACTGTATTTTAAAGTGAATAACATTGTAATGCTACCCTGTATAAAATGGAGCAGCTAATTAAATAGCTGCCAAAAAAACTCTTAGTTTACCTGTTCTCTGATTCTCTGAGTATATTCAAGGCTGAGATAGATAGATTTTTGGAGTGTAGGGGAATCAAGAGATATGGAGATCAGGCGGGAAAATAGAGTTGAGGTCTATGATCAGCCATGATCTTACTGATTGGCTTAGCAGGCTCGAGAGGCCATATGGCCTTCTCCTGTTCCTATTTCTTATGTTCTTTGGATACTGCTCTTCTAACCCAGCTATCTATTGCTAGCAGGAAAATAATCCTGAAAGTAATATTAAAATACATTCAGCTTGTTATAAAATTGAATATATATTTTTATTTTATAATACAGGCTATTATAAATACAGTTTATTGATTCTTCAAATACACAAAAGCTGACTATATTTGAAATCTGAACTGAATGCAGCAATTAATTGCAAGAGCATTTATAATTCCTATGTTACTATTTTAAGGTATTGGAAGTATAAAACTAATTGATTTACTGTAATTCTTCTCTGCTTTCAATAGATTGTGAAGCAACAATTTTTTTAGTAATGCTGACTACAATATTCATAACATTGTAAAAGTAAATTGCAGAGCTCTGGGCCATGGAGCACCGAAGGTTCATTGCTTATTGTTAGGGTTGTTCAATATGAAAAATAGTTCCCCTCTCGAGTGAAGTGTCCTGTGGTGCAAACCATAGAAAACACGATGCTGCTAATTTCTTTAAGTATATCGTCTTTTCTCACAGCATTTGTCTTCTGCCAGTGGAGATTTACAAGTGGATGCCTCCTTCATGCAGACACTTTGGAATATGAACCCTATCTGTTCAGGCTGTGAGCTAGCTGAAGGTCAGTAATGAAATGTTACCATGTTGTCAGTTAATGAACTAAATTGCTAGCTTAAGGTAGATTGAAACACACTTAAGAGCAATGTTTAAAACCAATGGTTTTAAACCCTAATTGTTACCAAGCCAACAAGCTTGTTCAATTTCTTCGAGTAGAACACAAGAACCATACACATTTTGATGAGCAATGCAGTTGATAAAATATTTTGTGTTGGCCTGTGAAAAAAATATCTAAGTCAAAAATGGAAAAAATGTCCTTGAAACTATTTTTACTCTGGATTTTTAACAACTTTCATGTGCTAATCATTGTGTCAAGGAGCACTTGGATTATCTAATGTTTTGCAATCAAATATTGCAACCCAGTCAAATGTTGAGTGGTACTATTTATTCTGACTTAAGGAGCCAGTGCTACTTGGAGAGCATTATTAACTGCCAACATGAGAATGTAGATGCTTTGTCAAAAGTGCTGGCTAAATTGGGGACAGTGCAGCTGTTGACTTAGTTGACCGTGCTGAAATTATATAGTTTAAATGCGCCCACATTGAGGTTATAGTGGGAATCGTGACTGCTTCAGGATTATTACTGACTGCTAATTGAAGTTTTTGTTTAATCACATTTCCAAACACCTGTTCACAGTATTCATAAATAAAATAAAGTACTTCGTGTGACAATTGCTGATGAAGCCAAGCTGTATGACCAGGCACCAGTTATATGCAGATTGATGCTGTTCAAAAGGGTCTGAACAATTGAGCAAATTCACTAATGATAAATGGATTTTATTGTGAATAAATGTGAGGTAAGCTCAAAACTAGTGCACAACTTGAAGGGGTGTCTTTTAAAAAAGTGGAAAGGAATTTGAGAGTAATTATTGAACATTGACATTCAGTAAAACCTTGAACAGCAATGCCAATTAGGAACCAAGAAGCATCTCCGTGCAGTTGATTGTAACCAAAACAGACATTTAGTCTTGTGTAGGTTGGTGATGTGGTCATATTTATAATACTGAATGCAATTTTGCATATCCTACTTTTTGATAGAATACCAATGACCTAGATAGAGCTCAGGGAAGAGCAGTAGAGATGATTGTGAGACTTAGGTCTTTAAATTATGAAGAGATTCAAATAGCTGAACATCTTACATTGGAGAAAAGGGGAGAATGAGATAGCACACAACCCAGATCTTTAAACCGCTGAGAGTATGTGACAAAAATTGAGCATTTTTCTCTGTAGATTTCTTAGCTTAAAAAACAGGGTGACCGAAATTGCCCCTTTTCTTAAGGCCTGTCACGTTGCGGAATGGAGTGGCCGTTGACTTTTCGTGGAATGGCCGCTGATAGCCCATTTGCCCTCCCGAGTTTTCCCGGTGGTGCCCCGATCTCTCCCCCCCCCTCCCCACTACTGCTCACTGCAACCGATCTGCGGTATGCGCGTCATCACCGTGCACATCGCCGATCTAACCCCCCCCCAACTATGACATTCATCTCCAAAAATCTTCGACCCGCGCGGTGGTGCCAAAACAAGCTTTCGCTCGATAATCCAGTGAGGCTGTGGCTTTCTGCAACGGTGTTGCGGCTTCCCTTAAAGGGGAGGATGCACTAACACTGCCGCCATGTTTTTTTTGTCCCGACACACATGCCCCCGGGTTCGGCCAGGCATCCAACAGGCAGCCTGGCATCCTTTCTTGGGTTCCGGGCCGCTGGCCCAGCCAAAACCCTCCCAAGTGGACCAGTGGCCCGAAGTTTTAAAAGTGCGGAGGCTCCCCCCTATAAGGAGTTGGGGGGGGGGGGTGACGTCATCGCGGCCGTGACTCCGCATCACCCCCCCCCCCCGCAACTTCCGTCCTTCAGTTGCTGTCACCACCGTGTTTTTGCCTCTTGGGTATTGTCACTGCCCCCATTATGACCGACTTCCGGATCAAAACAAAAAAAACTCCAAAAAGCCGAATGTTGCGCAAGAGGCGACCTCACTGCAGTTGCGGTAAAAACATCGAAACAAGATGGGAGCGTCCCGTTTCGGCAATTTTACCCCGGTTCTTTTCAGAATGATACAATCTTCAAAATGGCTTCTATACACGCAACCTGCAAGACAGACTTTTGGGGCCGAAATTGCCTCTTTCTGTAAGGCCCGTCGCCACCTGAAAGCAGCGGCCATGGGTCACTGCGGACTGGCCGTGTAGGGGCTGCCTTTTTGTATATTGCCCTCCTTTAGTTTTGGAGCCATGTCGGGATTGCCCTGCCCATTTTCCTGCCCGCGGCGTCATGAACTCCGACCCCATACCGACCGCCGACGACCCCTTTTCCAAAATTGCCCTTTGCAGCATTGCCCCGTGGGAGCGTCGTCCGTGCTCCCGACAGCTTTTTCTGTCAGAACCTTTTTTGACGCTGCCAGCGACTCCGTTTTATTTTTTATTGTTGGCGACATTAACAAATGAATATTGTATGACATGCTTCCTGTCCACAATTTGAATGGTATGTTTTTTTTAAAAACAATTAAGTGCCTCTGTTAAACTACTGGACAGGAATGTCATGAGCACACTATACATTTGTCTGCTGTCCAGGAGAGGCATGAGTTCGGGGCCAGGGGCCCAGGGGCAGCACGGGCCAGCCCACATTGTGATATGTATGCGCTCTAGGTCCGTGCAGCAGAGCAGGTCTCCAGTGTAAGGGGAGCTTGGGGTGTGGGTTCGAATCCACACTCCCCTGGGGTTCTGTACATGTGATTTATGAGGATGGGTGAGTAATGAGGCACCAGACACAGCAGGTAAGAGTACAAAATGGCTAATGTTGTTTATTTAGAATAGTAAACACCAAGATAGAGAGCATAGGAAGAGGTCATAAATAGCAGTAATGGCACAATCTCACTCAACAACACGAAAAATCTCGTAACAGGGAAAGGGAAAATAAGAGGTTAAAACATTCCACTCACACACAACCACACCTCCCACTTTCACCCTTCTTACCAATTCCTATCCTAAATTGAGTCTGTGAGGGGGATTCGGCTATACTCTCAATCCTATCAACTCCGGGGTTCTGGGGGACACTTATTTCAGTTCGGGGTCCCTCTTGGGTGTGTTTTATGTTGTTGGTCGGTTCGGTTTTCCTCCTCGATGTTGCATCGGTTTCTTCTATTTGCCTCTCTGTTGGCTCCTAAGCAAAAAAACTGCTGAAGTTAAGCACACCTTCCCCAGAGCGAGGGCCCAGTGAAAAGCTGACTCAACTCCCACAAGCTGACTCCAACAACCAAAAGCTGACTCCAACTGCTAAAAGCTGACTCCAACTGCTCCAAAAGCTGACTCCCACTGCTTCCAAAAGCTGACTCCAACTCCTTCCCCACCGTCTGTTTTTGCAGCTTTCCTTAGAATCAGTTCATCTTCGCGCCAAAACTGCATTTGCCTCTCGGTATCTATCTCTCTGTGACTGGTACTGCTCCTCGACTCCTTCTCCTACTGCCCCAGCTGTTCCCCCTCACTGCTGGTTCTGTAGGTCCTATCTTTGTATCCAATTTAGTTCTGGCCTTTTCGCGCTCAAACTCAGTTGGTGGTCCATTGTGTAAGTTTGGGCGGGGAGATAGCTTTGAATATTTAATCAGAAGATGTCACAGGTACAGGGGTCTTGTTTCAGTGCACATTGGTGCCTCAAAGTCTGCTGGTCCATTGTAACAGTCCTGGGAGTCAATCGGGTTGAGCCTCACCTTTGATGGGCCATTAGGTAGATGATGGTCCACATTCATTTGGGGTGAGTCATATTTTCAAACTGGGCCAGGTAGTCCCCATTGGTTGAGGATTTCCCCGCTTCAGGCCCGACTCGACCCCTGATTGGCCTGCCGGAATGCACTTTTCCCCCATTGGCCAGTGCCTCTGTCTCGCTTGTGAGCCAGACTCCACAATATCTGTATCGGCCCACACGTTTCCCAGCTTGCCTGGTCTGAGGATTTTACATGGCCAAAAATGTTCATTTAATGTATCGGACGATCCCATGGTAGTTTTCTTGTCCTTCGGGTGTTCCAATAAAATGCGGCCGTGGATTTTCGAACCTTACACCAGTTGTCTTAGATAACACTTGGCACTGGACCAAGACCTAGCTCTGTCAAGCCCATGTGATGGCTGGTGTGCAACGGCCACCACACGTTAAAAAAATCCACGCACAATCATCTTCCACCCTTCAGGATGTAGTTCAGGATCTGGTGTATTAGGTCCTTCAATTAAACACCTATGAACTCAACCTTTTTTGGCATGGAAGCAAGTCATCCTTGTTTTGAGGGACTGCCTATAATGCCAGGTCGGGCAGACATTTATGGCCGCGGGTTCAGCCGGTCCGCCAACAGGCAGCCTGGCACTCTCTCTTGGGTGCCTGGCCTCTGGCCCGGCCGAAATCCTAGTGGCCCAATGTTTTCCACTAAAATGGCTGCAGAGTTCGCAGCGGCCCTCCCCTTTAATTGAACGCGCCAGCGCAATGATGTCATCAGCGCGGCACTGATGACTTGGAGCTTTGGCCACTCCGATCCGCCCCTACTTCCGCCCAGCTAGTGGCGTCAACTCCGATCCGACCGGAAACAAAAGCCAAAGAGCTGAAAATTGGCGGAATGTCCGCCCCATGCATTGGGGTGGACGGAGCACCTAAAAAACGGTAGGTGCGCCCCGTTTTGGGCAGAGGGCAATTTTGGTCCCTTGTTCTTTTGGCGCTACAAAAAATATATAAGGAAAAAAACTATCAAATCAACACTGTTATAACAGATGTGTGCTCCTGGGTAACCTGTCACCCAGCATATCTTGGTATACCTGACTGTATATCAAAGCGTTACATGGCTGTAAAGATCCAACAACTTTGCTGCTGTAACAGACACAAAGCCAAGCCTCAATCAACTCCATTGGTTAGATGCCTATGTCATTTTGAGAAACATTAATTACTAGGGGTCAGGTGACTACTGTTGCAGAAAACATTTCTCCATCTTTTTGAGAAATGTTTGCTAAGCTAATGAAAAGATCCCAACTGAGAAGTTTGTCTATCATGAACTGCTTCAACGATGTTGAGTTTTTTGAACTGACTTGAATAACTCTCCATTCAAAATCTCCAGTTGGGAATGCTGCTTCCAGTGCGACCTATGGGATCATCAGAAAACTTATTTTAGCAGATTCTGCAAAATGACACCTGGGCAGCCTGGATTCTGATTAGGAGATGGCTGCGCCAGAAATGAAAGAAGAAAGAAAGACTTGCATTTATATAGCAACTTTCATGACCACCAGATGTTTCAAAGCACTTTACAGCCAATGAATTACTTTTGAAGTGTAGTCACTGTTGTTTTCTCTTAGGCAGTCGCTTGGATTCACTGTTGTAATGTGGAAAACCCAGCAGCCAACTTGCGCACAGCAACTCCCACAAATAGCAATGTGATAATGACCAGATAACTTGTTTTGTTATGTTGATTGAGGGATAAATATTGGCCAGGAAAGATTAGAATTAGCAGCGTCCAATTGTGTCCTTTGTCAGTACTTATTTCCTGGATCAGAATCCAAGACCACGATATCAATCTATAAGATGCCTTACATTAGTTGCTTATTGAAGTAAAAGCAGGTCAGGCAGCATCTATGGAGAGAAACAGAGTTAACGTTTCAGGTCTGACCCTTCGTCTAAGTACGCCATCATACCCACCACAAATTCTGGCCCATTGTGATTGCATATAACTAATGGGATAGAAGCCGTCAGAGGCTGAAACATTTTCGTGATCGGGCCTCATTTGCATTATGTCAGGAAGCTGCATGAGTTTTGGAGCAGCTGACCGATTTAAGGCTAGGAATTCAGTAGTTCCACCGTGGAACTCTACCAGTGCAGGTAATTAAGGGCGATCTCAGGGAAGGGATGTGGAGGGCTGTACATCGGGGTTGGTGTTGGGGAATGATTTTTGTTGGGGTCAGGAGTAGTGATGGTTAAAAACCCTTTTTGTAGCATCTTTACTGCTCCCTTTAAAGACCATTAATGCTAAGTACCAAAGAATGGAAAGTGAGCTGCCTATTGGCACTTGAAAATTGCATTGGGCTCCTATAGACGTTACAGGACCCCTATTTGCATTGCTAATGAGCCTCCCAACTGTTTTCACGAGTGACTGAGTCGCCCATTTCAAGGCCCCCCACCAAACTGTTGATGGGAATGGGCTGGAAGCGCTGTGTTGCCATTTTCATCGTGATACCGCCCTGTTCCCACCTGACGAGAGAACACAAATAACCCCATAAGTGTTAATTGACTTAGTTATTTCTTAACCAGAATTCACTTGCTTGGTGATATTAGTGCTGTAACAAAGCTATTTTATTTGCATATTAGAATTTACAGATTTTGAGTCAGCAAAATATTAAAGTATCAGTCTCCATTTTAGATCAAAAGCATAAAATAAGGTCAGGATGAACGAGGTAGAAATAGACTGAAACATGAGCTTTAAAGCTTTGAACCACATCAAAATGACCAAGCCTTTAACCCTTCCTCAAACTAATTTACTCAGTAGAGCAAAATCCATTCACCTGTAAATACTTGGAAGAGGAGAGAACTGTTGAAAAGGCAGTTTGATATATTTCAGAGGAGCTCATGGGTGTTTGTTTTCTTTATATTTAAAGGTTACCTGACTGGTGGACATGTTCTACGCCTCTTTCATGGCCACATGGATGAATGTCTCACAGTATCAGCATTTGATCAGGGTGAAGATCAACGCAGGTCAGTTTATGCATCTAGCATTTTTCACTCTTTTTAAAGGTTCAGCTACAAGGTTTCTGTTGAGACCAATAAAAGTATCTGGCAAGAAAAAGTTCAGAGGCCTTGGCTAATAAAGTTTGGGTAAATGTACCATTTGGTGTGGCACTGCACCATACGACCAGGTTTATGTTCAGCTGCCCACTCTGAGCTGGGATAGCAGCGGAGGTGCTACAATTGACCACAGTAACTCCAGGCTAGGGAGGGGAAAAGATTGGGTCCAACTTCTGTATCTGTTTATTATTCTGTGACCTCCTGCTAGAAAGTATGTGCATATGTGTGCAACATTGGCCCCCACAGCCAAATAGCTAGCTTGCTTGGTTTACAAGTGAAGAATAGTCACTCATCACACACTTTGACACCTGTAGTACTGCATCCCAGCATGATGCCACCAAGTTTACATTCGCGCCAGGGTGTTCCTGGAGATGGAGCACGCGGTGTCTACCGGTACACTCACGGCCTTCCGCGAGAGGTGGGAACTGGAGGGACTGGAGTGCATCAACACCCCCGGCAACCAAATTTTACTTTGACCGTTTAAGGTTTACAAAATTTTATTAGTTAATTTGTCAGTTCTAGTGCCTCTTTAATAAGGGGACACTTGGCTTTATAGTTTAATTAAAATAATTGATGCCAACAAGTTCAAGGGTAGAAAGTCAGATGGAAGAAATGTTTTTTTTCCAGAAACCTTCTTGGAATATTCCTTTTATAGAAAAAATGGTTTGAGTTTGTTGTATTATACTTAGCATAATTACTTTGTTGCTGTTTTTACCAACTCGGCCTGTTAATGAGGTCTTGTTTCTGATGTAGGAGCAATATCTTATAGTAACAATATACAGAATGAGAAAAACTAACATGCCACCTTGATTGTTGTTTCAGAGCATTATGAAGCATTCCTGGTGTTTGAGAATGGGAGAGACTTTAAAATAATGCCAAATCTGGCTGCCTCTGCCTTGTTGATAGCTTGGCCTTGGCATTTTCCTAGTTTTATTAAGCACAGCTGTTACAGATATTACCTTTAGAACTGAAACTAATAGCCTTGCCATGTAGACTACAGAAATAATTAGAGTGCACTCAGCAGAAATTTGATTTTGCTGCTGTTATGAGTCTTGCTTCTCAGTGGCAGGCAGAATTCATACACCTGTTGTCACTGCTAGCTACCCCATCCTGAGACAAGGTTAATCAGTTCAATCTTTATGGCAGGTGTTAATAGGCACTGTTGTATAAAATATTTTACTTTTGGATAAAAATTCAGCCTTTCAGTGTGTTTTTCTTGACCCCATCAATCCTTGGGAAATTGTGGACACAAATTTGAGCAAATGATAAAGTAGCTGATGAGGGCCTGTAGTCTTGGGGCTCCCTCAGATGATGCCATTACCGTATTTGTTTTTTCTGTCTGCTGCTGCCTACAGGAACATTATACCTTTATGTACAGACATAGGTTTGGAGTATTTTTGTTCATTATTTTGCTTCAGTTTGTGCAAAAAGTAAATGAAAGCTGTGATTTCCAAGTATGAATACAAAGGAAAGATAATAGAAAAATAAAGTACATTGATCGAAGTTGGAGCAAGAACAAGTTCTCATAATTACCTGACAATCGATAGATCAACAAAGCCTAATTAAACAACCCCAACTTTTTTTAAAAAAAGCTACCCCTTGAAATCCCTTAGAAAAATACCAAACATTGTCAGTCGTATTACACGTTTTAATTATGTGAATACATTGAATTCTGAATGCATATCCTTTTTATGCCCTGTAGGTTGGTTCACTATGAAGGTGGTACAGTGTGCAGCCATGCGAGGTCCTTGTGGAGACTGGAGCCACTGCGCATCAGGTAATGAGACTGGGCTTGGCTTACAGAAGTGACCGTATAGGTTCCACATCATTTTAGGGGAAAAATCTAAACCTGGAAAAGTTTGTATAATTAGATTAACAAGGAAGACTGGAACCATGTAGTAATCAATAAAACAGATACCGAACTGTAACTTGAATTACCTTTTCTTGAAGTCTTTCAAGTTTAGTTTTACAAATTGTAAAGAATATGCTGGCTAAATTAATCAGGAAAACTTTTTTGGATGACTAGCTAATGAGCACAAATATTTTTGGATGAAAAGCTAATGAGCACAAATACGAACTATATTTGGTTTGTTGGTAATTTTAATCTTGACTTACTGTCTTGAAAAATGACAACATTAAGGTTAATTTTAGACAATGCCAATGTAGGTTTAATACGTTTCAAGCCAATTGATTGAAACCACATTGAGCCAATTATTACTGGCAGCAGTAGGAGATTCAATTAACTGAAGTCTAGCTGAATATTTTGTTGCATTGTTGCATATTCCACCAGCAATGTCATTCACACTTGGACATTTAGCAATGTTAACAGATATGATTCAAGTGCCATTATGTTACAATACTAATCCGGGTATAAGCCATTCTGACAAACTGTATGAACTTACTAGAGCTACACTTAAGTATCTAAAGATGTCGAACTGGCATCCTTAGGAATCCAGTGACAACACACCTACCCAAGAATCGTGAATCTGTGACTGTTTTGTCAATGTCTTCCTAAATCCACTACTTAAAATAGAAATGCTACTGCATAGTGACAACATTTTTATTTTTATATCTTTCTATGTAGTAGATTATATTCTCATTATGACTTGGTCTTTGGGAATCAAACAGTCGATACGTTGTAATGAATTTTCTATAATGTCATATAAAATGCAATGTGGAAAATTTAGATGCCAGGATTTGGTAGCTCGTTATGAGTGGATAAATTGTAAATTTTAAGTTTTCTTTAATTTTAATTCATAGAGATGTTGGTTTTCATTGTTTTCTGAAGAATTGGTATTTTTCTCAACAGCTGGAGTGGTGGCCACATGAAATGGGGTCAGTCTTTCCGTATTCGTCACGTTACCACAGGCAAATACTTGGGGCTGGACGAAGAGAAAGGGCTTTTACTTTTTGATCAGGATAAATCAAACATCAAAATCACGTCATTTTGTTTCCGAATCTCAAAGGTGAGAGAAAGTTGAGAAAAAGGAAAGTTATTTTCCAGGTGCTAATTTGTGTAAAGCTTCCTAATGAGTGTACAGACTAGAAAGTTGTCACATTCATGCCTGGTCTTTGCTGAGTTAGTTGATCTTGGGTGGGACAGCATTAGGGATACTGTGAATGAGGATCGGGATCTCTTGTTTGCAGAATTGAGCAGCATAAAAGAAAAATCTATCTCCTGGTGTTGAGAAGGGGTGGGGGGGGGGGGGGAGGGGGGGGAAATCAGCCTCCTGATTGATCAACTAATCCAGGGGTATGCAGGATTATTTTCAATCTGAGACAATCAAACATAAAATAGATCTTTGTAGGAGAAGGAACGATGACCAGCTACTCACAAGTACTACACTAAAAAATGTTTTTGCTTACTTGCCCTAGTATTGTAGATTCTGGCCCTCTTTTTAACACTGCACACTCTCTTGCCTTTTACCTTCTCTCATTTCAAACTTGTTCTGTCACCTTGTCACTCAATCGGCTTCTCACAGCTGCACACCAACTTTTTCTTCTGTTGCTGTCTGTGTTATTCTCTTAGCCCCTCATTTCCACTTAAATATTGCCTAGATTCTTCAACCTTCTCCCACTATATTCTTGACAGATCTTGGGCGAATAGGCCAGAAATGGCTAATGAATGTGGCAGAGCCTTCCCCACTTTCCGATAGGCAGGCCGCTGGACTATATTGGGCTGACTGATGTGTGGGAAAGTGCATGCTAATGATATTAAAATGAGGGGAACACACTAATGGTTCTTGCTCTTTTTCATTTTCTCTACTCTTGTCAGTTCTTAAGCCTGTGAACTGCCGAGAATACATGGTGACATCTGGGTAGATACAAGAGACATACATATTAATGATGTAATGCTTCCTCTGACAGACCCCATATCCAAGTTGAATAATCCACAGGAAGTTGTTTTTCATAGCACCCAAACGCTTTCTCTTTTAATGTCGCCTTCTTAAAGCCAGATATGCTCACGTTGCCGACCATCTTCATCCTTAGATTTACATTTATACAGAACGCAATTTCTGCTTCTACTTGTATACAATGACAATACTATGGAATTTGTTACACTGTTGTGGAAATCGTAAAAAAGTCTTGCCCTTCTATCCCCAACATATTTTGTAGAGACAAAAGCCATTATCGGGAACACAAATAAAAGAACAATTGATAGTCACTTTCAAGTTGACATAACCTTTACATAAATCACATTACGTTGAAGTGGTACTGAACCCAAACCCTGTGCTTCCCCAGGATAAAATCGATGTAGCTCATAAAAGAGATGTAGAAGGCATGGGAATCCCTGAGATCAAGTACGGTGAATCGATGTGCTTTGTTCAACATGTGAACAGTGGACTTTGGCTGACTTACGCAGCAGCTGATACCAAAACAGTCCGTTTGGGACCCTTGAAGAGGAAAGTAAGTACATACTTGCCAATTTACTATTTTTGTAAAATAAGATAAGATAAGATCATAAACCTTGTTAGTGTTATTAAAGTTAATGGTCTGGATTAGTTGGTCTAGCCCATGTGATTCCAGGGACGCTCCCGAACCGCATGCGTCCCTGGGATGCGTGGCCCTTTACGCAGGTGTACACCTGCAGGTCCAAGACCGCAAGAGTCCGAAGCAAGGTAAGTACACGGGTGGCAAGCCTCCGACTGCAATTTCCAGACCATTGTAATTTTTACCGGAGATTATTTCTGTAACTCAGAATATGGACAGGCTTCTTTGCTTACATTTTAAATTTAATGATATAAACGCTCTCTGCTATCCACAATGCCCAGTCCTGCTCCTCTTAACCCCAGTTTGGCTTGCAACCGACTGCCTAGCAGCAACTTTAACTATTCTATGCATCTTACTATCCAAGTTCACATGAGTGTCTACACATCTTTTATTGTATATTTGTGAATGCCCTGACTCTGCATGCATATGGCTACCCTGGATATGAAAATGTATGTTCATTTAAGTAGCATCTACTTGAACCAACATGGATACGTGAACTTGGCAAATGGCAATAAGTCCTATTCATGTTCTGTAATATTAATCATTTTGGGAGAGGCAGAATATAATTTTTTAAATCGGGGGTAAAAATGCATCAAGGGCAGACCCCTGTTATGTGCCCCACTTGATATTCAATTCTATTGAACTCAATGGAACTGAATATTGAGCGGGGAGCAGAACAGGTGGCCAAATTGCTACCGCTCAATTTCTGCTTCCGGCCGCGATGAATTTCTGTCCTTATATATTTTACCAAGATTTTTTTTCTTTATAAACTAGATCTTTCAGTCCTGAAATGGGTAACCATTTAAACAAACTTTGTTTTAGGCTATACTACACCAAGAAGGACACATGGATGATGCACTTTCACTATCACGCTCACAACAAGAGGAGTCCCAGGCTTCTCGAATGATCTACAGCACAAATGGTCTCTTCAACCAATTCATTAAGTATGTGTTTTTTTCCTTTATTTTATTTTCAGTCTATTTTTGATTCAATTTATGGACGCCGTCTTTGTCCACATGTAGAATAACGAATGGCTGTAGAAAACCCCTCTGTTAATAGGCATTTGTAACACTAGTAAATAGAAAAATAGTAGAAATCTTAACGAAAGCAAAACATTTTGTGGCCGAAATTGCCCCGTGCTGGGTTTGGGGTGGTCATTTTCGCTGATGGAGATGTTTATGCGCTGGCGCGGGGATGCGCCAAACTCGGCGCAAATTTGGGCTCTTTGTGCAAAAAAAATACTGCGCTAACCAACCATTCTCCCAGCATTTATGCGGTGCTTGTGGGGCGCAACTTTCAGCGCCACTTTCAGAACATCAGCGCGGCGCTGATGAAGTCAACCCGTTGCTGATGTGCCGCATCATGGCGCCGCTTAAAAGGGAGGTACGTTGAGATCTGAGCAGCACATTCAGGGAGGATGTTGGCCAAACCAGTGGCGACTTTGTCAGGCCAACTGAAAAGTCGGTCGACACAAAAAAGATGGCAGCCGCCGAGGTGGCATCTCCCCTTTAAGGACGGCCGGGGCGCCATAGCCATCACAGTTTCTCGCACCGAGAAGCTGTCGGTGGCATCGCCCTGCGTAAACCTCGCTCCCGCGGGGCAATTTCCCCCACAGGGCGCAAAGGGGTCGACGCGCATGGCAATGATGTCATCACTGTGCATGCGCCCTGCCAGTACAATAATTGCGGGGCGCAACACAAACCACTTTTCGCCAGCGGAGCACCGAGGGCAAATCCGCGAGGGTCGATATAGCCGCCATGCCCACGTACTAATGTATTAGTGCTCCGATAGCGCCGGCCGATAGCGCTAACTGGCCCTGCGCAAAGGGGCAATTACGGCCCCTTTGGAAACATACAGTAGGTCAGTCAGCATCCAGGAGATAATAAGTTAACAAAGGGTTCTGTCCCAAATTGGTAACTTACCTATTCTCCTCACAGATGCTGATTGACCTACTGTATGTTTCCAACATGTTTGTCATTTATAACACTGCCTGACATCACTAATTGGAGCATTTTCCAGAGTTCCATTATTCAATTCTGTTCGATTGTACTGGTGTCACATATTAATATGGTCTAGAATTTAGAAATTTCTGCTCTGATAAAAGTTAATTTATATTTTGGAAGACAGTAGAATTCGTAAATGAATATTATCTCTTTTAAAAAAAAACATTGCAAATATTTGAAATTGTGACCATACACATTCATCAGGACACTAAATTGGCTGCTGAATATACAGAACCGTATTTTTCAGAATTGTTCTACATGTGTTCATGGTACTTTTGTATTTTTAATTAAGAGGTCTGGATATGCTAACTGGGAAGAATAAGTCTTCAGCTCCAGTGACCCTACCTATTGATACGATAGTGCTGAGCCTTCAGGATCTGATCAGCTACTTCCAGCATCCGGACGAACAGCTTGCGCATGAAGAGAAACAGACTAAATTGCGCTCACTCAAAAACAGACAGAATTTATTCCAGGAAGAGGTAAGTTAACAAACAATCTTGGAACAAGAAGAGACTATAGGGGTGAAATTTGTCTTCAGTGTTGGCGTAAAACGAGCAATAATTAATTGGTAGTCCTTTTGATTTGTTTTCCATTGATTTCAAGAAGACTAATTGCACCCCACGATACTTATGCATTAGTAAATCTAATGATTAGTACACTTGCCTTATTGTTGAAGTTGTGCCAAGTTCTAGATTATAAAATTGTTACTAAAACTCAAAATAATAGATAATCCATGTACAGACTTGACAAGTGTAGGGACCACAGGGGTGAACTTCGGCTCGGGGGGTGGGGGGCGCGAACAGAGCGCGGGGAAAGACTAAGCAAATCTGCTGCCAGTTATACACTGCCCCTGATTTTCCTTTCCATTCACTGCTACGATTTCATTTCAGCTCCCCACATCAGTGAAGCGAGCAGAAAATTGTCTACGTGAAATTTGAAAGGATTGGACAATTAAAAAGATGTGCTTCAATGAGGGGGTGAAAGTTGTAAAAGTCGTTAGCAGCCTTTTCGAAGGCTGAAGTGACAGGAGTTAAGAAGTAACAAGGAACTCTATGTGCAGGCTTAAGGCTGCAGATGACTGGTACTGTCACTGGCTCTGCCAGTTCTGTGGTATATGTTAGTAGCAGGGGTCCCTGCAGCAGATGGTACAACTCTGTGCCTGGCTGCCTGCTGAACCAGACCCTGTGAAGATATTTGCCAGGTAGGCGTAACACTGCTATCATCATGATGGTTGTGCCCAATTAGGTTTTACTGACCGATGATCACTGTGCCACTTATAGAATGGCGTACACACAGTACCACTTATAGAATGGCGTGCACACAGTACCACTCATAGAATGACATGTCGTGATTGGGGCACTGCAGAAAAGCTAAATATTGTTCGAACTTTCGCACATATCTGCGGCATTGGCTCTGCTGGCACAACCTACATTTAGAATTGAGTCCTCCATCTGGTAAGCTCTGACTGCAGTTGCAGGTGTGAAGGTACCAGTGGGTGGACATAAAGCAGCTTTCATGTAGCTGAACCTGACTGGCATCATAGGCAGTCCCTCGGAATCCTAAAATGAGTTCTTTAGTGGCTGAACAGTCCAACATGAGAGCCACAGACCCTGACACAGGTGGGACAGATGTTCGTCGGGGGAAGGGGGGGTGTGGGGGTGGTGGCACTGATTTACCACACGCTCCTTCTGCTGCCTGCACCTGACCTCTTCATGCTCACATCGTTGAGATTCGAAGAGCCTGACTGGCAGCCTTTTGCTGGTTCTCTTTCTTGCGTGCACTCTGATAGAGGAACTGCCATTGGGAAATCCATTGATGGCACTAATGATACTGCAGAAAACCAACATTGCATAATTGACACACAGGTTTCTGACAACTCAAATACCAGGAGAGAACAAATGAGGCCAGAAATGGAATTATTGTTTGTTTTGGCTGATAGATTTCCCTTCTGTGTACTACTCCCCTGTGCTTAGCAACCTTGGATCCCAGTGGTATTGTTGTCCCACATAAGGCGCGGGAAGCATAAGAACCGTGCTCCTGAGTCAATTATATTATTATGAACCTTCTGCCTGTTTCAAGCAAAATGAGTGTGATGCACAAAGTAGCAGAGCTCTAGCGGTACAGATCTCCGCCTATTTTTGTGGTGTAACACCCTTTGAACTAGTGTGCATGCAGTGTTTAGGACTAGATAATCGGTCCCAGCTTATCAAATTTTGTTGAATGTTTCAAAGAAGTACAAAAAGACACAAATTCCACAGCCAAAGCGGCAAGCTTTGATCAGGTATAACATGTAATGATTGGTAATAATTATGCATTATGCTTTTGTTTTAGGGCATGATCCAGCTAGTATTGGATTGCATTGACAGACTGAATGTGTATAACAGTGCAGCTCATTTCTCAGAGTTTGCAGGAGAAGAAGCAGCTGAATCTTGGAAAGAAATTGTTAATCTTCTTTATGAACTGCTTGGTACGGAATTTAAACACAATACACACAGATGGAACGACAGGAGAACAGAATTTTTAATCTCTTCTGCTCTCCCCATGATGACACTAATATAATTACCACAAAATGTGTAGTGATAAACACCATTATCTGGTACAAGTAAATTCCTGACCTAATTATATTCCTTTTTAATAAATGATGACAACTAATGGACCCCTTGCCCCTTTAGATGTCCTAGAATCTAGACTTAAATGTACTTGTCAGAATGATGGAGTTGTCCTTATTTCATATAAACACTTAGCTGCTAGATGAAGTTGTGGGTTGACTAGTCTCCTTGTTATTGTTTATCGCTCAAACAACATCACTAAAAACAGATTGTCTGGCCATTTATCTCACTGCTGTTTGTGGGACCTTGCTGTGCACAAATTGGCTGCCACTGTTCACACGACTTGATGGCATATTAAGTCATATATCCAAATTTGCTAATGACGCAAAAATAAGTGGCAGTGTAGATGAAAGCATAAAATTACAAAGAGATATCGACAGATTAAGTAACTGGGCAAGACTGGCAAAGGATTTCAATGTAGAAATGTGAGATCATCCACTTTGAACCTAAAAAGGATAGAACAGGGAACTTTCTAAATGGTGAAAAGCTAAAAACAGTGGAGGTCTAAAGATACTTGGGGTTCCACGTACATAGATTATTAAAATGTCACAAACAGATACAAAAAGTAATTAAAAAGACTAATGGAATGCTGGCCTTTATATCTAGAGATCTAAAATACAAGGGGTTAGAAATTATGCTGCAGTTGTACCAAACCTGGAGTACTGTGAGCAGTTCTGGGCACCACATCTTAGGAAGAATATATTGCTCTTGGAGGGAGTGCAGCGTAGGTGTACATAATTATACCTGTAATCAAAGGTTGTTACCAGGAGAGATTACACAAATTAGGGTTGTAGAATTTAGAAGGTTAAGGGGCGATCTGATCAAAATTTTAAAGATATTAAGGAGAACTGATGGGGTAGATAGATACTATTTCAGCTGGTTAGGACAAGGGGGCATCGTTTAAAAATTAGAGCCAGACCTTTCAGGAGTGAAATTAGAATCATAGAATGGTTACAGCACGGAAGAAGGCCATTCAGTCTGTCGAGCCAGTGCCAGCTCTCTGCAAGAGCACTTCACCTAGTCCCACTACCCCGCCCTTTCCACGTAGCCCTGCAAATCTTTTTCTTTCAGGTACTTATCCAACTCCCTTTTGAAAGCAGTGATTGAGTCAGCCTCCACCATCCTTTCAGGCAGTGCATTCCAGATCCTAACCACTCGCTGTGTTTAAAAAAAAAAGTTTTTTTTTCTTATGTCGTCTTTGGTTTTTTGCCAATCACCTTAAATCTGTGTCCTTTGGTTCTTGACCTTTCCACCAATGGGAACAGTTTCTCTCTATCTACTCTGTCCAGGCCCCTCACGATTTTGAACACCTCGATCAAATTTCCTCTCAACCTTCTCTGCTCCAAGGAGAACAACCCCAGCTTCTCCAGTCTATCCACGTAATTGAAGTGCCACATCCCTGGACTCATTCTCATAAATCTTTTCTGCATCCTCTCCAAGGCCTTCTTCACATCCTTCCGAAAGTTTGGTGCCCAGAATTGGACACAATACTCCAGTTGGGGCTGAACCAGTGGTTTATACAGGTTCATCATAATTTCCACACTTTTCTACTCTAAATCTCTATTCATGAAGCTCAGGATCCCATAAGCTTTTTTAATTGCTTTCTCAACCTGTCCTGCCACCTTCAACAATTTGTGCACATACATGCCTAGGTCTCTGTTCGTGCACCCACTTTAGGATTGTACCCTTCAGTTTATATTTCCTCTCTTCATTCTTTCTACCAAAATGTATTAGTTTGCATTTTTCTACGTATAATTTACATCGGCCACGTGTCCGCCCATTACACCAGCCTGTCTATGTCCTCTTGAAGTCTATCACTATCCTCCTCATCTTTCACTATATTACCAAGTTTTGTGTTATCTGCAAATTTTGAAATTTGCCCTGTACACCCAAGTCCCAGCCATTAATATATATCAAGAAATGCAGTGGTCCTAGAACCGAACCCTGGGGAACATCGCTGTACCTTCCTCCAGTCCGAAAAACAACCGTTCACCACTACTCTCTGTTTCCTGTCACTTCATCCATTCTGCCACTGTCCCTTTTATTCCATGGACTTCAACTTTGCTGGCAACCTATTATGTGGCACTTTGTCGAATGCCTTTTGGAAATTCTTGTACACCATGTCAACCGCGTTACCTTCATCAACCCACGTTACCTAGAAAACACTTCTACACACAAAGGGTGGTAGAAGTTTGGAATCCTCTTCTGCAAATGGCAATTGATGCGAGATCAATTGTTAATTTTAAATTGGTGATTGATCGCTTTTTGTTAACTGGAGGTATAAAGAGATATGGGCCAAAGGCAGAGTTAGGTCTCAGATCAGCCATGATCTCATTGAATGGCAGAACAGGCTTGAGGGACTCAATGGCCTACTCCTGTTCCTGTGTTCCTAAAAGTATACTTTATTTGCTTTAATGTCCTGAGATTATGAAAGGTGCTGTATAATGCAAGTTCTTTTTTTAGTTCTTCCATGAGACCTACAGTTTTTCCATTCTCCACCCAACTCCTGCTTGCTCAATTAATACCTCCTGGCAACCATGAGGCATTTCCTTTACTCATGCAGTACAGGTTGAATCTCCCTTATCCAGACTCCCTTAACTGGAACCACCCCTCGTCCAGAACAATTCCTAGCCAAAATTGCAAATGGCATTCTCTGTATTAGGACCATGTCGTTTCATGTCTTTTTGACTTTTCTGCCGTGTTCAACATGGTTGGCTGTTTCATCTTCCTTCATCGCCTCCTTTTTTAAAAAAGCTGTTTTTGGTGTTTGGGAGACGCTGGCAAGGCGCATTTATTGTTCAATCCTAGTTGCCTAGTTGAGAAGATGGTGGTCGGCCATTTCCTTGAAATGCTGCAAATATGATGGTGTTCCCACAATGGCATTAGCTAGGGAATTCCAGGATATTGTCACACACAGCTGCCTATATCCTATTGTGCACTAAGTTTCATTTGCCTATCATTTCAAGAGGCTTTTGACAAGGTCCCACACAAGAGAATGGTGTGCAAAATTAAAGCACATGGTATTGGAGGTAATGTACTGACGTGGATAGAGAACTGGTTGGCAGACAGGAGGCAGAGAGTCGAGATAAGTGGGTCCTTTCAGAATGGCAGGCAGTGACTAGTGGGGTGCCACAGGGCTCAGTGCTGGGACCCAGCTATTTACAATATACATTAATGATTTAAATGAAGGAATTGAGTGTAATATCTCCAAGTTTGCAGATGACACTAAGCTGGGTGGCGGTGTGAGCTGTAAAGAGGACGCTAAGAGGCTGCAGGATGACTTGGACAGGTTAGGTGAGTGGGCAAATGCATGGCAGATGCAGTATAATCTGGATAAATGTAAGGTTATCGACTTTGGTGGCAAAAACACGAAGGAAGAATATTATCTGAATCGCGGCAGATTAGGAAAAGGGGAGGTTCAACGAGACCTGGGTGTCATGGTACATCAGTCATTGAAAGTTGGTATGCAGGTACAGCAGGCGGTGAAGAAGGCAAATAGCATGTTGGCCTTCATAGCTAGGGGATTTGAGTATCGGAGCAGGGAGGTCTTACTGCAGTTGTACAGGGCCTTAGTGAGGCCTCATCTGAAATATTGTGTTCAGTTTTGGTCTCCTAATCTGAGGAAGGATGTTCTTGCTATTGAGGGAGTGCAGCGAAGGTTCACCAGACTGATTCTCGTGATGGCAGGACTGACATATGAGGAGAGACTGGATCGACTGGGCCTGTATTCACTGGAATTTAGAAAAATGAGAGGGGATCTCATAGAAACATAAAATTCTGACGGGACTGGACAGGTTAGATGCAGGAAGCATGTTCCCGATGTTGGGGAAGTCCAGAACCAGGGGACATAGTCTAAGGATAAGGGGTAGGCCATTTAGGACTGAGATGAGGAGAAACTTCTTCACTCAGAGAGTTATTAACCTGTGGAATTCCCTGCCGCAGAGAGTTGTTGATGCCAGTTCATTGGATATGTTCAAGAGAGAGTTAGATATGATCCTTACGGCTAAAGGGACCAAGGGGTATGGAGAGAAAGCAGGAAAGGGATACTGAGGTGAATGATCAGCCATGATCTTATTGAATGGTGCTGCAGGCTCGAAGGGCCGAATGGCCTACTCCTGCATCTATTTTCTATGTTTTTATTTCAGTCTTTGCTGATCCACATGCCCCTAGTGTAATGAATTTAAACTCCTTGTCCTCATCTTGAAGTTCCTCCATAGTCAGATCGCCCTACCATTGCAACCTTCCCACTTTAGAAAACTGATTTTGGCCTTCTATGCATTTAGTCTCCCATCATCTCGCCATTGGTGATAAATGCTTCATCTTCCTTGGCTTTATTCTCTGGAACTGCCTCCCTGAACACCTCAGCCTCTACTTCTATCTCACCTTTCAAGGTTATCCTTTTGACCAAACTGTCAGTCACTTCTAATTTTCCCACATGGTTCAGTGTTAAATCCTCTATTAAAGTTTTGCTTCTGTAATGCACCTTAAGATATTTTCTATGTTACAAGACGATATAAATGCAAATTGCTTGTACTGTTTTATCAGTTATTATTGTAATAATATTTTTCTCTGATGGATAGCTTCCCTCATCCGTGGCAATCGCAGAAACTGTGCTCTCTTTTCTGATAACCTAGACTGGTTGGTCAGTAAGCTGGATCGACTAGAGGCTTCCTCAGGTACTTTCCTAACCCGTAATAGTTCTAATAAACAGAGGCTCACCTTGCCAAGCATTTGTTGTGGTGTAAAGGATGTATTGCAGTTTTGTTATTGCACAGAATTTGTCTGTAAAAAAAAGATTTTGGCAGGGAAATTCCTCATAGCTGCTCCCGCTCCTCTGGCATAACCTCACTGAACTGCAGCGGAAACCCCATTTATATTTTTAAACACTCTTTCTGCGGCGGAGTGATTGTAGCTCCAATAAAATCCCCCCATATTGGCTTAAAAATTCATCTGGGGTGGAGGCGCAACATGGGTGGGATCGGATCGGCCGCCCGGTATATGCAGTGCCTGACATTTAATCCCGATCGTCTAATTTTTTTAACACCACTTTTCCAGTTAGTTTTCAGTCAAGCATGTGGATACCAAATTTCCTACCCATGTGCCCCACCTCCCCCTCCCTCCCCCCCACACGCACCTGAAGATAATTACTGTTTAACCTACTTTTTAGGTGATTCTGCTAACAAACAAAAGTTGTTTGTGCATTTGCCCTTCCTGTACTGCAACATGCCTTCTGCCACCTAGACCCTATTCTTAAATTTCCCCCGAAAGCCCACCACTTCTTTACCTCCCTTTCCTTTAAGCCCTTTCATAAAACCCAGCTCTTTGTCTAAGCTTTTGGTCACCCCTCCTAATACCTTCTTTAGTTCTGTGTCTATTTTTTTCCTTAGACTGCTGTGAAAGACACTATATTGCAAATTGTCGTTGATATATATTTGATGTCATGTGGTGCTATAGGTATCCTGGAAGTGCTGTACTGTGTTTTGATTGAAAGCCCCGAAGTTCTGAACATCATAACGGAAAGCCATATTAAGTCAATTATCTCTCTGTTGGACAAGCATGGACGAAATCATAAGGTACATACAATAATGAATGCTGCTAATGCGGGGCTAGTGATAAAATGAGGAATACCTTAATTCTTCTTATCTTGGGGTCCTCAAAAATGGGAATAGGAGCACAAGAATCACTGCTTGAGACATCTATAGTGTGTTCTCATTTTTCTGCTCTTCTAAATCAAAGCCATTTAAGCTGAAACAGAATCAATACTTATCTACATGCAAGCCATTTGGCTGAATAAGATCATTGCTTTTTGATGGATCAAATCCCACATACCCAACTAATTGTTCTCAGATGGAGATTGCCTTTAGAACTTCCATTTCTTATCAGCTAAGTCTGTAATATAGCCACTTAAGAAATGTCTTGAAATATTTGCCCTTTTTGTAGGTGCTGGATGTATTGCGCTCTCTCTGTGTCTGCAACGGCGTGGCTGTACGATCCAATCAAAATCTTATTGCGGAGAATCTATTTCCAGGTCGTGATCTGCTGCTCCAAACTAACCTGATTAACTATGTCACCAGGTATAATGCTCAATTCTTCACAAAATTGCTGAACTTATACACTGCTTCAATTCATTTTCAGTTTTTTATTCTATTTCATCTCCTGAACTAAATACATTTCATAAGAGTTAGTAGCCCAGAATTGGGGGCATGCTACTATACCGTAATTTTGAAAATATGAGAGTACATTTTCAGGCAAAATTTGGATCCAGCAGGTTTCTAGCCCTTGATAATAGAGAATGTAATGACTCGCTGAGGTGGGATGGGGGGGTGGGGAAGCAAGGTGCTGCCTCCGCCCACTTTTGATATGTTGTGTTGCACCAGCAGTTTCTGGACGTGTTCCCAGGAATTTCATCTGAAACGTTCCAATAGGTCTAGCGGAACCCGTGTCTGCTGAGTGTAGACGTAGGTCATGTATTGGGCCTAAAATGGGGCCACAGGCTAATGGCAATCAATTACAGAAAGATGAAGTGCCATTTAAATGGTCCCTCTGCCTCCTTTAACCAAATCCAGGCCTCAGAGTTTCTCTCCCTCAGCAACAGACACTGATGGTGCCCTCAAGTTATATGCAACCAGTATCTCAAGACTGAGCTTTAATCATCTAAGGCAACTGATGGATGCCTCATTGCAGATTCTGGAGTATTATCCTGGCTCATTGTGCAGACTATGCATATGAACTTGTGCAACAACCCTGGTGAGCGCTGGTGAATGTCTTCTGAACGTGAAACTGTCTTTAGAAGTTTCTCTATTCTGAATGGCAATGTGTTTGGACCTCTCCTAAAATGTGTAGAGGATGGTTCACTTGGAAGAAAGAAAAAGGCCCTTGTTTCCGAGTGTGTTTTTTTTTCGTTCCTCTTCCAAAGGGAGTATGTCGTTCTCCATCACGTGATAAAATGTCTGGTGGATTAATGTCAAACACGCATAAGTTAAACCTATCTTGCTCCAGTGGACATAAGAAATACTATTTTTCTGTAAAAGTATATAAAGATTCAGATAATTTCTTGTTTTAGCTCATTTAAAGTTTAACTAATTATATATCTATCATAAACAGTAGTTAAACACTTTACATTTATTTCTTAATTACAGTATGAGGCCAAATATCTATGTGGGTACATATGAAGGTTCTACACAGTACAAGAAGTGGTACTTTGAACTGATAGTGGATTATGTTGACTCATTTGTAACACCGCAACCTACTCATCTGCGAGTGGGCTGGGCTTTAACAGAAGGTTACAGCCCTTACCCAGGAGGAGGTGAAGGCTGGGGAAGCAATGGAGTTGGAGACGATCTGTATTCCTATGGCTTCGATGGACTTCACCTGTGGTCAGGTCAGTGATTATACTCCTCCTGAGGTTTTGTTATTGGCACTATTGCAAAACTGCTCTTGAGGTTGACTCCTTTATTCTGTCATTTTAGAATATGCGATGGTGGTAACTATTAATGTTTGGAATGGATATATTTGCATATTTACCTGGTTGTGGTAATAGCTAAGGACATGGTACTGTATTATTTCCTGATAGGTGCACAATATGGGGGGATGGTGGTGATGTTGATGTAGAGGTTGAGGGGCTAAGGCATTTTTAATTCCTTTTACATTTTTGTACTTTTTTCTTTGCATCATGAGATATAGGTATGAATAATGTTTTTATTTTACAATCTGTCAGAGAGAGGATCAGCTTTATTTTTTAGAAATATATAATAAAATATATTCCTAAAATTACACAAAAGAATCAGTGCTTCTCTGATGACCCAGTGGATAAATGCTGGGCTTGTTGCAGCATTACACAATAGAGAGTAGGAGGTCCTAATGTAGATTCCAGTCTATGCTGGGTTCACTGATCTCAGCTGAAGCAACAGATGGTACACTTGGCCTTAGCACCCTGGGCTAAGGAGGGGAAATATCAGCCAGAGTTTTTCCTTTACATTTGTGGTCCGGTGACTTGCTGTAAAATGTGCGTGGGTGAGAACAGGATCTGTCTCCGTTCTGAGGCCCTCCATTTTCAAACTGATACCTGATATTCACTGCTGGCCTCGCCATTTGAAGAATACCCATTTGACCAAGGTACCAAAGGGCTGAAACTGATCTTTCTTCATCAAATTTGATTGGGTTCTTTTGATGAAGTAACAGAGAGGGTGGATGAGGGCTGTGCAGTTGATAAAGTACCACATACTAAGCTTGTTAGCAAAATTGAAGCCCATGGGCTAAAAGGAGCAGTAGCGACATGGATACAACATCGGCTAAGGGTTAGAAAACAGTTGTGGTGAACGGCTGGCTGTTTTTCAGAGTGGCGTTCCCAAGGTTCGGTACGAGGATCACTACTGTTTTTGATATACGTTAATGTCTTGGGAGCACAGGGCACAATTTCAAATTTTGTAGATGACACAAAACTTGGAAGTGTAGTAAGCAGTGAGGAAGATAGCAATAGCCTTCAAGAAGACATAGGCAGGCTGGTGGAATGGTCGGACACATGACAGATTAAATTCAATGCAGAGATGTATGAGGTTAGGAAGAATGAGGAGAGACCATACACACTAAACAGTAAAATTTTAAAAGGGACAGAGAGAACTGGGGGTGCTTGAGCACAAATCGTTGAAGATGACAGGGCAGGTTAATAAAGCAGTTAATAAAGCATATGGGATCCTGGGCTTTATAAATAGAGGCAGAGAATACAAAAGCCAGGAAGTTATGCTAAACCTATAAAAAACACTAGTTCTGCCCCAGCTGGAGTATTGTGTCCAATTTTGGGCACCACACTTTAGGAAGGGCATGAAGGCTTTGGAGAGGGAACAGAAGAAATTTACTAGAATGGTTCCAGGGATGAGGAAATACAGTTACATGGATAGACTCGAGAAGCTGGAGTTGTTCTCCTTGGAGCAGAGAAGGCTGAGAAGATTTAATAGAGGCACTTAAAATCATGAAGGGTTTAGATAGAGTAAATAAAGAGAAACTGTTTCCAATGGTTGAAGAGTCGATAATGGCATAGATTTAAAGTAATTGGTAGGAGGTTTAGAGGGGATTTGAGGGGAAATTTCTTCACCCAGAGGGTGTTGGGGGTCTGGAACTCGCTGCCTGAAAGGGTGGTAGAGGCACATTTAAAAAGTACTTGGATATGCACTTGAAGTGCCTTAACATACATGGCTATGGACCAAGAACTGGAAAGTGGGATTAGGCTGGGTAACTCTTTGTCGGCCGGCGCAGACACGATGGGCTGAAATGGCCTCCTTGTGGTAGATACTGATTCAATAGTAGCCTTCAAAATGGAATTGGATAAATACTTGAAGGAGAAAAAATTGTAGGGCTAAGGGGAAAGAGTGGAACTGACTGGATTGCTCTTCGAAAGAGCAGGCGCAGACTCGATGGGCCGAATGGCCTCCTTCGGTGCTGTACTATTCTATGATTCTATGAACTAGCAATCCCTATGTTTTTATGTAACCAACTAAACTTGAAGAGGGCCTATAAGGACTATAAGAATAACAATAATAAAAAACCTAACAGAAAATATGAGAAAATAAGAAAAGAGATTAAAATCCGGATCAGGAAAGCTAAGTAGGAGTACGAGCAAAAAACATCAAAAACAACAGTGTATATTAATAAAAAGGGAATTCTTCAGAAAGCCTGAGAGGAGAGGATTGTCACTTTTGTAAATGGTAATCAAAAAATGGCAGAGGTGCTTAATAAATACTTCATATCGATCTTTACTAAAGAGAAGGCTATTGGAGAAGAGCTGAAATCTGAAGTGGTTGTGAATGAGCTGAGCAATATTATCATTTCATCAAAGGACATTTTAGATAACAACAATCTCTTATATTTATATAGCACCTTTAACATAGTAAAACATCCTAAGGAGTATTATCAGACAAAAAGTTGACACCAAGCCACATCAGGATATTAGGACCAGTGACCAAAAGCTTGGTCAAAGAGGTAAGTTTTAAAGAGCAGTTTAAAGGAAAAGAGAGAGGCAGAGGTTTAGAGAGGGAATTCCAGAAATTAGGGCCTAGGAAGCTGAAGGCTGCCAATGGTGGGGTGATAGAAATTGGGGATGCACAAAGGGCCAGAATTGGAGGTGCGCAGAGTCCTCAGAGGGTTGTGAGTCTGGAGGAAGTTAGAGATAGAGTAAGGCGAGACCATGAAGGGTTAGAATATTGTATGGACTCCACACTTTAGGAGGGGCATTTAGGCTTTAGAAAGGGTACAATGTAGATTCACTTGGATGCTGGCTGGTATGAGGAAATATAGCTGAAAATAAAGGCTTGAAAAAATATTTTTTTCATTCGAACAAAGTAGATTACAGGGTGACATGACCAAAATGTTTCAAATTGTGAAATGATGGGACAAGGTAGATAGAATCACAGCAACCCTTGTGCCCTGTGGAGAATTTGGCATTCAAATATATTTAAGATGTTCAGTAGGCTAAAGGCTAAACAAAGTTCAATACAGGAAAATATAGTTTCTTCTATAACAAAATCAGTTAAGCAAATTACTAATTTTGATATTTGATCATAAGACCAGTTCCGTTATCAGAATGAAAATGCAGTTTGAATGCTCTGTATGTATAATGCTAATACATACCCTTTGATACAGCCTGTTTGATATGGGAAAGTGCTAATATCATATGCCATAACAAATATCATAATTTTCCCATAGGCTGTGGTTTCTAAATACACGCCAGAAAGGAGTGACAGAATAATAAGAACTGTATACAAAGAGGGTATTTTGAAAGCAGAAAATTTGACTTATTTTCTTCTTTTGTGTACAGGACATGTTGCCAAGGCAGTTGCTTCACCTGACGCACACATGCTTGCTGCTGATGATGTTGTTAGCTGCTGCCTTGATTTGAGTGTCCCCAGTATATCTATCCGGATTAATGGCCACCCTGTGCAAGGCATGTTTGAGAACTTTAACGTTGATGGTCTCTTCTTCCCTGTCGTTAGCTTCTCTGCAGGAATAAGGTAAGTGCTTTGATATATTCCTTATGGTGTATTTGTGTGATAAATTACCCTGTTTTGTGGTTTAAAAGCTGCAGCAATTTTAGGAAAATCATGTAAAATAAAAACTTTCTTTTTAATTACCTTAAGTTTTCCATAAACTCTGGTGCCCGTGTCCTAACTCACACGAAGTCCCGCTCACCCATCATCCCTGTGCTCGCTGACCTAACTAACTCCCGGTTAAGCAACGCGTTGATTTTAAAATTCTCTTTGTTTCCAAATCCCTCCATGGCCTCGCCCCTCCCTGTCTCTGTAATCTCTTCCAGCCCACAACCCCCCGAGATGTCTGTGCTCCTCTATTTCTGCCCTCATGAGCATCCTTGATTTCAGTCGCTCAACCGTTGGTGGCCATGACTTCTGTTGCCTCGACCCTAAGCTCTGGAACTCCCTGATAAACCTCTCTACCTCTCATTCAAGACGCATCTTAAAACCTACCTCTTTGATCAAGCTTTGGGTCTTCTGCCCTAATATCTCCTTATGTGGCTTGGTGTAAAATTTTATTTGGAACATTTTACTACTTTAAAGGCGTTTTATAAATACGAGTTGTTAATCCCACATCGGAATGAGAGTATTTCTGCTGCTGTAAATTTAGAATCATTTAGAACATTTAATTCTGAAACCTTCAGCTTCACAGGAAAAAAAACACTGCTTTGAAATTCTTGTCATCTAACTTTTGATAAGTTGCTTTATTATAGCCAGAAATTCTAATTTAAAAAGACAGTTCTCAGCGTTAGGTGGTGCATTATGTTAGAACACTGTCATTTTGCATTTGAATCTAGATCAGTCTGGTGGGATGAAGTCTTTTTGTTCTGCGGCCTGCCACCTTAGTGAAATAAGATTGGCCAGTTCCTAATCAGCCTAAAATAATTTACAATTTAATCTGCGTAAATACTATATTGATCTAATTTTTTATATATTTTGAAGTTACCAACTGTAACCCATGAAGTTCAAGGAAATGTACACTACCTCTTTTTTTAAGTGGTAGAACTCTTCCTTCTGAGTCAGATGGTTGTGGGTTCAAGCCCCACTTCAGAGACAAGAGCACAACATTTGGGCTGACACTCTAGTGCAGTACTGAGAGAGTGCTACACTGTTGGAAGTGCCGTCTTTTGGATGAGACATTAAACCGAAGTCCCGTCTGCCCCCTCAGGTGGACGTAAAAGATCCCCTGCCACTATTTTGTAGAAGAGCAGGGGGGTTCTCCCCGATGTCCTGGGACCAATATTTATCCCTCAATCAACATCACTAAACCGATTATCTGCTCATTATCACATTGCCGCTTGTGGGATTTTGCTTTGCCTAAATAGGGGTGGCACATTTCCTACATTACAACAGTGACTACAAGTATTTAATTGGTTGTAAAGAGCTTTAGGACATCCTAAGGTCATGAAAGGCGCTATATGAATGCAAGTCTGGCTTTTTAAAAATAATTTCACTATCAATTGTACACTCATATCATTGAATTTCCTTCCATTGGATATAATGGACGGAAAATTAGAGCTGAAGGATAGATTTTGAGACCTCCTGCCCAGAGGAAACTGATAGAGAATGAACAATAGCACTGTTTCTGCCCTTGCTGTGCCAGAGCATACTTCCCCCAGTCCCACTGCTGGGTGGCTGGAATGCCCAGTACCAATTGGCGGTCCAGCCGAAAAAGACCTGACAGTTAAATTTGTGTTTATCGTTTTAGGCCTGGGAGGAGCATGATTGCTCTTCAGAGCTCCACAGAACCAGCTTCGAGTCCCCCGTCCCAATATTGTCCTCCATCTCCTTCTTGTGGAGCAGGTGGGCTGCCCTGGGGTGCACATTATTCACCCACAGCCTGACGGCAGATATTAATAAGATCTGGACCTGAAAATGGTCTGGGCACTAAGGCTGAACCTAATTGTGCATAACCTAGGTGTCCCATTCAAACCTATGCTGAATTTCATACTCTATCATCAAGACTGTTTTTTACCTCTGCAACATCACATGCCTCCACACTTACCTCACTCCCACTAACACTGTAATTCTTAACCCTGCTTTTGTTGTATCTAGGGAACTCGAATGCCTTTTTCATTGGTTTACATATATTCCAACAGGTCCAAAACTTGGACAATCACGCTAAATCTAGCTAGTCCAATCGTCCCATGCTTGCTGAATTCCATTGATCCCATGTCCACATTGATTTAAAAATTCTCGGTGGCAAACCCTTCAGTCATGGAGCTTCTTTGTGGAATTCCTTCTCCATTTTCAAAGGCTTCCATAAAACTCACCTCTTCAGCAAATGCCTTCAGTTACTTCTATAGCTCAAAATCCGTTCCTCCTATGTGAAGTGTCTTGGCATGTTTACTAATTTAAAGGCACTATATAAATGTAAGCTGTTGTTGATACAGATTTAATATGGCAGTAAATCTTTTATGGTGGCAGACTTCAATGAATCCAATTAACTTAAACTGCACACTAACTTTGTTAAAAGTCGCAGCTTAATCTACAGTAGTGGAAAAAAAAATCAATATGATTAAAGTAGGTTTCAGTGAAACGTGGCAGAAAGACTAGGCTGAAGCATTCGCTGCCAACCCCAGAAATGACAAATGGATGATCCATCTCAGCCTCCTGAGGTCACTGCCTGAAAGGGTGGTGGAAGCAGATTCAATTAAGGAAAAAAATTTGCAGGGCTATGGGGAAATGAGACTAGCTGAAGTGCACTTGCAGAGAGCCGGCACAGGCTTGATGGGCCGATAGGCCTCCTTCTCTGCTGAAACCATTCTATGGGCCCAAGTTTCCACACGCGCCTAGAACAGCGCAGTCCCGACTTGGACGCACGTTTTCCGCGCCACAAAGTGCACCTAAAAAAATCCTCCGTATTCTCCACCTCCCTGCAGGTCCTCTGGCCCTCGGCGCGGCGCAGCACGAGCTGTGGGGGGGCGGAGCCAGGTCCCTGCGCTGAAAACAGTGCCGGGACCTCTGCACATGCGCGCTACAGTCGGCACGCAAGTGCAGTAGCTCCAGGCGCCCGAAACTGTGTGGGAGGGGCCCGAAGCACGCAGCCCCTAGCCCTGGCCGAATGGCCTCACTGGGGCTGCGTGAATAAGGCTCCTCCCACGGCCAGCTCCTGTATCCCCCCCACCCCCCCCCACCGACCAGACCCGACACCCGCCCCCCCCCCCCCCCCCCCCCCGCCTCCGGACCAGTAACCGACACCCACTTCCCCCCCACCCCGGACTGGAAGCTACCCAACCCGCGCTCCCGACCCGACTCCCGCTCCCGCCCCCCCCCCCCCCCCCGGACTGGACCCGACCCGACCCGACCCGCGCTCCTGCTCCCGCTTCCGGACTGGATCCGACCTGACCTCCCCCTCCCCGACCTGACCTCCCTCTCCCTCTCCCTCCCTCTCTCCCCCCCCCCCTCCCTCCCTCTCCCCCCTCTGTCTCCTCTCCCCCTCTCTCTCCTCTCCCCCTCTCTCTCCTCTCCCCCCCCCCTCTCTCCTCTCCCCCTCTCTCTTTCCCCCCCCCTCTCTCTTCCCCTCCCCTCTCTCTCTCTCTCTCTTCCCCCCCCTCTCTCTCTCTTCCCCCCCTCTCTCTCTCTTCCCCCCCCCTCTCTCTCTCTTCCCCCCCCTCTCTCTCTCTTCCCCCCCCCCTCTCTTCCCCCCCCCCTCTCCACCCCTCCCCTCTCTCTCCCCCCCCTCTCTCTTCCCCCCCCCCTTTCTCTCCCTCCCTCCCCCCCCCTCTCTCTCCCTCCCTCCCTCCCCCCCCCTCTCTCTCCCTCCCTCCCCCCCTCTCTCTCCCTCCCTCCCCCCCTCTCTCTCTCTCTCTCTCCCTCCCTCCCTCCCTCCTTCCGACCCGAACCGAACCTCCCCAACCTGACCCAACGCCACCTACCTGTAAATCTGGTGCTGGGGATGGGCCCTGACCGAAGTCTCGGGCCGGCCCGTTCAGCCTTCGGTCCTGAAAGGCCTGCCTGAAGCACTTTCACACAGGTAGGAAGATGGTTTATTTAATCTTTTCTTTGCTTATAAATGTTTATTCAGGTTGGATTTATTTGTATAATATTTGTATAAGTATAAATAAGGATTTATTATAGAATTTAATGACTTCCCTCCCCCCCCCCCACCTCGTTCTGGACGCCTAATTTGTAACCTGCGCCTGATTTTTTTAATGTGTAGAACAGGTTTTTTCAGTTCTACAAAAATCTTCACTTGCTCCATTCTAAGTTAGTTTGGAGTACGTTTTCACTGTGGAAACTTTCAAATCAGGCGACAGTGGCCGGACATGCCCCCTTTTGAAGAAAAATTTCTGTTCCAAAGTGGAACTGTTCTACCTGACTAGAACTGCAGAAAAAAAAATGTGGAGAATTGCGATTTCTAAGATAGTCCGTTCTCCACCAGTTGCTCCTAAAAATCAGGCGCAAATCATGTGGAAACTTGGGCCCAAAGATTTTATTCTATTTATTCACCTGTGTGGTATCAAGAAACAGCTTAGCGCACTGGGTATAGTAAAGGCTATGAGCTTCGACAACATCCCGGCTGTAGTCCAAAAGACTGATGCTCCAGAACTAGCCACACCTCTCGCCAAGCTGTTACAATACAACACTGGCATCTATCCGACAATGTAGAAAATTGCTTAGAAAAGTCCTGTCCATGAAAAACGGAACAAATCCAATCCAGCCAAATACCATCCCATCAGTCTACTCTCAATCATCAGCAAAGTGATTGATGGTGTCTTCACAGTGCTATCAAGCGGCACTTACCAATAACTTGCTCACCGATGCTCAGTTTGGGTTCCACAGGACTACTCTGCTCCAGACGTTACAGCCGTGGTCCAAACATGGACAAAAGAGCTGAATTCCAGAGGTGAGACGAGAGTGATTACCCTTGACATCAAGGCAGCATTTGACTGAGTGTGGCATCAAGGAGCCCCAGTAAAATTAACGTCAATGGGAATTGGGGAAAATTCTCCACTAGCTGGCGTAATACCTACCACAAAGGAAGAAGTTTGTAGTTGTTGGAGGCCAATCATCTCGGCCCCAGCATATTGCTGCAGGAGATCCTCGACCCAACCATCAATGACCTTCCCTCCATCATAAGGTCAAAGTCGGGTTTGCTAATGATTGCACAGTATTCAGTTCCATTCGCAACTCCTCAGATAATGAAGTAGTCCGTGCCCGCATGCAACAAGACCTGAACAACATTCAAGCTTGGGCTGATAAGTGGCAACTAACATTCGCGCCACACAAGTGCACGAATGTTAGTTGCAATGACTATCTCCAACAAGAGAGGACATTCAACGGCATTACCATCGCCGAATCCCTCATCATCGACATCCCCCACGCGGCAGTTCTGGGACAGGGGCAATTTGTCGCCGGGCAATTTCGGGAAAGGGTCGCCATCGGTCGGTAAGGGGTCGGCACATGCATGCCGTCGCAGGAAAACAGGCGGAGCAGTCCCCAACACCAAACCAAACCTGAGGAAGGGCAATTTCAAAAATGGCAGGCCCTCCGCAGAGACTCGGCGGCCTTTGCGCACTGGGCCATGGCCGCCACTGTCAGGGGCCAGAGACCTTGTAGAAAGGGGCAATTTCAGCCCCAGTGTGTTCAAGGTGTGAGATGTGGGTTTGAGGCTTACAGCAGTGGTAAGTGAGTGAGGGTGAGTGAAGCAATAAACGTGAAGTATAAGTCATGACTGAAAAAGGGTATTGGTAGGTGAGTGATGGGGGTATGGTTCTCAGAGCAGTGTGTGAAGTTGGTGGGAGACGGCTTTGGAAGATGCATTCACTGAACTTGACCACTAGTGTGAGGTAATTGAACTTCTTTCGGCATTGGTTCCAGGTCTTCGGGGTAAGACCGCTGGTCGTGACTGCTTCAGCTATTTGCTCCCACTGTCTTGTCTGGAGGACCTCTTAGTCCCCAGTGTGTAGAGGAACTGTTTCCTCCGTTCTAACCCCTGCACTAAAGCCGCTAGTGCTGCGTTGAAGAACTATGGTGCCCTTTCTTTGCCCTGTTGAGCCATTATTGAGTGGCAAGCACTTCCAGCAGCTGTTGAATCCAGAATGCACCTCATCTTTAAGTGGTGCAGACTGCCTTTAAAATAGAGCCAGGTCCCCTGCTGAGCGTTCAGCCACTCAGCACTGGGCTGTACGCAAAATCATGGTAATTAGCAGGCAGAATGAATGTCGTGTGCTGCCTGCAATTTTCCTATTGAGCTGCACAGCCGTGCAGCAGTCTGGAGGTCCCGCGCATGCTACTCAAGCACTTTACAGTGGAAAATAACCGCGCATGCATGAAAATTGAAAGGGCCGCGCAGCCAGTTAAATGGCCCGCGCAACAACAAAAAACTCACAGGGAATATTGTCTGCCTGGATTACTTTCAAAGGGTGCGGGCCAATTGCGCTTCGCGATCCCCATGCTTGTTTTCGGTCCTATCAAATGTTTAGCCCAGCATTTACATGGAGGAATTCCATTTTCAGTTGCAACCTGCACAAATCAAAATCTCTCCACAGTTACTGTCTAAGCTCTCATGTGAATCTCAGCCACTTTGTTTGACTGTCATTTGTCGAACTTTATCCAAGCAATGTTTCAACACGTTGGAAAGAAAAGTTGGAGAGAGTAGAAAAATTGATGGAAAAAAAATTGCCAAACATTATTCTGCATTTCAGTTACTAAGGTAGTTGAAACTGTGAGGTTGGACTCTTTCCTTCATGGAGTAGGTAATATCATGTGACATTTATTCTCTTGGGCACATTCAGTGGGTTTTATGCAGTTTAATTGTGCTATAGAGCCTTTAACTTGTATTCCTCTGCTTTAGGTTATCCATTTGGGCTCATTAATTACATCATCCTGTGGAACTCAAGAAATATTCATGTTTTGTTAAGTTTATGAAAGATCACAGTCCATGCTTTTTAAAATAAAACTTGCCTGGTGCTCATCCGACCACAATCCTGCCTGTCGTCGGGTATCGCCGGCAGACGCAGCACTGGGCTGAAATGCCACGATCGTCATATATATATATATATATAAGATAGATATTTAGCACCCGCCCGCCTCGTTCTCATCGGGTTGAATACAGCTCCTTGGTCTCTAAGAATGGTCAGATGATAGTTCAGTGTAATTCAGTGGCATAAAATGTTGGTATATTTGTTTTTCCCAACAATTCTCCGAAATTGAATTCCAATCTCCTCAGGGTTGTTTTCTAGACAGAAATAAAAACATGTAAACCAGCAAAGGTCTCCCTTCTGATGGGTGGTTCATATAAATCTATAAATCTTAGTGAGAGTGGTCTATGGAAATAAGAGGAAACAAAGGAGGGAACACTCTGTGTGATTAACTGTAAGGTTTGAGAACATATGAAATAGGAGCCTGCTCCGCCATTCAATGAGATCATGGCTGATCTTCTACCTCAACTCCACTTTCCTGCACTATCCCAATATCCCTTGTTTCCCTTAATATCCAAAAATCTATCGATCTCTGTCTTGAATATACTCAAAGACTGAGCCTTCACAGCCCTCTCGGGTAGAGAATGCCAAAGATTCACCACCCTCTGAGTGAAGAAATTTCTCCTCATCTCAGTCCTAAATGACCAACCTCTTATTCTGAGACTGTGACCCGTTGGTTCTAGACTCCGCAGCCAGGGGAAACATCCTCCCTGCATCTACCCTGTCAAGCCCTGTAAGAATTTTGTATGTTTCAATGAGATAACCTCATTCTTCTAAACTCTGGAGAATATAAGCGTAGGGCTGGATTTTATGCTTTTCTGTTTTCGCTTTGATAAGGAAGTTTCAGCATCTGGGCCCTGCGTCAGGGGGTGCAGCGCTAAGGGAGGCGTTGTACACTTTTCGTGGCGCAAGGATGAGAAATTCGCAAACTAAAGTGCCGGGACGCGTGTGCTCCGAGAGAGGCCGGGGGGTGGGGGGACCTTTGGAAAAAAAACACAAACATTCCCAAAACATTGCCCGTGCCACCACAACACAAATCGCTCAGTAAATTAAAAGAACAAACACTCACACTTACCTTTGGTGTACTTTACCTTCCTCTGCGTGCCGGCTATGGTGGACCGTACTGATTTCCCAGGCAGTCATTGCAGGCGCACTTCCGGTGGACCGATTGAGCAAAAGTCAAAACTGTTGCCGGTGTCACAACGACAGGCGTTGCACAGCCGGCGCAGCGCTTCCCACCGGTGCTGCTCAGCGCCGCCGCAAAACCGGCCGGAGGATCGTGGCGGGGGCGCAGTATACCTGAACGCCGCCATTCACGCCTCTCTGGGGCGAAACCCGAAGCGCAAAGGACCAGAAAATCCAGCCCCTATCTATACAATCTCTCCTCATAGGACAATTCCCCCATTCCAGGAATCAGTCTGGTGAACCTTCATTTCACTTCGTCGATGGCAAGTATATCCTTCTTTGGGTAAGGGGACCAAAACTGTACACAATACTCGAGATGCACAATACTTAAGATCACAACATTTGCTAACTAGATATTGTGGTTTAGAGGACAGTTCACTACTGCTAATTACTGTAGTTTATTCTAACATTATCAATAAATAATAGGTTTCAATTAAGGGTGCTTTCTGTAGATATTAAGTGTTCTGAATTTTGTTTCTTCCTGGTTTGCAGGGTTCGATTTTTACTAGGTGGTAGACATGGTGATTTCAAGTTCTTGCCTCCTCCTGGTTATTCTCCTTGTTTTGAAGCAGTACTGCCAAAGGAAAGAATGAGAATGGAGCCCATCAAGGAATACAAGCATGACTTTGATGGCATTCGAAACCTCCTGGGCCCCACCCAATCACTATCACATACTGCATTTGCTCCATCTCCTGTGGATACAGCCCAGGTAACCATTGATCCTTCAACCTTTCAAATGCCGTTCCTCAAATTTTTCTCTCCAGCTTTTGAATTTGCACACACTGATTAAAAATTCTTAATTATTCTTGAAGCTGTTGATATGAACTTAAATATAATCATGTATACTTCCAATCATAGCTAGTCAAAAAACCTGTAGAACTCTTCAAATCCTGCAATGGTACTTTGTCATTTATATTTTATAATTTCAAAGTTATGTTAATTTTCTTGCTAACTATATATAATATATATTGCTGAAGAATTCTAAAATCTTCCTTAACAGTGAGCTTGAATGTAAGAATCATGAGAGCTAATCACTTTTTACCCAGAAGCAAAATTCTTCACCAGATCTGGCTGGACCACATAAAGCACGAACAGGTTCTGCTTTCCTTTGCTGAAACTGCTCACTTATTCAAAGATCATCCTGAATTGCAAAGACAACCCTCAGCTTCTCTTCACTACAAGCCGTCTTCTTAATCCACCCTCAGCTCCAATAACCAGTGTGAGGAGCTCATGGATTTTTTTGCTCACAAAGATCGAGGCTATCCGTTCAGCTGTCTCTGCCACTTCCCCCTCCTCCTCACACTGGGCCAAACTTCCCCTAATGTTCCACACTGGCCTAGCCCCGAACTTGCATTATTCTCCAGATTGTATCCTATCTCCTATTCTTCTCTCTCCGAGAGCTCATCTTGTCCATGAGATCCACCTCCTGCTAACTCGACCCTATTCCTACCAAGCTGCTGAACACCCAACTTTCCTTCTTGGCCCTCAAAAATTAGTTGATATTGTTAATGGTTCTCTCTCTTCGGGTACTGTTCCCCTCTCCTCACAAAATAATTCTTGACCCCTCTGTTCTTGCAAACTACTGCCCCATCTCCAACCTCACTTTCCTGCAATTCCATGTTGATTCCCTCCAATCAGATTTCTGCCCCCGTCACAGTACTGAAACAGCCCTTATCAAAGTCACAAATGACATCCTATGTGAAAGTGACCGTGGCAAACAATACCTCCTCATCCTTCTCAACCTGTCTGCAGCCTTTGACACAGTTGACCACTCCATCCTCCTCCAACTCCTCTCCTCCTCCATTGTCCAACTGGGTGGAACTGCACTCGCCTGGTTCCATTCTTATCTATACAATCGTAGCCAGAGAATCATCTACAATGGCTTCTTTTCCCGCTCCCGCATCATTACCTCTGGTGTCCTCCAAGTATCTATCCTTGGCCACCTTCTAGTTCTCATCTACATCATCTAAAAACGCAGTGTCAGGTTCCACATGTACTCTGAAGACACTCAGCTCTACCTCACCACCACCTCTCTTGGCCTCTCTACTATCTCTGATTTGTCATACTTCTTGTCCAACATCCAGTATTGGACGAGCAAAAAATTCCTTCAACTAAATATTGGGAAGACCGAAGCCATTGTCTTTGGTCCCCACCACAAATTCTGCTCCCTGGTCACCTTTTAAATTCCTCTCCCTGGCAAGTGTCGCAACCGGTGAACCTGAAATGAACTTCTGACCACATATCTGTTCCGTTACCAGGATTGCCGCCTTCCACCTCTAAAGTCGCCCTACTCTGACCCTGCCTCAGCTCATCTGCTGCTGAAACACTCATCCATGCCTATGTTACCTCTATAATTGATTATTCTAATGCTCTCCTGGATGGCCTCCGATCTTCCATCCTACTTAAAGTTGTGGTCATCCTAATCTCTGCTGCCCACATCTCAACTCGCACCAAGTCCCATTCATCCATCACCCCTGTGCTGACCTATACTGGCTCCCGGTCTTGCAATGCCTCAATTTTAAAATTCTCATTCTTATCTTCAAATCCCTTCATAGCCTCATCCCTCCCTAACTCTAACCTCCTCCAGCACCACAAGCCTTTGAGATATCTGCGCTGCTCCAATTCTGGCATCTTGTACAGCCCCGTTTTTAATAGGTCGACCATTGGCAGCCATGCTCTGGAATTCCCTCTCTAAACCTCTCCCTCTCTCTCGCTCGCTCTCTCTCTCTCTCAAACTGTCTCTCACCCTTTAAGATGCTTCTTTAAACATTAGTCTGGATTTTCCGGTCCTTTGCGCTCTGGGTTTTGCCAAGGAGCAGCGTGAAAGATGGCGGTGAGGTCTCCTGCACCCCGTCGCGATCCTCTGGTCGGGTTTTGTGGCGGCGCTGAGCAGCACCGCCGGGAAGAGCTGCGCTGGGTGTGCAACGCCCCTGGTTGCGTCACTGGCAGTAGTTTGGACTCTTGCCCGATCTGTCCGCCCAGAAGTGCACCCGCAATGCCCACCTGAGAAATCAGAGCGTTCAGCATAGCCGGCAGTGCACAGGAAGGTAAATTACTACAAAAGTAAGTGCGAATGTTTGTTCTTTTAATTTTTTTTAGCTATTTGTGGTAGCGTGAGCAATGTTTTGGGAATATTTTTGTGTTTTTTTTTTAAAGGTTTCTCTGCCCCCACTCCCCGGCCTCTCTCGCAGCACTTTAGTTCGCCCGTTTCCCATCGTTGTGCCATGACACATGTACAGCGCCTCCCTTAGCGCTGTGTCCCCGACGCAGGGCCTAGATGGCCAAACTTACATACTAAAACACAAACTATTCCCAGCCGGTAACTTTCCCACCCCGCCTCCGTTTTCGCCCCGAAAACAGAAAAGCCTAAAATCCATCCCAGCGTCTTTGACCAAGCTTTTGGGCATCTGTCCTGATACCTCCTTATGTGGCTTGGTGTCAAATTTTGATTGATGATGCTCTTGTGTGACATTTTGTTATGTTAAAGGCGCTATATAAATGCAAGTCGTCGTTGTTGTAACCCCTCTTTTAGAAAACAATTTTTCTTTTCACATTAGGCCTCATAAAGCACTATATTACATATTTAAGTCTTTTTTTGGAGCTCCTGATGCTAGCCTTGTTCTGAGGTAAAGAGCCCTGGAAGTCGAGGAGAGATCTGTTCAAAATTTCTAAATTCAAAGCTTTTCTTCTTCTCAATTTTTTTGTGCCTGCTGGGTTTAGAAAAGTTACTTGATGGTTTTCGGTTCAGCTCATTTCGGGGCAGTAATGGCAGTGGGGCGGTAACGTTTGCGCCCAGGAACAGTTTGCGCCTCAGTCAGCAAAATTGGACAGCTGGGCCTTGAGTGTGGGGCGGGGCGCTAAAGGAGGCTTTGCACATCTCTCTTAGGGCGCTAGGCCGGCTGAGCAAGTGAAAATCCTGAGCTAAACAGCCGGTCTCTGAGTGATGTAAGAGAGGCCGGGGGAGAAAAAAACCTGAAAAAACCCCACCAAAAACATTCCTAATAAATAACTCACGCCACCACAACATAAAGCGCAAAAAAAAACAATTACACTTACCTGAGCTCAACGTTACTTCCCTCATTGCAGCCGCTACAGCTTGGACCGACAAGCGGTCCCAGCATGGTGCTCTACGGAGCGCTACGGATCGGACGAGAGCCAAAAATCAAGCCGGTGTCGCAACCAGGGGCTGTAATGCTCCACGCCCCGCCGAATTACGGTACCGAAAATCCTGACACGGCGCTGGAAGCTGGCCGCCCGCCCGTAAGCTTGCTGCCGCCATGTCGCCCCTATGGGGCAAAAACTGAGGCAGCAACAAGACGAAAATCCAGCCCCTTAGCTCTTGATAAATTATTCAAAGCCTGACAGGTTTTACAAAGTTAAATGCTGGTCAATCTTTCCTTGCCCCAATTCATGATTTTAACAGCACTGTCCGCTTACAATTTCCAGGTTTCAAACATGACTTCCTGTAGCTCCATCGAGAGATTGTGGTTTTAAGTGGCATTAAAATAAAGGCTCCGTTTCAGTAAGCATTTCCTTTTTCTTTTTCTAGATTGTTCTACCACCTCATCTGGAACGGATACGAGAGAAATTAGCCGAAAACATCCATGAACTTTGGTCTTTGACAAAGATCGAGTTAGGTTGGACGTATGGAACAGTAAGAAATTTCTTTTTAATTATATTGCCTCAACAGAAAGATATAATCATGTAATGAATATGTTACTAATGTCTGAGTGAGTATTCAGGAAGAAAAACCGCCAGAATGGTATTTCTCAGGTGATGAAACTAAACATTTTTGATTTTGTTGGGCAATAATTTTCTGGAAAAAAATTAGCCTTGAGCTAAGTTTAAGGTGACATGGCTTAATTTACAAGGTTTTTTTATATATCATTTGTAAAGTAGAACCTCTGTTGTTTGTCCTGATCAATGAGGCCATCAGAATAATAGATGTGGGAGATGAGGAGAATCCTTAAATTTTGATCTAACATGTACATCAACAACCTAGGCATAATTATATTGCCTCAACAGAAAGATATAATCATGTAATGAATATGTTACTAATGTCTGAGCGAGTATTCAGGAAGAAAAACCGCCAGAATGGTATTTCTCAGGTGATGAAACTAAACATTTTTGATTTTGTTGGGCAATAATTTTCTGGAAAAAAATTAGCCTTGAGCTAAGTTTAAGGTGACATGGCTTAATTTACAAGGTTTTTTTATATATCATTTGTAAAGTAGAACCTCTGTTGTTTGTCCTGATCAATGAGGCCATCAGAATAATAGATGTGGGAGATGAGGAGAATCCTTAAATTTTGATCTAACATGTACATCAACAACCTAGGCATATGAATGTAAACCAGCTTCCTACCACTCCATGCTATTGTGCACCAGAGCTCCAATGTATTGTGCCACTTAGCATAAATATTAACAGACCCCATTTGCAGCCCCAGCCTCGAGAGATCAGAGTGAAAATTATTGCAGCATGCACTTAAATCCCGATCTGCCCATTGTATAGCACAGGTTACCCAACGGTCCACGAGTAGGGAAGCTCCAGAACCCAAATCTTAATAATGAAAATAGGTATTCCGATAGGATCCTATACAATATTTTGTAATAACATTGTGCAGTTATTGTACCATACTCTGTGAAGCAGGGGCTAATTTGTAGAATGGAGGAATCCGTAATAGTACACTTAGGCAGCACTGAATTGCTTTGCGCTTGTTAAGATTGGGAGCAGATTTGTGTATTTTTGGATTCCAATAGACACTACTGCTCCTGGTTTTTATATTCTCACATGTGGAATAAGCATGAGGAATATTCCAGTGTGGAGAAGATTATCGCTACTAATCATTGCTTTTATTCCCCCCTGTAGATTCGAGATGACAACAAGAAGCTGCATCCATGTCTTGTGGAGTTTAATAGACTGCCTGAACCCGAGAGAAACTATAACTTACAAATGTCGGGTGAAACTCTGAAGTAAGTACCATTCAATTCTGATTACTGCATGTGATCTTGTTCCAGCTGAACAGATACACACTTAAAAGTTTTTTTTCTCTCAACATCTCTCCTCAGAACCCTGCTGGCGTTGGGCTGTCATGTTGGAATGGCTGATGAAAAGGCAGAGGAAAATCTGAAGAAAATAAAAATGGCCAAATCGTAGGTTTTGTTTGTTTTATAGGCTGTTAAATGTTTATAAATTACATTTAAATGGGTTGAATGAAATATGGTGAGCCATGGGGTGGCATGATGTGTCCACGGTTTCTTAAAGTGCGAATTCTTTCACTGAGAGAAGCTAAGTAGGTGCTAGCTTATCCAGAAGAACTGGAGAATTGTCGCACAGACTATTATAGGATACTTGTATACGCTTTCTGGCAGTTTGAGAGCGCCTCTGGCAGTTGTGAGATCCTCTTACCTGTATTTTTTTGATGGCATGATTCAGATATAATAAAGTAACATTAAAATATTGAAAATAAAGACAGAGTTATTAGGGGGAATTTTGATTTCAAAATTGGGTCAGGTGGGAAGAAAGGAATGTAAAAAATCTTAAACCCAAGCCCAACCCGCCTCGACCTCTCCCAGTTATAGTTTTAACGAGGGTGGACGATCAGCCTGTTCCCAGGAGGCGGGTCACATTAAACTGTTTGAATGAGGCTGAGTGCCTCAGATTTCTTTCTCTGTTCCCGGGCCTCGGGAAACCCGGCAGCTAAAGGGAGGCGAAGACTGCTGCATGGAACACGTAAGTGCTTTTACAGCGCTTCTTGTGGGCCAGGAGAAGCAGAAATGCTGCCCATGCAAGCTCCACAGTGATCGGATCCCAACTCCGCATCCTCCCTACTCCCCGCCCGCCCATGTTCTCCACAGGCCCATTGCGAACTTCTCCCGGATCTCTCTAGCCCCTTCCACGATCTCCTTCACGATCCCAGTGACCCATTCTGAAATCTTCTGCCCTCCTCCCGTGATATCTCCGACCCCTTCCACGATCTTCTCCTCCCCGCACTGATCTCTCCGGCCACCTCGAGCATTCTTCCCCCTCTCCTCTCCACTCACGGGCTGCAGCCTGCTGCTGAAGGTCTACCCACCTGCCAGCCAGCCAGCTTCTCAATCTGGCATTCTGTGACAGGAAAACTGAGTCCAAAAATGGTAATCAGGTCCTGTGCTCCTGCTGTTAAATTCGGCGGGACCTGCGTGGGAAACTGTTCACCCCTCGCCCCTTCTCTGTCTCGCCATTCATATCGGGGCCATTATTATTTTCAGTTCAACTGCATCTTCCTGCTACATTGGTTAGTTTATTAAAATGTTATATTTTTATCTTATATCAATTATGATAATTACAATAATAGTGCAATGTACTGAACTATATATTTTACCAAAGGCTGATGGATTGACATCTGACATAAGCTTCAATAGTGCATGTAATGAGTTATTAATGCTGTACAGTCTTAGCCCTACCTTGAAGAAAAATGTCACTATTGCTGAGCTCCAGAATATTAAGAATATTGTAAGTTCCTCCAAAATTTCCCCCTGAGGAAATTCACCCCGGGCAAGTTCAGTAAAAAATAAAAAATGTGGTTCTGCCTAGTAGGTCGCTCCAGCCTTTGCAATGCCTTTATTTCCTAATTATCTTCAGAATGGCAGATACTCTGGCTGTATTACTTTCCTCTCCTAGGGCCAGCTTTCACTACAATGTTTGATTTCCACCCCCCCACCCCTCACTGCCTTGTAGTGCCTGGAACCACCCCCCCGCTGAGCCTGATTTCCTTCCACCACCCTTGCACCTTGCAGTGCCCAATTCTCCCAATCCAACGCCCCCCGCCCCCCAATCCTGACTTTCCTGAATAAAAATCCGCTAACCCCACCCCCCCCACTCCCCCTCTCTTCCCTGGCCCAAGAAAATATCGGCCACTGTCTTTTAACCAGTAACTAAGTTTTTGCAAAAGGTTTCCAGTTATTTTACTTATGGCAACACCATTTTACAGGGTGAAGTTAAAATAAATGATTTAATACCTTCCGTCAAGATAGCGAGGGAGAAAATGATTGTATTTTCATGCACTATGGGGTAGAAATATACCTCCACCTCCTGTTTTTGATGTGTTCTGGCCGCTGCAATGGATGTGGCAGCCTATCCAGTAAAATTCAGCTCTTTGTCTTTTTTTTCCCGAGCGGGGCAGAAGTCGGTCATAATGGGGGCAGAAGTGGGGACAGGACGGAGTCAGTCATCAGCACCAGGCTAGTGACATCATCACGCTAGCGCATCACCTCGTGTCTCCCCTTCAGTTAAAGGGGAGAGCTCCTGCGAACTCTGCGTTTATTTTAGTTCGGTTCACTGGGCCACCTGGGAGGGTTTCAGTCAGGCCAGCGGCCTGGCACCCAAGAGGGACGCCAGGTAGCTTGTTGGCGGTCCGGCCTAACTCGGGTGGATAATTGTTCAAAAATAAAAAATAAAATGGCGTTGCCGGCAGCACCACGTCCCCTTTAAAAGCGGCCTTGCCGCCGACCAACAAGGATTGAACCTACACCAAATTCTGTCGGGGGCACCGAATGGCGGCTGCAAGACTTTTGAAGGTGAATTTCGCTTCCGGGCCGGGACTTCTGATGACGCACTTAGGCGGCTTCGGCAGCAGCGGGGCGGAATTGGGGGGAGCCGGGCGGATGTGGTCACTGCCGGAAAACGCTTCAGGGCAATTGTGCAAACGACAGACAATTCACAAAAAAATCGACGGCCATTCCGCAACGAGATCCCGCTGCCGCTTTCCGGCGGCCAGAGGCCTTAATAAAAGGGGCGATTTCAGCCCCTATGACTCAAACAAACAGGCCAACAGTCTGCAGCACACATCATAGCAATGCAGTGTTGTAAGATCTTAAATAGGGGAATCTCGGTGTATTTTTAAAAAATGAAGTGAAACTTATTGCCAGTCCAATCTTTCTCCGTACTTTATTTCTACACCGTAGCCGCTCCACAAATGAAGTTACAGGAATACTCGCATAAAACCAGTTAGTAGTAACACAAGTCAGTACTCTCCCTCAGCTCAGAAACAAAAAGTGGCAGCAACTAGTTTTCATGAAATGGTTGGGAATTTTATTAGAGTTGCTTCCACTCCACTGCCTTAACTTCGGCAGAAGTTTGGCGGAAACCCCGTTGCACTTCTGGCGGCTTTACAGTGGCAGAGTAGCTGCAGCTCTGAGGGAATTCGCAGCCAGTAAATCTTTACATTAGATGAAAGCTGAATATGCTCCAGAAAATTATTTTAAGGATACTACAAAGGGGGAAAAATTGTGTGTGTGGAGTCGGTAACAGCCGCAAGGCGGGAGTTCCTTTGTCAGGCGCGGAAGTCCCACCCTGCAACCTATATTCAGGTTACCGCCCTCGAGAGAAGTGGAACGCAAAATATCGCGCACCACTTGCTCAGCGGGGCGGAAGGACTCCGCGAGGGGCGCAGTGCTACGCGATGGGACGTGCAGCGCTGCCGTGTAGACCGTGCCCTCCCCTTCATTAAAGGGGAGGGCCAAACTACCGATTCTGCAGCCGAGAAACAGGACTATCTCTGGACCACCAGGGAGCGGGGTGCCGTGACAGCATCCCGCTACACAAGTAGAGTGCCGGACTGCCGGGATTGAGCAGGAAGAAGGCCGCAACCCGGTAAGTCAGCTATTTTGTTTTCAATTCCCCACCTGCTTTAATCTTCGCCCCGGTGCAGCTTCAGGAGGCGCTACCGAATTTTTGCTCCAGGGCGAAAACGGGTCGCTGCACACGGTGATGACGTTGTCATCGCCAACAGAGCAAGGCTCTACCGGTTACCGTCGCTGCTAAACCTCTGCGGAATTTCACGGGAGTCATTAGCGGCACCGCGCCCGGGCGAAAAGTCGTTGGCGCCCCAGGTGCACAAACGCCCCAAATTTCTCCTCCAAAGTTTTTAAAGCAACATGTTATATATAATGCCTATGGGAATAAATGTTACGTAAACATATCCTGTAAATGTGACTCTCAGCTTCTCTTTCAACATTTCAGCCTTACATGGTGCAACCAACAGTTGTGGGAAGTAACATCTAATTGATTGATTCTAGCAGCTTTTTGCCCTGTCCTCCAACCGATCTAACTGGTTCATACTAATAACTTCCAATTTCAGTGGGAAGCTGATTTTCCATCTGAAATGCTACCACTGTTACTTTAAAGTTGAATGTTAGCATAAAAAACTAAGATTTGGCATGTAGATTAATGGCAGGGCAGTTTTGTACCATACTTGTGTTGTTTCACTCTGTTTTTGACTCGCAGAGTGAAAATCATGATTATTTATGATACTGTTTTTGAAAAATTGCACTAATTATATTAATTATAAAACCACCACTATGGTAAGTTTATGATTCTTTACATAGATATATGGCACAGAAACAGACCATTCGGCCCAACCAGTCCATGCCAGTCGTGTGGACCTTTGAATATGTACGCATGTATACTTGTGATATAAAATGATATACTTCAGCTGCAGCTTCCTTCATATTGATCATCAAAGTACTGTCAGGAAAAAAATTCAACAATAACTCACTTTTCACATCTACACTGAACTAGCTAAGAGTGTGGATTTGATAGGATAGAACTGTCAATCAATGAAGTTTGTGTATAAACACTCCACGCACTTGCACTCGTTCGCATTGGTGCTATTTGTAAGCGGTTGCAAACCCATTTAAAATGTAAGGGTTAATGTCAGTAAAAATAGCCCACACAGGAATTATAGTGCAAGTGGTCTAAGTGTTAGTACATGAACTTCGCCAAATGGACTTTCTACCTTTTGTTTCTGTTCATTTTTTAATGAGAACTCTTGCACTTTTGTCACAGGTACCTAATGTCAAGTGGATACAAACCTGCTCCACTTGACCTTTCCCATGTCAAACTGACTCCAGCTCAAAATACTCTGGTGGACAAACTGGCTGAAAATGGTCACAATGTCTGGGCAAGGGACCGCATCCGTCAGGGGTGGACGTACAGTATCTTGCAGGTAAGAGGCTGCAACGGGATCTAGGAAGTTGCTTGAGGTTCTGAAAGAGCATGGATAAGCAATATGGGTGATCACATTTCAGTATACAGGTGCAGCACCTAAAATCCGGAACCCTTGAGACCGAGGCCACTCTGGACTTTGTGTTTTTCCGGACTTTCGAACGTGTTTCTGACAACACGAATCCAGAAACACCTGAGCCCAGGTTTGGGTATTTCCGGATTTCGGAACGTCAGCAAGACGGTGGTGGGGAGAAGAGGGCCCCCAACAAGGAGGTGTTCGGGTGGGCCGGCGAGGAGGCCCCAAGGTAAGGGCAGCGGTGGCGAGGCCCCGAGGTAAGGGCGGTGAAGCGGGCAAGGTGAGTGGCGGCGAGGTGAGGCCCGAGGTCGGGCAGCGGCAGGGCCCCCAAAGTCGGCGGGTCCGGATTCTGGAACATTTTACGGATTCCGGATGACCCTGCCACCAATCATCCCGGATTCCGAAACTCCGGATATTTTATGCTGCACCTGTACTTCAGATATATTCACACATCCCATTTCTTGGAACCTCAAAGATTTTGTGTATACTTTTCCTGATTTTATTTTAGCAGATTGGAGTTAAATACTAAATTAGTTGATGAATTAGATCAGGGTGTTCCTCTTGTGTTACTGGGAGGAATCAAACGTAGAAAAATTCTGAATCATGAATCTATACAATATATAGGTATTAACACCCAAATTGTTTTTGTCCCATTTTTTAATGTATTAATCCACTTGATAAAGTTATGTGTTGAACAAGCATTCAAGAAAAATGCCCCAGAGTTGGCTTCTGAGATTATAAATGGAACAGGCCATTGAGAAGGCAACGACTGATTGATTGAATTTAGCTATGCAATTTAAACTACATACTCAGACATTTTTTAAATGTTACCCCCCGATCATTATAGGCAGTCCCTCTGAATTGAGGAAGACTTGCTTCCATTCCTGAAGTGAGTTCTTTGGTGGCTGAACAGTCCAATACGAGAGCCACAGACTCTGTCACAGATGGGACAGATAGTCGTTGAGGGAAAGGGTGGGTGGGACTGGTTCATCGCACGCTCTTTCTGCTGTCTGCGCTTGATTTCTGCATGCTCTCGGCGTTGAGACTCGAGGTGCTCAGCAATATTGAATGGTAATAAGTAAATTCTAATATAAAGGCTACATAATAACATAAGGACATAAGGAAATAGGAGCAGGAGTAGGCCATTTAGCCCCTCGAGCCTGCTCCGCCATTTAATAAGATTGTGGCTGATCTTATTATGAACTCAGCTCCACTTTCTTGCCCGCTCCCCATAACCCTTTATCTCCTTATCACTCAAAAATCTGTTGATCTCCGCCTTAAATATATTCAATGATCCAGCCTCCACAGCTTTCTTGGGCAGAGAATTCCACAGATTTACGACCCTCTGAGAGAAGAAATTCCTCATCTCAGTTTTAAATGAGCGGCCTGTTATTCTGAGATTATGGCCCCTAGTTTTCGTTTCCCCTGAGTGGAAACATCCTCTCTGCATCCACCTTGTCGAGCCCTCTCATTATCTTATATGTTTGGATAAGATCACCTCTCATTCTTCTGAATTCCAATGAGTATAGGCCCTACTCAACCTTTCTTCATGTCAACCTCTTCATCTCAGGAATCAACCTAGTGAACCTTCTCTGAACAGCCTCCAAAGCAAGTATATCCCTCTTTAAATAAGGTGACCAAAACTGTACGCAGTACTCTAGGTGTGGCCTCACCAATACCCTGTACAGTTGTAGCAGGACTTCTCTGCTTTTATACTCTATCCGCTTTGCAATAAAGGCCAACATTCCATTTGTTTTCCTGATTACTTGCTGTACCTGCATACTAACTTTTTTGTGTTTCATGCACAAAAACCCCCAGGTCCCTCTGTACTACAGCACTTTGCAATTTTTCTCCATTTACATTATAATTTGCTTTTCTATTTTTTTCTGCCAAAGTGCATTATCTTACATTTTCCCACATTATACTCCCATCTGCCAAATTTTTGCCCACTCACTTAGCCTTTGTATATCCCTTTGCAGATTTTTTTGTGTCCTCACAATTTGCTTTCCCACTCATCTTTGTATCATCAGCAAACTTGGCTACATTACACTCGGTCCCTTCATCCAAGTCATTGTAAATAGTTGAGGCCCCAGCACCGATCCCTGCGGCACCCCACTAGTTACTGTTTGTCAACTGGAAAATGACCCATTTATCCCGACTTTATTAGTTAGCCAATCCTCTATCCATGCTAATATGTTACCCTCAACCCCGTGAACTTTTATCTTGTGCAGTAACTTTTTATGTGGCACCTTATCGAATTCATTCTGGAAATCCAAATATGCCACATCCACTGGTTTCCCCCTTATCCACCCTGCTCGTTACATCCTCAAAGAACTCCAGCAAATTTGTCAAACATGATTTCCCTTTCATTGAACCATGCTGACTCTGCTTGATTGAATTATGATTTCCAAATGTCCTGCTACTGCTTCCTTTAATAATGGCTTCCAGCATTTTCCCAACGACAATGTTAGGCTAACTGGTCTATAGTTTCTTGCTTTCTGTCTGCCATCTTTGTTAAATAAGGGCATTACATTTGTGGTGGTTTTACAATCCGCTGGGATCTCCCCAGAATCCAGGGAATTTTGGTAGATTACAACCAATGCATCCACTATCTCTGCAGCCACTTCTTTTAAGACCCTAGGATATAAGCCATCAGGTCCAGGGGACTTGTCTGCCTTTAGTCCCATTATTTTACCGAGTACTACTTCTTTAGTGATAATGATTGTATTAATTTCCTCCCTCCCTGTAGCCCCTTGATTATCCACTACTGGGATGGTTTTAGTGTCTTCTACCATGAAGACTGATACAAAATATTTGTTCAATGTCTCTGCCATTTCCCTGTTCCCCATTATTAATTCCTCAGTCTTATCCTTTAGGGGACCAACATTTACTTTAGCCACTCTTTTCCTTTTTATGTATCTGTAGAAACTCTTACTATCTGTTTTTATATTTCGTGCTAGTTTACTTTCATAATCTATCTTTCCTCTCTTTATTTTTTTTTAGTTGTTCTTTGGCTTTTAAAAGTTTCACAATCCTCTGCCCTCCCACTAGTCTTGGCCACATTGTATGCCCTTGTTTTCAATTTGATACCATCCCTTATTTCCTTAGTTAACCATAGATGGCTATCCCTTCTCTTACAGTCTTTCCTTCTCATTGGGATATATTTTTGTTGCGAGTTATGAAATATCCACTTAAATGTCTGCCACTGCCCATCAATCGTCCCACACTTTAATCTATTTTCCCAGTCCACTTTAGCCAACTCTGCCTTCATAACTTTGTAGTCTCCTTTATTTAAGCTTAGGATACTGGTTTGAGATCCAACTTTCTCACCCTCCAACTGAATTTGAAATTCATCCATGTTATGTTCATTCATTCCTAGAGGATCCTTTACTAGGAGATTGTTTATTACTCCTGGCTCATTACACAGTACCAGATCTAAGATAACCTGCTCCTTGGTTGGTTCAACAAAACTATCCCGGATACACTCTATGAACTCTTCCTCAAGGCTACCCTGGCCAATTTGCTTTGTCCAATCAATATGAAGGTTAAAATCGCCGATGACTATTGCTGATCCTTTTTGACAAGCCTCAAATGTTCTTCGATCAGGAGAAGGAGCATCAGGCTTCTTAATCCTGATTATTGTCCAGTGCATGGAGGGAAATGGGTGGGTTTGGGTCGGGTGGGATGTAAAAATGTTACGAATTTCAAACACAACTCGAACCTGCCTCAAACCCGCCCCCCCTGATTCTCCCTAGGTTTTAACAGTTGCAGGGCGAGGGCAAGTGACCAACCTGTTCTCAAGAAACAGCGTGCCTCTATTTTAACAAGGCGTCTATTTTTTAACTACTGTGGGCTGGGTTTCCCTGGCTTCAGGAAACCTGGCAGGTAAAAGGAGGTGAGAAGGGCTGGATCCATAATGTCAGGAGAAGCAGACATGTTTCCTCCAGCCCCAGTAACCTGTAACCCAACCCCACCATCCACCTCCACGATATTGCACCACCCCACCGATCTCCCCCGACCCCCTCATCTCCTCTTCCAGCCCACAATCTGTCAGCTTCCTCTCCACCCCCGATCTCCCCATGCGATCTGTTAGCTTCTCTCCGCGATATCTCCCCCCCCCCCCCCCCTCCTTCCACCCCCCACCCCACCTTTCCCGCCACCACTAAACCTATATACTCCTAGGCTGCAGTCTTGTGATGCATTTCCGGGTTTCTTGACCATGACTCTCCCCTGAACCAGTAAATATTGGGCCCGATAAATAAGGATATCAGTAGAGGATATGATTGGGTTCGGTTTAGATGTCCTCCATTGTCACGCAATCTGCCAAAGCTCATTGTTTGGGCTCATTCATTAATAAATGACCCAATATTTGCTGGTACGGGGCATCTCATAGCATGCCCCATTTGTTAGATTTATTTCCTCATTCTTCAGCTCGGAAAAATGCTGTGCTGCAAATTGCCAGAAGTATAAGCTGATAATGGCGCATCTAAGACCTTGGTGAACGAAGGGACTGTCAGTCTATCTTTAAATTTTATAAACCTCTGGGAACAATCTACTACCTGCAGGAATGAGACTCCACAGTTTTGATTTTTCCCTTTCTGGGCCTTCAGGGTGAGTGGTATTCCAGGAACATAAATCTCGTCTTACATAAGAAGCAGGAGTAGGCCATTTGGCCCCTCGCGCCTGCCCCACCATTCAGTAAGATCATGGCTGATCTTCGACCTCAACTCCACCTTCCCGCCTGTTCCGCATATCCCTTGATTCCCTTAGTATCCAAAAATCTATCGAACTCCGCCTTGAATATACTCAACGACTGAGCATCCACATCCCTTTGGGGTAGAGAATTCCAAAAATTCACAACCCTCCGAATGAAGAAATTTCTCCACATCTCAGTCCTAAATGGCTGACCCCTTATTCTGAGACAGTTCTAGACTCCTCAGACAGGGGAAGCATCCTTCCAGTATCCACTCTGTCAAGTCCATTAAGAATTTTATACTTTTCAATGAGATCACCTCTCATTCTTCTAAACTCTCGGGAATATAGGGAATTGTCCAGCAATTTGTGCCGATTCGCAACTCACAGGGTATCTCTTTGCCACAAATTGCTGGGCTATTTACACACTTGTAAAGGCGCGCACATTAAACTCTTCATTATTTTCCCAGCAAATTCTCGACCAATCAATATTTTTCGAGACTATCAGAGGGCTAGTGGCATCTGCACAACTTCACACCTGCATGAAGGCACTTCAGTGAAAATTAGATTATGACAGAAGGACATTATTTTGCAGACTTAATTGCTGGAAGAGTGATAGATATGCCTTTTGTCTTCACTGGTTTCCAATTCCGGGTCCGGACATGAAAGAATACTATTCTAGAGCGCTGTATTGTTCAGCAACCCCACTGATCCAATTTACAAATCAAATTGAAGTTCAGATGTAATGAGCATCCTATTTTCAGAGATAAATTTCTGTTCCCTTTGTGCTTGCAGGACATTATGAACAAGAGAAATCCCCGCCTTGTACCATACAATCTCCTGGATGAACGCACTAAGAAAACAAACCGAGACAGTCTGTGTGAGGCTGTCCGCACCCTGATTGGTTATGGCTACAACATTGAGCCACCAGATCAAGAAGCCAGTATGTAACCTTACAATCTGAAATAGTTATCTAGCATGAATAATGGATTGGTAATGGCTGGAGTGACTAGGGAAATATTATATTGCATTATCCAAAAATAAATTAGCAGTACTTGAATGACCCTCCAATTTTTGTTGCTTGTTGTACACTATTTGTACTCGCTAAGGGACATATTTTACTCAGTCAAATAATTTTAGTGAAAAAGTAGCGACAAACCTTTCTTCGTTTTTGAACAGTCTTGCTTCTATGCTAGAATGTCTTCAAGAAAACCCTCAAAGACTTTTGACTTCTTATTGAAGGGTAACTTAGCACTTGGCAAGGGGGATAATACAAAAGTTCATTCCTTGCAACCAAAACTCTGAATGAATTATGAAAAATTGAAAAGCTTTGAGTGGTGAAATTAGGCGAGATGGTACATGTGGGTGAATCCCCTTTATTAATTGCATGCCCACTGGCAGCCCCAAGTTTATCGCCCAGACTAATTTCTGCTGAATCAAAAGTACATTGAATTTGTGATTATCAGGGCCACTATTTTACAGCTACTGTCTCTCAGATTATGTTTTTATTGCATGGTATTCAGACTTTTGTTGGTGTCTTGAGATCACATTCCACAATTCCCACCGTATTTCTGTGAACTGCAGATCAGCGATCCTTGATAATTATTTGCCTATTCACAATGTGCAGTTGACAATTTTGTATCTATTGCACTTCAATAATGAACATGTTAAGACAATGTCCCCAAATATTATAGCCCAGATCTTAATCTACCCTATGTTAAATACTTCTACCAAGGTACAGAAGTTTCAAAATCAGCAGAAGGCACCTGAAAATAATAAAATTGTAGGGTTCTGTAATCCTTCTTCACCTTCCCTCCCACTCAGTGGAAGTTGAGAAGTGCCCTTCTGTTGTATAGCAAATTTTCTGAAATAATCATAGGAGTTATGTAAATATTTCAAGACTGTGTACATCATATAGTATTAAATAATTAACATCTTGTTACTTATGTCCTGTTGAAGTGTTGGAGGACTTAAAATACTATCTTTAATCACTCACTTTGTGTTTTATTGTGCTAGCTGCCTATACCACAGGCAAAGGCCGCAGTGAGAAGGTACGGGTATTCCGTGCTGAGAAGTCGTATGCAGTGAAGAGTGGGAAATGGTACTTTGAGTTTGAAGCTGTGACTGTAGGAGAAATGAGGGTAGGATGGGCACTACCTGACTGCAGGCCTGATCTGCCATTGGGTTCCGATGACCTCGCCTTCGTGTTTAATGGATATAAGGTTTGTTGTGCTTTTCTTTACAATTTTGTCCCCATCTCTCTAGAAATTAGCCATTCACACTATGGTGTGGCTCCAAGATAGTGAAAGCCCTCTCCAATCTTGCTCATCCTGTGTGATTATAGACAGTCAGTGACATTAAACTTTTAGCACATGGATGCTTTACAGCCAAGCCTGATGAATAGAGTTGATTGTCCAACAAGGATCACTGGAAATTGATTGAGTGCAAGCCCTGGTTGATTTCATCACCCTCCCCGCCCCGCCCCGCCCCGCCCCGCCGCCTTCCCCGGTCCATCCCACTAACCCAGCCAGCATGACCTGGAACTAAACTTTATTTTTAATTAGTAACTTACAGAACAAAGTGACATAAACTTGTAATCCAGAGTGACAGAGTTCACCGCTGATTTCTTTTAAGTGTTTATAATAAATATTTGTTAAGCATATAACAGAATGGGGAGAAAATTGCATTCGGAGGCTTCCTTCGGGCGAACGCCTCTGACCGGAAAAATACCTGGTGGTCGCAGAGGAATGTAGGGTTGCGGTCGGAGGCCTAGTTTCGCAGTTCAGCGTAAGGGAACATGTCCTCCAGGTGCGTATTCGTATCTTGAGATCGAGGGTCTGGACCACCAATGAACTTCTGGTATTCTCATTGATAATAATGGGAATTACGTTTGTACATGCTCCCATTACTATCAATGAGAATACCCCCAAAAACAAGGAACACAACACAATAAATAAAAAAACACCACATATTTAAAATTAATTGAAATTGAATGTAATTAAATGTTTTAGGAAAAAAAATTATTTGAAAAGATGTGTTTTAATGGGGTTAAAAATAAACTTACCTTAATGGACAGGGTCTTTAGTACAAAAATTAATGATTACATTTAATTTTTTAATGTTTTAAAACTCTTGGGTTATACGCCTGCTTTTACCGCGTAACAATTTGAAGGACATTCGCTGGGCAAGATTTGGGCAAATAGCCCAATCCCTGCCCCGCGGATGTCCTTCCTGTGAGGATGCGTGCGATAAATTTTGACAGATCGCAAAAGCCGGTTCTTGGCACATGAGCATCGCACGCCCAGAACTGGCATTTGCGAGGCCTCTTCTGGTGCGTGTGCACATCGTATGCACCCGGCGAGGCCTCAATCTTCGGCCCAATCATTCCAAGATTAAGTTTACAATTTCCTGTGTATAAATGCATAATCACCGGTCACCCGTTGCTTTGACAGACTATAAATACTTTCAAACAGTCTTGAGGGCAGCATTGTGACGGAAACGCGTTCAGTAAATCACTGCTTGCCATAAGCTATTCTGATTGTCATTTTCAGTTTATATTTAATCATTTGCTAGTTTATCAAAATTGTATTAAAAAATGAGATAAACTTCTAATTATCATCTATGGTGTTAACTTTTCTCTTGTCCTTTGTCTATCCTTTGTACTACAGGGGCAGCGCTGGCACATAGGGAGTGAACCGTTTGGCCGTACCTGGCAGTCAGGCGATGTAGTTGGTTGTATGATTGACTTGAATGAAATGAACATCATGTTCACACTTAATGGCGAGATGCTCATCAGAGATTCTGGCTCTGAGCTGGCTTTCAAGGACATCGAAGTAGGCGACGGTGAGTCCTTGCTGCGATTCGAGAAGGTGCAGAGAAGGACTTATTCTAGAGATGATGAATAGCTTAGACAATGTCTCTAATAATACCAAGACCGCAATATTATCCCTGTACAAAACAGTGGCCTAGTTACCTTAAAGTAAAAACGTTGGCCACTAGTATTAATCCTTTGAGGACCGCAGTCACATTTAAGCAGGAAAATCAAAATGACCAAGATTAACATTTTCTAAAAGAATCCAGAATGTCATGAATTCTCCAATTCCTGTTTATACCACTAATCATTGGAAATTGTCATACAACCATTTTTGTAGATGAAGATGGAAGAGAAGTGCAAGATATTTATTTTATATATAAATCCACATAAGAAATAAATCAAATAATAGTCAGAACAGTTTAGCAAGGATAAGTATATTCTAGCTCGAGTTGGATGATATAGCATGTCAAAATGAAACCTACAAATATTTGCTAATATTCTGTAACAGTTAGTAACTTGTAAATCAGCAGTGTTGGATATACATGCATCGCAAATCCAAATTATTGAGCTACATTTGATGATTCAGGAACACTTTCTTGCAGCATTAAAAATATGATGGGCAGGAATTTGCGGTCAGCGGTGAAGCAAAGGCGTTCGTCGCTGGCCCCGAAGTAAGTTTTGCACAGGGTTTTTGCAATCTCTGTGGTGAATAGTTTGGGTTTTCCGACACGTATTTGGTAACAACGGAGTTTAGTAGGGATCCCCTCGTGCGAGCTGCAGTGATGTCAACAGGCTGTCTAAGCAACCAAACGAAGCACAGAATTCTCAGACAGCAAAAAAGGAAGTGGGTATGCTCTTAAAATTCTAACTTTTTAAAAATGTTAGAGAGAGCAAAACAAAGATTGGGCTCTCACATGGGGGAAAAGACAAACCTGAAATAAAGAGCAACAGACTTAAAAATGTAACTTTTTATTAAAATGGATAAATTTGACAGCATAAAATTCAAATTAGTTTTTCAGGGCCACAACCTTTGTTTAGCAGTTAATACTCAGTTAAAACCCTAGTTACACTCCTAACTTTTAGTAGGTAATTTAACAGCGGTATTACTGTGGAGGAGCCGAAGTTCTCGTCCGTTTCCCTGATTTGAGAGATTTCATTGATTGCCGGCTCTGGGGGTGGGGGGAGGCGGGGTGGTGCATGGCACAGCCTGTGCCGGAGCAGTGAATGACCGACGCAACTTCAGCATTTCTTCATGTGCCTGCGCAGTGCACCAAATCCCGCAGTTGCGGTCAGTTTTAAAGGCGGAATGACGGCGAGCACTGCTGGTTCACCCTCATCCATCCGCAAATTCCGGGCCGATGTTTCTAAATTTCATCTACAGTAAGCTCCAACACTAGATAAATTGGAGTTTTTATGATTCATTTTTGTTCAAAACCAGAAGAAAATGGAAATACTCTTACTCTGTCAGAGTTGGTAGTCTGCATAAATTGAATCCTTCCTGTCTACCTCCTGCCATGTTTAGATAAAAGTTATATTGTAATAGATATTTTAAAATATCTAGGGACGAACGCTATTGCTGTTAAGGATGTGTCAACATCCCCAGTTAATTTGCTCCCATTTCATTTCCCAGTTGTATTTGACACAATGTACTTTTTCAGGGTACGTTCCTGTGTGCAGCCTGGGCCTTTCTCAAGTTGGACGCATTAACCTGGGGCAAGATGTTAGCAGCCTGAGATATTTCACCATATGTGGTCTGCAGGAAGGCTTTGAACCATTTGCTGTAAATATGAAACGAGACATCACAATGTGGTTCAGCAAAAGCTTGCCTCAGTTTGTTCCTGTTCCCGGAGACCACAGTCACGTTGAGGTAAGGTTTGGAGTAAAAGTTATCTAAGTGTACGAGTGATGTAGTTTATTAGTGTTGTGATTCAACCGTGTATAGTAATCGCAATGTAATTGTGAATCTATATAAAACCTTAGACTACAATTGGAGTACTGTGTGCAGTTTAGGAAGGATGTTGACACCGTATAGAGGGTATTTCACAGATTCTCTATGAAGCTATTAAAAAAAAAAAATTACTGCTGGAAATCTGAAACAGAATAGAAAATGCTGGAAACATTCAACAGGTCGGACAGCATCCGTGGAGAGAGAAACAGAGTTAATGTTTCCTGATGAAAGGTCATCGATCTGAAACGTTGAAAGCTATTTTAATCTAACACACCAGTCGGGAAGCAGATGGGATCGGGTGCAATGCTAGTTTTACACTCCGCTATTTTACACTCCATTGAAGTTGACAGACAAGAATATCGGGCGGGGCGTAAATCCAACGATCTACCCGATCCCGTTGGTGTCCCGCCAGTCGAGTTGGGTTAAAATTACCCCCGTTAACTCTCTCTCCACAGATGCTGCCTGAGTGTTTCCACCATTTCCTGTTTTTATTTTTCTACAAGCTGCCTGGTACGAGGAAAGATTTGAAAAACTGGAGCTGTTTTTATTAGAACTGAGGGTGATTTGGCACAGGAATTTAAAGTTATGCAGGGATGAGACAGAGCAGATAGAAACAGACTGTTTCCACTGATTGAGAGGTGTAGAATGAATGGACATCAATATATAATATTATATGCAAGGGATTTCGGATAGACAGCAGGAGAACATTTTTCACACAGCGGGTTGTGAGGCAGTGGAATCCACCATTGGAGGTAGTGATTGAAGTAGAGACTATTCCAACGTTAAGAATAGGTTAGATAGCTTGTTTGAAAAAAAGGGGGATAAAGGGATATGAAAAAATGGTGGGCACATGGTATTGAGACTGCTGCCCATGTTTAGGATAAATATAAACTTGGGCTGGTTGTACCCAACAGCTTGTCTCCGTGTTGTGATTTCTATGTATAGAAATGTAAATCTTTCTCGTAGTTCTTTCACCCTTTCTCTGGCACAGATCTGTATTTTGATTGGATTTTCCCTATGTTTGAATGAGTGTATATTTAGCTTTATGGTTAGAAATTTACAGCACAGATGGAGACCATTCGGCCCATCATTTCTGCACAGGCTGAAAAAGAGCTGTCCAGCCTAATCCCACTTTCCAGCTCTTGGTCCGTAGCCTTGTAGGTTAAGGCACGTCAAATGCATATCCAAGCACTTTTTAAATGTGATGAGGGTTTCTGCCTCTAACACCTTTTCATGCAGTGAGTTCCAGACCCCCACCACCCTCTGGGTGAAAAAGTTTCTCCTCAAATCCCCTCTAATCGTTCTGCAATTTCTTTAAATCTATGCCCCCTAGTTAGGGAAACAGGTCCTTCCTATCCACTCTATCTAGGCCCCTCATAATTTTATGCACCTCAATTAAGTCTCCCCTCGGCCTCCTCTCTTCCAAAGAGAACAACCCCAGCCTATCCAATCTTTCCTCATAGTTAAAATTCTACAGTCATAAGAACATAAGAATTAGGAACAGGAGGAGGCCATCTAGCCCCTCGAGCCTGCTCCGCCATTCAATAAGATCATGGCTGATCTGGCCGTGGACTCAACGCCACTTACCCGCCCGCTCCCCATAACCCTTAATTCCCTTATTGGTTAAAAATCTAGTTATCTGTGATTTGAATACATTCAATGAGCTAGCCTCAACTGCTTCCTTGGGCAGAGAATTCCACAGATTCACAACCCTCTGGGAGAAGAAATTCCTTCTCAACTCGGTTTTAAACTGGCTGCCCCGTATTTTGAGGCTGTGCCCCTTAGTTCTTGTCTCCCCGACCAGTGGAAACATCTTCTCTGCCTCTATCTTGTCTATCCCTTTCATTATTTTAAATGTTTCTATAAGATCACTCCTCATACTTCTGAACTCCAACGAGTAAAGACCCAGTCTACTCAATCTATCATCATAAGGTAACCCCCTCATCTCTGGAATCAGCCTAGTGAATCGTCTCTGTACCCCCTCCAAAGCTAATATATCCTTCATTAAGTAAGGTGACCAAAATTGCACGCAGTACTCCAGGTGCGGCCTCACCAATACCCTGTACAGTTGCAGCAGGACCTCCCTGCTTTTGTACTCAATCGCTCTCGCAATGAAGGCCAACATTCTATTCCAACAGTCCTGGCAACATCTTTGTAAATCTCCTCTGTACCCTCTCTAGTGCAATCACATCTTTCCTGTAATGAGGTGGCTAGAACTGTACGCAGTTTTTTTTTGTGTAATTGGTATGACTATTGACGATAGTCCTGACTCGTCAATATGATTGGAGTTTAAGCTGTGGGTAACAGCCGTTAGTTGAAAGTGAAGTTGGGTTGTGCTGTTTGAAAAATTGTCCTAAGTACGGATTAGAATTAATTATATCAGAAGACAAGTTATTCTGCATTGTTGTATTGACTTCCTTGATTTTAATTGTGAAATTATTTCTCCTGAGCATTTTATCTGTATTTACACAGGTTGCAAGAATTGATGGAACAATTGACAACCCTCCTTGCTTGAAAGTTTTTCATAAAACCTTTGGGTCTCAGAACAGCAATACTGATATGCTGTTCTTCCGACTCAGCATGCCTGTTGAGTTCCATGACTCATTCAAATGCACCCCTGGAACTACACCATTGACCAGAATGACAATCCCGGAAGAAGAAGTGGAAGATATTGATGTGGATTCAGAGTTTGAAGTTCTTAAAAAGTCAGCCAGCCGGACTCAAACTGAACCTGCCAATGAAAAGGAGGGCTCGAAGGAAGCACCCATTGAGCTGGCCAAGACCGAGAATGATAAAGATTCCTCCTCTGAGAAAAGTAAACCCAAAACAAGGTTCGTATTTTTAAGGTTCTCAGGGTAGATCGAGAGGGTTGCTGAGATGAGCAAAGCAGAGCAATGCAACCAATACTAGTTGCTAGCTGCATGTTTCTGTTGTGTCGGTTTCAGGAGCCAAAGAAAGGGTTTTAGGTTATCTATAGATCAGTAAAATATGATTCCACAAGAAAAATCCATATCTAGCAAAATCCTCGACACAATTTGTCACACCCTCTCCCAGTTTGATGTCATTAGCAAATTTCAATATTGTTGCCTCAAATCCTCAGTCCATTTATTTATGTATAATAAATAAAAATGGCACATCATAGACCCCTGTGGAATGCCACATCTTTATCCCTACCCTTTGCCGCATCTTTATCCCTACCTGTTGCTTCTACCTTTTAGCCATCTCTCTATCCATTCCCCTTAATTCCATGTGCAATTATCTTTTTGCCAGAGGTTTCTTATGTGGTATCCCGGGTTTCCCCCCTATCTTGGAGGTCGCGGCCCACCTGGGAACATCTCCGGCCTATGTTTCTGCTCCAGAACACATGGCGTTGCCCTCTGTTGGTGACATGCTAGAATGGCCTGAGGAAGAGAGACCTGGCCTCACGGATCTCCTCGCAGAAGAGAAAAATGCAATTTTTTTTTTTTAAACGTTGAAACAGAAATTTTGTGATCTTTTTTTAACACTTCTCTATATTTTCCTTCCACTTTAAGTGATGTTGGCCTAGAAATTCCTCTCGGGCGGTGATGTAAAATGGCCGGTGTTGGATCGGTCGCCCATTGTACGCAGCACCTGATATTTAGTTCAATTGACTGCAGTGGAACGGAATATCGGGCGCTGCGTATAATGGGCTGCTGATCCGATACAGCTCGTTTTACGCCACCACCCAAAATGAATTTCTAGGCCGTTGAGTTTTGATGGCCTGCTATTTACAATTTAATGTTTGAAGACATGGTCCATATTATGATCTATTTACTTCTGCTGCATTTTAGGTTCTTATTCAAGAAGAAACCTGCCTTTATTGCTGCACCACCAGTTATACCAACTGTTCCCCGCTTAATACAGGATGTTGTGCCAGATGACAGGGATGACCCAGAGATTATTTTGAACACAACAACGGTAAATAATAAACTGCAAACAGTAAAGAATTACAGTCTTATGAATGACAGAAACAAGAAACTCATTCCATTCAGGGCTACTGACCGGGAATGAAAATTCCTGAAGTCACAAAGCACTTGCGAATATTATTCACAAGACAGCAAATATTTTATGATTGATTTCGAAATATGTTTAAGCTATCTAAATTAACAACACTCTAAGAAGTCCTACTACATAGTTTATGAGGTCAGATTTTTTTTTTCCCTGCAAGTGCCCTTGAGCTGACAAACATAGAAACATAGAAATTAGGTGCAGAAGCAGGCCATTTGGCCCTTTGAGCCTGCACCGCCATTCAATAAGATCATGGCTGATCATTCAACCTCAGTACCCTTTTCCTGTTTTCTCTCCATACCCCTTGATCCCTTTGGTCGTAAGGGCCATATCTAACTCCCTTTTGAATATATCTAACAAACTGGCCTCAACAACTCTCTGCGGTAGAGAATTCCACAGGTTAACCACTCTCTGAGTGAAGAAGTTTCTCCTCATCTCGGTCCTAAATGGCTTACCCTTTATTCTTAGACTGTGATCCCTGGTTCTGGAACTCCCCAGCAACGGGAACATTCTTCCTGCCTCTAACCTGTCTAATCCCGTCATAATTTTATATGTTTCTATGAGATCGCCTCTCGTTCTTCTAAACTTCAGTGGATACAAGCCCAGTTGATCCAGTCTCTCCTCATATGTCAGTCCTGCCATCCCGAGAATCAGTCTGGTGAACCTTCGCTGTACTCCCTCAATAGCAAGAACGTCCTTCCTCAGATTAGGAGACCAAAACTGAACACAATATTCTAGGTGTGGCCTCACCAAGGCTCTGTACAACTGCAGTAAGACCTCCCTGCTCCTATACTCAAATCCCCTAGCTATGAAGGCCAACATGCCATTTGCCTTCTTCACCGCCTGCTATACCTGCATGCCAACCTTCAATGACTGATGTACCATGACACCCAGGTCTCGTTGCATCTCCCCTTTTCCTAATCTGTCACCATTCAGATGATATTCTATCTTCCTGTTTTTGCCACCAAAGTGGATAACCTCACATTTATCCACATTATACTGCATCTGCCATGCATTTGCCCACTCACCTAACCTGTCCAAGTCACCCTGCAGCCTCTTAGCATCCTCCTCACAGCTTACACTGCCACCCAGCTCAGTGTCATCTGCAAACTTGGAGATATTAAATTCAATTCCTTCATCTAAATCATTGATGTATATTGTAAATAGCTGGGGTCCCAGCAATGAACCCTGCGGCACCCCACTAATCACTGCCTGCCATTCTGAAAAGGACCCATTTGTTCCGACTCTCTGCTTCCTGTCTGCCAACCAGTTTTCTATCCACGTCAATACATTACCCCCAATACCATGTGCTTTAATTTTTCACACTAATCTCTTGTGTGGGACCTTGTCAAAAGCCTTTTGAAAGTCCAAATACACCACATCCACTGGTTCTCCCTTGACCACCCTACTAGTTACATCCTCAAAAAATTCTAGAAGAATTGTCAAGCATGATTTCCCTTTCATAAATCCATGCTGACTTGTACCGATCCTGTCACTGCTTTCCAAATGTGCTGCTATTTCATCTTTAATAATTGATTCCAACATCTTCCCCACCACCGATGTCAGGCTAACCGGCCTATAATTATCCATTTTCTCTCTCCCTCCTTTTTTAAAAAGTGGTGTTATATTAGCTGCCCTCCAGTCCATAGAAACTGATCCAGAGTCAATAGAATGTTGGAAAATGATGACCAATGCATCCACTATTTCTAGGGCTTCTTTACCTGCTCTCATGACGACACCTGCAATAACTCTTTACTAGATCAATCCAAAACTAATTCCACTGCCCTGCTCCCCCCATTGCTCTGTATCTTCCTCTGCTTCAAATATTTTCCACTTGTTCTGTAAAAGGTGTAGTTGGCTCTATTTCAACAACTCTGTGCCAGCTGCACTCTGCAAGAAAAAAATACTTCCAACCTCTCCACCACACTATTAGTGACAATTTTACATTCATGACCCCTTGTCGCTAACTCCTCAACAGAAGGCAATAGTTTCACCCTATCAAGATTGTTCATAATTTAAAATACTTACATTAGATCTCCTCAAGCTTCTTTGCTCGAGTCTCTCCCAAGACTGAAGTTTCTTTTCCCTGGTGTCATCCTGGTGAAGCAATGCAGTCGGCTCTCTCTGGCTTTAAAGTCCTTTCAGATCAGCCATGATCTTATTGAATGCAGGAGTAGGCTCGAGCGATAAAATGGTCAACTCCTTCTCCTATTTCTTATGTTGTGTTCTTATAACTGGGTGTTCAAAACGGCAGAGTACTTTACCTGGGTTTAACTATTGCCTCGTATAAATTTACCATTACCTCTTTGTTCTTGTACTTTATATTTATACTTATAAATCCCAAAATGCTACTGGCATCTTTTAAAATTACTTTATCTACTTGCACTCATGCTTTCAAGGAATTATGCATTTGCACCCCTCGGTGTCTCTTTTTTTTCCTCTACACTTTTTAGCATCTTTCCATTGAGTACGTGCTCCGTATCCCTGTTTCTCCTTCCAAAATATAATTCTCCATATTAAATTGCATCTAGACCTGTCGACCTATTCCATTAATCTATCGATGTCCTCCTGAAGTATTTCAAAGTCCACCTTGCTGTTTGACAAACCACCTCTTTTGCATTGCCAACACATTTTCATATTGTGTCCCCATGTCAAAGTGAAAACACCTGAAAAAAATTGGGAACAAAAAATGGACCCAGCACTTACAGCCGTTCCCCAATCCAAGTGTTTTTTTTTAGTTTTAGTTCAGGATGTATTTCCCATCTCTGGTTGCCCTGAGAAAGTGGTGGTGAGCTGTCTTCCACCAACTTGCCACTGCAGGGGATTAAGGAACTGCCACACACATCACATATAGGCCAAACAACATAAGGGTGGAAGGTTCCTTTCTGTGGAGCACATTAGTGAGCCAGTTTTTCCAGGTGCGAACCCACAAATCGCCTGACCTATTCAATTCAGTTTTACAATTCTATGGTGAGATGTGAACACAACCTCGTTGAGTTGCGAGTTCAGAGTTCTGAGGTGCTGTCTTTCGGATGAGACGTTAAATCGAGGCCCTGTCTGCTCACTCAAGTGGATGTAAAAGATCCCACGGCACTATTTCAAAGAAGAACAGGGGAGTTATCTCCGTATTTATCCAATATTTATCCCTCAATCAACATAACAAAAACAGATTATCTGGTTATTATCACATTGCTGTTTGTGGGAATTTGCTAGGAGCAAATTGGCTTTTATGTTTCCTACATTACAACAGAGACTACACTCCAAAAAGTACTTAATTAGCTGTAAAGCACTTTGAGACATCTGGTGGTCATGAAAGGCGCTATATAAATGTAAGTCTTTGTTTCTTTTTAGACCTCACCCACAGTGCAACCAAGACCCTAATGATCTAGTAGTCCTAGTTTCTAATGTTAGTGTTTCCTTCTGGCAGTATTACTATTCTGTGAAGATATTTGCTGGGCAGGAACCAACCGGAGTGTGGGTTGGCTGGGTAACCCCAGACTTTCATCAATACGACGGCAACTTTGATCTATCCAAAGTCCGCACAGTCACGGTGTCGGTGGGAGATGACCAAGGAAAAGTCCATGACAGGTATCTGAGTTAATACAGTCAACTTTATAAAGTAGCTTATGTTAAATTACCGAGCACTTTCCTGTTTGTTTCTTGCAGACAAATTATGATCTAGATGTAAATTCTGAACCTTTTCACTCCAAATCCAATTCAATAATCAGCTTTAATAAATCACTTATTTAATGAAATGCATAAATTATATTACTTCAAGGTTTAAACCTATAATTGTTTCCTGTAGAATTGTTTCATTTGCATACTTTATATATAGTCCATTGACTCATTTCACTCGAAGTAACAGCCTCATTGTTTTAATTCTAATTAGTAACACAAATGCATAACAATTGTGGCAAAATCTAGATAATGACATCAAACCAATCTCTAAATAAATTAAGGTATGAAAAGGTATTTGCCTGACACTTTTTTCATACAGTTTGAAAAAAGTTAAATATTGAAAAATATTAACTCCATAAAGAATTATTTGACCTAATTTGTGAAAAATACAAAATAAGAAAAATAGAATTAGTAATAAGATAATGATGGTATCTGGTTGATGGAAGATCTGGTTGATATTAGTAGGATATTGAACACCGTTTGGAATACTCTACCACAAAGGGCTGTGAATGCTTAGTCGTTGAGTATATTCAAGACTGAGATCGCTCGATTTTTGCACAGTAGGGGAATCGAGGGATATGGAGATCGGGCGGGAAAGTGGAGTTGAGGTGCAAGATCAGCCGTGATCTTATTGAATGGCGGAGCAGGCTCGAGGAACTGTATGGCCTACTCCTGCTCCTAATTCTTATGCTCTTAAACTTAAATTTTGATCTAATGATTTGTCAATCTCGTTTTAACTTCAACCTTGAAACCTTCTATATACTATATAGAAGTACTGCTCCTGGTTTGTAAACAGACATTTTTGGCAAGTATTCTACCAGCAATGTGTAAAGGTACATAGTTACTTTTGGTATTGCAGGACTTTACTGAAGCAATCGTTGTTAATCATGTAATAGATGTTGCAGTCTTACTGGTTTATTTTACTGAGGATAGCACACACTATATTTTAAAATGTCATAATATTGTGCATTATTTACAAATTTCAAACTACTTTTCATATTATTCCTGAATACACTCATGGGTTTTTAGTAATTTAAGCAATTGTGCTTTAAAGCACTATTTAAAAAAAAAAAAAAAAATTAATGGCGAATGGTATTGCTCACTATGCCGCTCATGAGGAACTCCTGGTACCTACTACCCACCTAGAAAAAGTTCAAACCAGTATTTATCAATTGTCTAAGAACCAACTAGTGGTTGTCCTCCTTGAGTAGATGATGAGTTGGGCCACTATGGAATCAAAGCAGCTTCAAGCTGACTTTTGTAACTGAATATTGCCAATAATCATTTCTAAGCTAAGATCTTCCTTACAATGAAGAGCACGCTGTCAAACTGAGCAGGTAGTTTCATACAATTACTTTATAGGGGGCAAAAATCCTTTGTGTGATTTCAGAATAAGCATAACTAAAAAGTGAAATTCCAAATATGATCTTGTGCTTAAAACTCAATCTCTTTAGGGTAATGTAGGTTCTGTTTACCAGTTCTGCATAGTCTAGCTGTCTGTAAGGTTATGAGGCAGTCTTTTTAGCTGTGAACATGCAAGCATTTTGAACTGGCTGGAGACCACCCAAATTAGTTCTAATTATTTATTTTCAATCCAACTCTCACAGAGGCACTAACAGTGCATTCACATCAGAAACTGTAGCATCAGTGTGAAGCAGTTTGCATAAACGGTGCAGTTATAGTGTAAGTGCACGACTTGACACTGAAAGAGTGAGACTCGTTGGAAGTGGTATTCTCACTCCTTTCGCTTTGGAGTTAGTTCAGGCCTTCATACCTGATTACACTCCAACTTTAGCATCAAATTTTGCTTCTCACCAATGTTAAACTTTTGGACTTTGAATGTACAGTAAGACACTATTATGTTGCATTTTTATAGCAACACCAAGGTATGTGTGTACTGTTAATGCTTTTGTTTTCTCTACAGTATGAAGCGCAGCAATTGTTACATGGTCTGGGGAGGTGAATTTAGTAGCAACACCCAGCAAGCAAGCCGCAGTAATGTTGATCTGGATATTGGCTGCCTCGTCGATTTGGCTACAGGTCTCATGACTTTCACAGCTAATGGAAAAGACATCAACACCTACTACCAGGTAATGATGGTTCTTTGTCAACAGATGAGCAGATATGGAAATCAAGCTTTACTCATGCAATAACATATGTACAATTAGGAACCCCCTCCCCGGAGCATGTTCCACCATTCAGTGAGATCATGGCTGATCTATATCTTACCTATCCACCCGCCTTAGCTCCATTTCCTTTTATACTCTTGTCCAGCAAAAATCTTTTGATCTTAGATTTAAAATTATTGATTGAGCTAGCACCTACTGCTTTTTGTGAGAGAGAGTTCACACTTCTACCACCCTTTGCATGAAGAAGTGTTTCCGAACTTCTCTCCTGAATGGCCTGGCTCTGATTTTATGTCCACTTATCCTAGACTCCCCGACCAGTGAAAAGTTTCTTTCTATCAATTCCCTTCATCATCCTAAAAGCCTGAATCAGATCACCCCTTATTTCAGGGAGTCCAAGCCTAGTTTATGTAATCTCTCCTTATAATCTAACCCTTGGATCCCTGGTAACATTCTGATGAATCCTTCCAAGACTATTATATATTTTCTAAGATGCAGTGCCCAGAACTTTACATCATCATCATAGGCAGTCCCTCGAAGCGAGGGTGACTTGCTTCCATGCCAAAAAGGGATGAGTTCACAGGTGTTTCAATGAAGGACCTAATATTCCAGATCTCGAACTACATCGTGAAGGGTGGAAGATGCCTGTGCTTGGATTTTTTTAACGTGGGGTGACCGTTGCACACCAGCCACCACACGGGCTTGACAGAGCTAGGTCTTGGTCCAGTGGCAAGGATTACCCAAGATTAACTGGAAACCAGCTCTGCTGCACACACATATCGCAATGTGGGCTGGCCCGTTCTGCCCCTGGGCCCTCACTTCTTCTGGGCCCCAGATTCAAGCTTCTCCTGGACCTTGGTCACTTCCCTCTACAAACTCTTGCCGCTCCTTCGCCCCTCCTGCTGTGCCTGCCTGCGCTGCAATCAGCGACCTGGCTTCGTAGCCGTCTCCCACCTGCAGCAGCTCGCGCTGCTCCCTGCAGTGGTATGCCGCCGCACACTGCTCCCTGCTGATGGTCTTGTAGGCTGTGACCGCGCCGATTTCCGGGCCGGGCCGCCGCACGCTGCCCCCTGCAGTGGCTCCGACCTGCTGATCGTCTTGCAATGTGGCAGATGGCAGCGGATTGTTGCCTTGACTCTCCTCTTAAGGTGATTTCTAAGTATTTAGCAATTTGCAAGATATTTGGGTTTAATTTAAATTGTAATTCTTTTGAGTGCAAAAATCCTGTTCCCTTTCAGAATTTCTGCCTTCTCCTACCAGCCAGAAGCTTTGTCCTGCAATGTCCAGAACTGTACACCATTCTCCCAATGTGATATAACTAAGGCTTTGTATAGCTGTAGCAAAACATTCCATTAGCCTTTTTGATTATTTTTGTGTGTACCTGACTAATACATTTTAGTGATCTGTGCATAGATGAATCTGTAAATCTCTTTGGACCTTTACAGTTCCTAGCTTTTCATCATTTAAGTAATACTCTCATCTAACCTTTTTTTAATCCAAAACAGATGACCTCACATTTATCTACATTGAAATCAATCTCCCACAGTTTCGCCCACTCACTTAATCTATGAATGTCTCTTTGTAATGTTATGGTCACGTCTACTACTTCCTATAGCACCAATCTTTGTGTCATCAGCAAACTTGGATATATGGCTCTCTATTGTGTTATCTACGTCAATAATAAACATAGTGAATAGTGGGTGCCCCAGCACAGATTCTTGTGGAACACCACTAGTCACTTCCTTCCAAAGCTAGCAGTTGCTTGTGGCACCTTATCAAATGCCTTTTGGAAGTCCGTATAAACTACATCCATAGACATTCCCTTGTCTACTACTTTAGCTCCTTCCTCAAAAGATTGTTCATGACTGGTCATTTTCTTTAATGGGCTGTAATGCATCCAGGTGCATCATCCCTTGTCCTCCTTGACCGCTCCATGGCTCTTCAACATGGCAGGTCACTCCATCCTTCCTGACCTCCTCGCCTTGCGGAAATCATTCATCTCTAGTTCCATTCCTACTTGGCCCAACAGAGCTAGCATATCTCCAGCAATAGTTTCTTCTCCTACCCCTGCACAGTTACTACAGGGATATCCCACTTTCCATTCTCTCCTCTTCCTCAAAATCTGCCCTCTCCTAATTCTACTCCACCTGATCTGTCTCTTGTTACCTTAAGAGCACTATACAAAGTTGATGTTAACTGGAGTGGCTTTGATCTTTTGCTACAGGATGTATAAAAATAACATTTGTGCTATTAAATCATCGCTCAAAGTTTGAGGGAAACAAACATAATCAGAATTTTTTGAGTCTAGAAACTGGCAATGTCAGCTCAGGTTGGTAGAGTATTGTGAGGCACTGCCCATCATAAGAGAACATCTTCAATTGTGTAGAGCTATTCTTAACTGTGTTTGAAAGAATAGTGGCCTAGCAATCAGAATTCAGCAGTCTTGCCAAGTGTGGTTAGTTATATTCAATAACCTATTAATAAGAACAAAATGACGTAGATGTTTCAATCAAGAGGATTGTACATTATTTTGTAAGATCAGCATTTTAGATGGTTAAACATCAGTACCCCAGGGCACTGGGGCAGAATGTGATGGAACTCCAATATCCTTTGTCACCAACTAGTAGGATGAAAGTTTATAATACCGATACGTTTCTTAATCTAATCCTAAGTAGCTTCTTTCATGAGCTTTATGCATAAATATTCCATGGAAGTATATTTAAAAACAAATTAGACAAGAATCTCTCTTGATTTGACAGACATCGGTTGCACAGACTTTTTATTGCTGTTTGCTCTTCTCTTTATTTTGCTTAAAAGGTTGAACCAAGTAAGAAGCTATTCCCTGCAGTATTTGTGCTGCCTGCCAGTCAGAATATGTTCCAGTTTGAACTTGGAAAGCTGAAGGTATGTGTGACATTGGGATGTGGGACATGCTTGTAAACTGCATATAGAATTACTATTCCAGCTTTACAGAGTTGATCTTCAGCTCAGAAACGATTATTTTTCTGTTTCATGTTTAACATTAATGACTCTACAATAAAGAAAACCAGTGGCTTTGCAGTAAAACTGGTCTTGGCAATTAACTCTGTTTCCCTATTCACTTTCTCACTGAAAATAAAGTAAATGTATATAGTACAGCAAAGAAAAAAGGAATTACAACTGGGTATCTTACAAGCTTTTTTTGTGTAATATGGGTGTAGTGTGCTAAAGTTTCTGCAAAAAGCAGTAGACATGCATACACTAGTATCCCACAGCATGAGTACAGGGTCCAGGAATATTTGAAGCCCTGTTCATGCTAGTTTATGCTGGTTTAAATCTGATTTCAAATACCCAGTGTAAACCTTCCCACCCCAAACTTTGTGCAGCTCAGGAGCCAACATGGTTTGGTAGCAAAAATTTGAAACTGAATTTGTGTATTGGTGCAAAACTATTGTAAATATAACCTCCCTAGATCCCAGTTGTGTCGTAGTTTTACCTTTAGTTTAAATATTAAGCAGTATACTGCAGCTACAAATGTAGACTTTGATCATAACACATACAAACAGGCCACTCAAATAGCACAAATTACTTTGCTGACTGTGCAGGTCACCTTGTGTGGCCAAGCATCAACATAATTTTCCTGCAGTAATTACACCTCAAAAGTAATTCTAATATGTAAAGTACTTACAAATGATTTGAATTGAGGCATTTTATAAATACAAGTTATTATTTATCATTGCAGTTTAGGCCTTATATCCCTACACTCAACCTGCATACCCTCTAGTGGGGTTTTTGATCTATATCTGCATCAGCCCCTGTAAAATCCTTCATGGCCCAATTCTCCTTTTTCAGTTTAGTACAAAAGAGGTAACATCCTGGCATTTCAAGTCTACCAGAAAATCAGTTCATGCATTGATATTCTGAATCACGTGACTACCAGGATGGTAGATGGCAAAGTAGATGAGCAAAGTAGTAGACGGCCACACTAGTCTGAAAATTACAGATCTTGTCTGATCTTGGAAGCTAAGCAGAGTCAGGCCTGGTTAGTAATTGTATGGGAGACTGCCTGGGAATACCAGGCTTAAAACCGGAGATGAGGTAATGATGATAGATTGAGTGGTAGACTGGGTCTTTACTTGTTGGAGTTCAGAAGGCTGAGGGGTGATCTTATAGAAACATTTAAAATAATGAAAGGGATAGACAAGATAGAGGCAGAGAGGTTGTTTCCACTGATCGGGGAGACTAGAACTAGGGGGCACAGCCTCAAAATACGGGGGAGCCAATTTAAAACTGAGTTGAGAAGGAATTTCTTCTCCCACAGGGTTGTGAATCTGTGGAATTCTCTGCCCAAGGAAGCAGTTGAATGTATTCAAATCACGGATAGATAGATTTTTAACCAATAAGGAAATTGAGAGTTATGGGGAGCGGGCGGGTAAGTGGAGCTGAGTCCACGGCCAGATCAGCCATGATCTTTTTGAATGGCGGAGCAGGCTCGAGGGGCTAAATGGCCTACTCCTGTTCCTAATTCTTATTCTTATGAAAACTAGTATAAGATTTTCTATAGCTATAAATCTGCACTGAAATTGGGTTATATTTTCTTTTGCGAATAGTTAGTGAAAATATATGTGCATGATTAGTGGTGGTATGCCAGTGGAAGACACTAGCATATTATTCAGGAACGTAGGAATTGCTGGATGAAAAAAAGACCATGGTTCATCTACTTTGCCATCTATCATCCTAGTAGTCACGTGATGCAACACAAATGGAACTGTAGGCTAATCATGGCAATCAATCTCTATCAATTAGTCTACAACAGACACAAACAAAAGACGGTATAGAATCATAGAATGGTTACAGCACGGAAGAAGGCCATTTGGCCCATCAAGCCCATGCCGGCTCTTTGCAAGGGCACCTCGCTCCCCCTGCCCTTTTCCCGTAGCCCCCTGCAAATGTTTTTCTTTCTGGTATTTATCCAACTCCCTTGTTAAACCCATGATTGAGTCTGGTTCCACCACCCTTTCAGGCAGTGCATTCCAGATTCTAACCGCTCGCTACGTAAAAAAGTTTTTCTTATATCGCCTTTGGTTCTTTTGCCAATCACCTTAAATCTATGTCCTCTGGTTCTCAACCCTTCTGCCAATGGGAACAGTTTCTCTCTATCTACTCTGTCCAGACTCCTCACAATTTTGAACACCTCAATCAAATCTCCTCTCAACCTTCTCTGCTCGGAGGAGAACAACCCCAGCTTCCCCCTTCTATCCACATAACTGAAGTTCCTCATCCCTGGAATCATTCTCGTAAATCTTTTCTGCACCCTCTCTGAGACCTTCATATCCTTCCTAAAGTGTGATGCCCAATATTGGTCACGATACGCCAAACCAGTGTTTTATACAGGTTCATCATAATTTCTACGCTTTTGTACTCTATACCTCTATTCATGAAACCCAGGATACTGTAAGCTTTTTTAGCTACTTTCTCAACCTGTCCTGCCATCTTCAACGATTTGTGAACATATACCCCTAGGTCTTGCTGTTCTTGCGCCCCTTTTAGGATTGTACCCTTTGGTTTATATTTTCCTTCCTCATTCTTTCTACCAAAATGTATCACTTTGCACTTTTCTGCGTTAAATTTCATCTGCCACATGTCCGCCCATTTCACCAGCCCGTCTATGTCCACTTAAAGTCTATCGCTATCCTTCTCACTGTTCACTATACTTCCAAATTTTGAAATTGTGTCCTGTATACTCAAATCCAAGTCATTAATATACATGAAGAAAAGCAGTGGTCCTAGAACCGACCCCTGGGGAACACCACTGTATACCTTCCTCCAGTCCGAAAAACAACCGTTCACCACTACTCTCTGTTTCCGTCACTTAGCCAATTTTGTATCCATGCTACCACTGTCCCTTTTATTCCATGGGCTTCAACTTTACTGGCAAGCCTATTATGTGGCATATTGTTGAATGACTTTTGGAAATCCATGTACACCACGTCAACCACATTGCTCTCATTAACCCTCTCTGTTACTTCATCAAAAATCTCGATCAAGCTGCATATACAGGATTTGCCTTTAACAAATCTATGCTAGCTTTGCTTGATTGGCATGATCTTATTGAATAGCGGAGCAGACTCGAGGGGCCAAATGGCCTACTCCTGCTCCTATTTCTTATATTCTTATGATTAATCCACACTTGTCCAAGTGATTGTTAATTTTGCCTGTGATTCTTGTTTCTAAAAGCATCCCCACCATCGAGATTAAACTGACAAGCCGGTAATTGCTTGCATTTATCTTTAAACCTTTTTATAGCAATTGCAATTCTCCAGTCCTCTGGCAACTCTGCCATTTCTAAGGAGGATTGGAAAATTATGGCTAGTAACTCTGCGATTTCTTCCTTGCCTGCCAAGCCTTTATTTATTCGACTATTAACTAACTTTACAGAAACTTAAGACTACGGTGTATCTAATTCAAGTTAATAATTTAATATAGTATTAACAGTTACTAATCTCCAAGCTCCTGCTTCATCACTAACCAGTATAAACGGCCAGCGGTGGAAAACTTTGAGAACCATATTTCTCAGCCACCTGTTCCTCCTAAGCCTGGTACACTTACCGGCTGCGATTTCATCGCACGCGCTGGGATTGATGCGGCCAGGGTTGGTGGCGCATGGTAAGTCTGAGTCTGACTCATGCCTGCTCTCTGTCGCGAATTATCCGATGATTGTGCTAGTTAATCCCGCCCTGCGGGCTTCCCGGCCAATTAAGAAAAGCCGGTCTGATGAAGTCATTTGATGAAGCGTTTCCTTAAAGTGACCATGTCCACATTGATTTTGACATTAATACTGTCAGTGTTCTGCAGCATTGAGGTGCTGCAAACATAAGAACATAAGAAAAAGGAGTAGGCTAGGCCATATGGCCCCTCGAGCCTGCTCCGCTATTTAATATGATCATGGCTGATCCAATCATGGACTCAGGTCCACTTCCCTGCCCGCTCTGCATTACTCCTTATTCCCTTATCGGTTAAGAAACTATTTATCTCTGTCTTAAATTTATTCAATGACCCAGCTTCCATAGCTCTCTGAGGCAGAAAATTCCACAGATTTACAACCCTCTGAGAGAAGAAATTCCTCCTCATCTCAGTTTTAAATGGGCGACCACTTATTCTAAGATTATGTCCCCTAGTTATAGTCTCTTCTATCAGTGGAAACATCCTCTCTGCATCCACCTTGTCAAGGCCCCTCATAATCTTATACGTTTCGACAAGATCATCTCACATTCTTCTGAATTCCAATGAGTAGAGGCCCAACCTACTCAACCTTTCCTCATAAGTCAACCCCCTCATCTCTGGAATCAACCTCGTGAACCTTCTCTGAACTGCCTCCAAAGCAAATATATCCTTTCTTAAATATGGAAACCAAAACTGTATGCGGTATTCTAGGTGTGGCCTCGCCAATACCCTGTATAACTGTAGCAAGACTTCCCTGCTTTTATACTCCATTCCCTTTGCAATAAAGGTCAAGATTCCATTGGCCTTCCTGATCACTTGCTGTACCTGCATATTAACCTCTTGTGTTTCGTGCACAAGTACCCCCAGGTCCCGCTGTACTGTAGCACTTTGCAATCTTTCTCCATTTAAATAATAGCTTGCTCTTTGATTTTTTTTCTGCCAAACTGCATAACCTCACACTTTCCAACATCATGCTCCATCTGCCAAATTTTTGCTCACTCACTTAGCCTGTCTATGTCCTTTTGCAGATTTTTGTGTCCTCCTCACACATTGCTTTTCCTCCCATCTTTGTATCGTCAGCAAACTTGACTACGTTACAGTCGGTCCCTTCATTCCAGTTGTTAATATAGATTGTAAATAGTTGGGGTCCCAGCACTGATCCCTGCGGCACCCCACTCATTACTGATTGCCAATCCGAGAATGAACCATTTATCCCGACTCTCTGTTTTCTGTTAGTTAGCCAATCTGCTATCCATGCTAATATGTTACCCCCAACCCCGTGAACTTTTATCTTGTGCAGTAACCTTTTATGTGGCACTGCACAGAGGTGCACAGCCGCACCCAGATGCTTATGGAGGGAGTCACAGCACAAAGAGAGGTCTTCTTCCCTTCCCATGTGCAGAAGGGACCGCCCCAGGACACAAACGCAGCCTGGTTGCACATTGCACAGGAGGGCACAAGCAGGGAGGACCAGGCTGCAGTGACGCAAACCTTTCAATGATCTCCATAGCTCATGAAACGTTACTGCAAAGCCACACTCGACCTCATCCTGCTATGCCACTCATCACATCCCCATCACTCTGTCTTCCCTACTGCACCCCTGTACATCCTTGCTCATACTAACTTACCTTGCACCCATCCCCTCTCTCAATCCACATTTTCAGTTCCGTATTTCACTAGCCACCTCTCATATGCGCCCTCATACGCACTTCTCTAATCATACCAACTAACAACACACCAGGGTAGGCACTTGGGTTCTTAGCCAATTTTCATGTATAGTTAATGTTGATGTGTTGTCAAACATTGAAATCATTATTTTCAGCACTTTGGGTTCTTGGATAGATATGTGGGCACCTTTGGAAGTGGTTTAGTGAGTTATAATGACTGGTTAGACATAAAAGTACACTCACAATGGTGATGAGTGGGTTGAACATTGCAGGGATGCTTTATGGAACTGGTGTGGGATGGTGCCATCTTGGCACATCATGTGGCAGCCAGGGTGTACAGTGTGAAGTGAAGTAAATGTGGCCATAGTGAGGCCATCACTGGCCTCCCAGGCAACAATGTGGTCGGGTACAGATGCCCTGTGTACTGTGCAGCATCAGATGATTGCGGAGAAAGTTGACGTTTGTGGTGGTGATGTTGGCGTGTTTAGTGATGTTGGTGTTGGGGCTGATCGTGGTGGGATTCTAAGGACCAAGGTGAGATTTTTTCAAGGGCATCGATGCTGTTGGAGTAGATGGCAGGTGAGGTTGAGATGACAGAAGCATCCTGTCTGTGGTGGGAGAGGTTGCTCCAAGGAGGTGACAGTGAATAGAGAGTTCACTGCAAATACTTCCCAAGTGCATACAGTTCAAAAGTCTCTTCCAAATCCTGAAGGCTTCAGCTTCTGACATTGGAAAGTGAACAGCTGTCAAATGGTAGCTTTTGTACCACTTCTGCAGCTGTTAACTAGCCAAAGCAATAGAGTCACTGAGAACCCAACTCCGCTTACCTGGCATGTTCTCCGAGTCACGGCATACCCATCAAAAGGTTGGTAAAAGTGTAAGTGCCTGCTTTTAAGCCTCTTAACTAGCATTTTAGTACCTTTTCATGATAATTACTTGTCCTGCCGCTTGCGATTGGGTCTGCTCTCCAAATGCAGATCTGATAGTTCAGAAACTCACATGGAGGCGGTTTCAGAGCCGGATCCCAACCCGCTGTCTATCAGCAACAGCCTCCAAAGCCGCACTTGCAGGGCTGGGAAGATTCCAGCCACAGTGCGTCATGTCTCAAATTACTCATAACTGTATCCCAAAATATTATTTCTTGAAACAAATCTTTCTAATTTGCATTTGACTGAATTAGCACTTGAGTTGATGTCTCTGTGTCTTTAACTAGTATGATTAGTAGTACCTTTGCTAAAGCATCCACCATGTAACACAACTTATGCACCTGACTGTGTTAAATAAAAGTGACAGCAGGACAATGAATGCTTAATTCTTCCTTTTGCATTTTACAGAATATTATGCCTATTTCAGCAGCTATGTTTAAGAGCGAACGGAAGAACAGCATCCCTCAATGTCCTCCCCGACTTGATGTCCAAATGATCACACCAGTAGTGTGGAGTCGCATGCCCAATGACTTTTTGCACACTGAAACTGGGCGCGTCAGTGAGCGGCACGGCTGGATGGTAGAATGCGTCGACCCACTTATCATGATGGCACTGCATATTCCTGAGGAGAACAGGTGAGGAAATAGTTGTTTAATAGTCCATAAATTAAGCCACATAATTTCTCTAATAACTATCTTTAACATCTTAACAAAACTGCAATAGCATTACATTTTAATTTTTAATTATAGTTGTGAATTGTCAGTTATGCTGCTTTATGTAATTTCACTTTTCATTTGTACTTGTAGCCTAAACGTATTTTAATGTATATGCTTTTAAATATTTTCATGCAGGTGCATTGACATCTTGGAACTTTCTGAACGCAAGGACCTATTGAAATTCCACTACCACACATTGCTACTCTACTGTGCTGTGTGTGCATTGGGCAACAACCGGGTTGCCCATGCTATATGTAGCCATGTTGATGAATTTCAGTTACTTTACACGATTGAGAACACGTACATATCGGGCCTCCTACGTAGTGGCTACTATGATCTACTTATTAGTGTCCATCTGGAGTCAGCTAAACGATCTCGATTGATGATGAATAATGAGTTCATTGTTCCCATGACTGAAGAAACAAAACAAATCACCTTGTTCCCAGACAAGAGCAATGTTCATGGCCTGCCTGGCGTAGGAGTTACCACATGCTTGAGACCCCCGCTGCATTTTGCCTCTTTAGCTTTTGTGGGCACCAGTGATGACCGTTACCATTTCAGTCCTGAGATCCCACTGGACATTCTTAAAACCAAAGCTATTAACATGCTGACTGAAGCCGTCCATGATGGTGGCCAGCACACAAGGGATCCTGTGGGGGGAAGTGTGGAATTCCAGTTCGTGCCAGTGCTAAAACTTGTGAGCACTCTCCTCATTATGGGAATCTTTGATGACGAAGATGTGAAACACATACTTAAGATGATTGAACCTAATGTGTTTATCGAGGTCAAAGAAGAAATTGAAAAGAAGGAGGATGAAACTGCCAAGGAAGAAGAAGAACCAACAACCGAGGAAGAGGGGGAAGGCGAAGAATCAGAGGAGAAAGAAGAACAAGAAGAGGTTAATGAGCCTACGGAAGACAAGATTGAGGAAACAGGAGAAGAAGTGAAGGAGGAAGAATTAGAGGAGGGACTTTTGCAGATGAAATTGCCGGAGTCTGTCAAATTACAGGTATGAAAATATATTGTTCCATTTGAATATATTTATTCATATATTTTTACATAGTAGCATTTAGATCTTGGGATAATCATAGTTATTGGCCCAGATTTTGCAGTAAGAATAACGGTGAGACGTTATTAAGTAGTAACTCGGAGAGCAACTTTCAGAGACCGCGCATACGCAGTTAAATGTGGGAATCAGGAAGTCGCTGTCCGAGTTGCCCTGCTCCGCCACTTTGCTACACTGGTACCTCGCCAAGAGACTCGGCAGTCACATATGTGGAGCGGCGTGAAGTTAGGTTACTTATGAACTAGACACCCACTAAACACAACAGTAAAAGTTAGGGCTTATCCATTCAAGTGTAAGTTAATTTTTAATGGCGTGGTAAGTCTTAATTACCCTCTCTGGCACTAAAAATGTACTTTTACAAGTATGGAGTCTCATTCCTTCAGATTTTAATTATTGTTGGAGATTTTTTTTTTAATTTAACCTTTTGTCTGTCTATTAAATTCCATCTTACTTTCCCTCTCTATTTTATTTTCTCCATGATTTTACATTACATGAAATAGTCTAACTTGCACTTCTGGTTTAGACTTTCCTGTGTCTCAGTAAAAATTATTCAATTGGATTAGTTGAAGAGACATACCGTTGCCATGCTCACATGGGTCCAAGATGGCGCTGTTTCGCCATGACTGTTGCTTTCTGTACCAACATTTAATTTCAGCACAAAACTGAATAGACTATCTCATCAAATGAACCATATGCAGTACAATGCAATTATGGTGGGCATGACTTTTCAAATGTGAAGTTAAACTGAACAAAAACAGTCTTCCCCCAAACCAAATACAATAAAAATGATGTATATTTTGTCAGTGAAAGTAGACTGGAATATTGATTGGGATATTTCTTGAGTAATATTGGCTGTAGCTGGAGGAAATGTAGGTAAATTAGATTTGTCTTTTTATAATAAACGAAATGAAAACAGTTAAAAGTTATCATTACAACTGAATTGCTTAGATTACTGGCAATTGACTTGGATTAAGTGCCCCAAACTGCGGAATGGCAATATGGCAATACATGGCATTTCATTAGCCTCATGGTGAGAAAAATCTATCCTAGATATAATCAAATCTAATGAAGAGATATGAACAGAACAAGCTTTTGGGAATTTCAAGACTGTAATTTGTCCTTTGAGGTCAGGGAATCTTTGAGTCTGGAAATCAGGGGAGGGGAAACCCAAGGCTGCTGGGGAGAGAGTTTGGGAATCTCGGGGCCAATGACTATGGAGCTGGGAGGCACATCCCTGCTCTGCTTCCATAGTCAGGTAAGTAACTTAATATTTTGGTTTGTCTGAGTGCGGACAAACCAATCTTCTGGGGGGACCTCAAGCAGGCATTTGAACCCTTATTTGTATTTGCAAAGGAACCAGCACCTGCTTCAGGTGTCTGTAAAGGTGGAACTGTAGCATAGTGGTAATGTTACTGGACTAATAATCCAGAGACCAGGACTAATAATCTGGAGATGTGAGTTCAAAATCCACCATGGTAGCTGGGGATTTAAATTCAATTAAATAAATCTAGAATTTTTAAAAAAGCAATGTATCAATAATGATGACCATGAAATTACCGGATTGTCATATAAACCCATCTGGTTCAACAATGTTCTTTAGTGAAGGAAATCTGCTGCCCTTACCATGGCAATGTGGTTGACTCTTAACTGCCCTCTGAAATGACCTAGCAAACCATTCGTGGGCAATTAGGGATGGGCAATAAATGTGGGCTTTGCCAAAATATCTCTTGACCTTACCCTATATGGTGGGTGATGCACTTACAGTCAGAAGTGTGCACTCGCTTCCTGGCTGCCATTTTGGGCACTGAAGAGGCCACATAGTGCCAGAAAAACAGATGCTATGTGGCCTAATTTCTAGGACAACAGTTTGCCTATTAGCTGACAATTTATGTTCTACAGATGGGTAATGCTAAGCTGTACCAAGCCATTGCCAACAAGTTCTGGGAAATTCCATATTTTCTTTGGAAGCATTTTCTTAAAATGTGTTTAGCTTAAATGTTGTGATTCTGCAATAACCATTAATGTTACAGTAATAAAACTATTCATATGTAATTAATTTATCACAAATAATTAAAAAAACATTTAACTGATACATTTGGATATAAATAAACAGCTAGGCTTACATAGAATTACATAGAATATACAGCACAGGAATAGGACATTCGGCCTAACCAGACCATGCTGGCGTTCATACTCCGCTCGCGCCTCCTCCTATCCTTCCTCCTAATTCTATCAGCATAATCTTCTATTCCCTTCTCCCACATATGCTTATCTAGCTTCCTCTTAAATGCATCTATTCTATTCACCTCAACCACTCCCAGTGGTAGCGAGTTCCACATTCTCATCATTCTCTGGGTAAAGAAGTTCTTTCTGAATTCTCTATTTGATTTATTGGTGATTATCTTATATTGATGGATGGCCTCTAGTTTTTCTCTTCCCCACAAGTGGAAACTCTCTGTTCCTGTAAAATCTATCTTAACTGATTTTCATGTTTTCCTAACTCCTAAATAATGGCCTTTAATTAGTTGAAAACCTGTTCCAAAGATGGATACCAGATTACTGTGCATCTTGTAATGGCAGAGAAATGTCCCTACATGGGTTTTCTTTCTCCACGTTTGTTGACCTTGAATATAGTTATTTGGATGGTAGGCCTTGAATGAGACATAGTACCAGTCCCTGGAAGGCCATATTTTCCATTGCAGCTACCATGTTGGTTGACATTTCCTACATGTTGGGCTGTAGTGCAGTTCATCGATCAGTCCAGCTCATTATGTACTGATATAAGAAATTGAGTTACTCATCTCTGAGATAAATCTCTCCATGATTCCTAGTACCTCTCGCCATCATAGTATGCATGGAAACCACTGCTTTTGTAGATGCCTTGTTGGTCTCCAATAATGTTATTTTAAAGCAGAACCTGTTGGAGTTGGAATATAAGAACATAAGAAATAAGAGCAGGAGTAGGCCATACAGTCCCTTGAGCCTGCTCCACCATTCAATAAGATCATGGCTGATCATCGACCTCAACTCCACTTTTCGGCCCGATCTCCATATCTCTTGATTCCCCTAGACTCCAAAAATCTATCTATCTCAGCCTTGAATATATTCAGAGACGCAGCATCCACAGCCCCCTGGCGCAGAGAATTCAATTCAGACTCAACCTGTGAGTTTGTTACAACGTCTGTATTCAGTGCTCATCAACAGGTGATTCACTAACTTCAAGAGATGCTGCTACCTCTCTGTTGTTATGGTAATTGAAGTCGTGTGCGTGGTTTCTGGTCTGGTGATCCGTACTTTATTGTGGTGGAGATCAGACAGACCACATTCTTCAGATACAGAAAAGCAGTAATGTTGTCCGTAAAGCAAGCAATTACAGCACATGTTTCTTGACACTGACTGAAGGCTATCTTTCTTATCCGTTCAGAAGCGGTAGGATAATTTTTGTTGAAATACATGTTGATTTCAGCTTTAGTTGCCCATTACAGATTCTTAGTGAGAACTTTAAGATCCAGCACCAATGGGCTTTCTCGCCTGGCAGGATATATAGAAAATAAAAACAATAGCCTTTTTCTATCCTAAAACATTTCATTCCTTTTTCTTGTGAATATTATTTGAGAGAAATTCCTGTTACGTGATTCTGGGTCTATATTTAACCATCTATTCAACTAGTCTACACTAGATAATCTTTCAGGAATCATGCTATGTGGGGTCATTACAGTAATATTTTGCTTCCATTAATCAAAAAGCAACTCAATGATTTTAAAATATTGAAGGTAGAATACGCATAATACTTAATAAAAATTCATGATACATTAATATTCATGTCAGCATGCTTATTTTGTCAGATTATCAATTAATGCATTGGAAGCCAAACCCTAACCCTAAATGAAAAATTAATCATAATTCTGGTTTCCTAACTAACTTTCTCTCTCCACACAGATGTGCAAGCTTTTGCGGTTCTTCTGTGACTGTGAACTTCGTCACCGGGTTGAAGCAATTGCTTCATTAGCTGATAAATTTGTTAATAGAATGCAAACAGATCAGAGGGAGCGCTACCGTGACCTCATGTTATCCTTTCAAATGAGTGCAGCTGAGACTGCTAGAAAAACAAGGGAATTCCGCTCACCACCACAAGAACAAGTAAGTCCAGTATATATTACTTAGGGTAAGTGGGATGAGAAAGAGTAAAAAGCTTACAAGGGTAAGTGCAATGTGGTTACATGTGTTTCTTTTTGTAAGAAAACAGAATGCTTTTACAATGCAACTTCATTCAAGTGTACCAGACTATTCACATTAGCACTGTAATAGATAGGTATTATTTAAATGCAGTGGATTACCAAATATGACAGCTCTCCAATGAGGGAGCGGGATACACCATCACTTGCAAATTCCCCTCCAAGTTGCACGCCATCCTGACTTGGAAATATATCGGCCGTTCCTTCATCGTCGCTGGGTCACAATCTTGGAACTCCCTCCCTAACAGCACTGTGGGAGCACCTTCACCACACGGACTGCAGCGGTTCAAGAAGGCAGCTCACCATCACCTTCTCAAGGGCAATTGGGGATGGACAATAAATGCCGGCCTTAAGATCAAGTGTAGTATCTGTTCTTATCAGTTTAATATCCCCTATGGGGACCTGATATTAAATTGTTTTTTTGGACAGGGAGCTGGAACAGGGGCTTGCCGACCTGGTATTGCAGTGTATCCAGGAACGGTGCAGCTTCCCCTCTCGGCCTTTTGGCTAAGATCAAGCGTAAATTGCGCAAAATTATCTTTGGCGCTAGAGTTGATCTGACAAGAATTGGCAAAAAAAAAAAAATGCCGGCCTTGCCAGCGACACCCACGTCCCAGGAACGAATGTTGTAGCAATGCAGGATCAATCTTTATTGAAACCTCATACTTCAGAAAACCAGTATGAGAGCGGAGACATCATACTATTCACAAACTGTATGAGCTGCCGAGAATCATACTCCACAATTCTAGTGTGAGCTCTAAAATACCGAATCATTTGCAATCTTATACCATTCTTTACCTTCGATCACTACATTCCATGCATACCATCATAGTACATCAAAGATACAGACAACTGACAACAGAATAATAACATAAACCCAACAAACATGCTTTTAGCTATTCTAAATATTTTATTTTTAATTTTTTTATTCGTTCATGGATTGTGGGTGTCGCTGGCAAAACCAGCATTTATTGCCTATCCCTAATTGCCCTTGAGAAGGTGGTGGAGAGTCGCCTTCCTGAACCGCTGCAATCCATGCTGCTTTGTAGCGGTTTGTATGACTGAGTGGCTTGCTGGGCCATTTCAGAGGGCAGTTAAGAGTCAACCACATTGCTGTGGGCCTGGAGTCACATATCGGCCAGACCAAGTAAAGGCAACAGATTTCCTTCCCTGAAGGACGTTAGTGAACCAGATGGGTTTTTATGACCATCCGATAGTTTCATGGTCACCATAACTGACGCTAGCTTTTTATTACCATGACCACAAGTGACCTGATCGACCTCTGATCCGTGGATATACATTTGCCTTAAACCCCGTTACACAATTTACAACACCTGCTCAGCAGAAAGCTGTTTTAACTCATTGCGTGCTAATCCCACAGACTGCTCAGAAAGAATATCGAGCTACTCGGGTAGTGTGAACCCTCGTTTCCACAAAATTATCACCCAAGAATGCTAGCAAACTATTTACTGGGTATCCCAAAGCTTATTTTCCAGAATAATTTAAATTTACTATAAATTTTGAGCTAATATCTTCCTTTGGCTTGTTTAGCCAAATATGTAATGAACATTATTTTAAATCTTCATATTTCATGTTGGATTGTGGTTATTCGTTGCAGATTAATATGCTGATGAATTTTAAACTGGGGCCAGATGAAGAGATATGTCCTCTCCCAGATAAAGTGAGGGATGTGTTGCTCCACTTCCACACACAACTTCTTACTCACTGTGGTAAGCATGTGAGCACTGTACTCCATTTAAAAGCGATACCTCCACAGATGTAATTCAGATGCAAGTATCACTATTGTCATTATTTGAATATCTAGCATAGTTTTGAAGCATTACTCTTTCTGTGGATTTGTAACCAAATTATAAACCTTAATCACAGAGTTCTTTATCTTTATGCTGCCAATATTTCATTTAAAATACAGTAGGTGTATGTTTGTGTGAGGTCATTACATTTGGTATGCTAATAACCAAGATTTTGTGGGAGTTTGTAAAAGACTGGTATATTTGGTACTTTATAAATCATCATTTATGTTCACGGTCCAAAGTTAATTTTGCATCAGAAACTGGAGTCTGCTATTTTTATTAGCCAGTTTTCAGGTATTGCAGGAACCCGACCTCAAATTTTTTTGTAAGGGAAAATTGGATCCCTAGCCTTATCTTTGTAGCATTTTTTTTAATTGGGGGAAGTGGGGGAGGGCGAAAAGGAAAATTCCATCGTCTCGCTGTCTGCCACAAATACTCCATTGGCACAAGTGCAAGGGACCATAGTACTCTGAAGTTTAATGAAAACTGTTGTCCTTAGTGCTTTAACCAATAGATTACCTCATCATCATTCCACTGAACCAAGCTAAGGTGATCCAATTAAAACCCAAGTAATATCTTGGTTGCTGGAAGCTACGGTATATTTTGATTTCTGATAAATGCAAAACTTAATTTGAATTATGGAAGTTGGCGATTAATGTATTTAGTCCATGATGGGGGGGAAATATATTATTTCATGGTTCTTCTGTATATGCTATTTGTTACTGCTGTAGACTGTTACATCTGTTTCATCTGATTCCTGTACATTTCCCAAGTACTGAAGATAAGGCCAAATAGGTCCAAAACTTAACCATTTGAAGCTATAAAGCTTGAATGATGGTATGATTGCATACTCTGCTAAGTGAGAATTATTTTATCTGACAGGCATTCAAATAGAAGAGGAGGAGGAAGAGGAAGAAAAGGATACATCACTCAAAGGTCGATTGTTTAGTCTTATTGACAAAGTCAAAAGTTTAGGGAGGAAGAAAGAGACCGAGGACGCTCCGGTTGAAGAAGAAAACAAATCACCCAGTGAGTATTATTCTCATACAATTACAACCACAACAACTTGAATTTATATAGCGCTTTTAATGAAGTAAAACGTCCCAAAACACTTCACAGGAATATTCTAAGACAAAAAATGTTACACTGAGCCACATAAGGAGAAATTAGGGCAGGTCACCAAAAGCTTGGTCAAAGAGCTAGGTGTTTTAAGGAGCTTCATAAAGGAGGATAGAGAGGTAGAGAAGCAGAACAGTTTAGGGAGGGAATTCCAGAGCTTAGAGCTTTTCATGCTGTTGCTAATATTGTACAGTGCAAACCTACTTGTACTTATTTCAGAACTGTGGACTCCAGCGTCACTAAGATTTATGAGCAGTGGATCTCCAGCTAAATTAATTGAACATCGACCGCTACCCTTCTGGGTTAGGTAGAAGGGATTTGTTACTTTATTGATCTCATGTGAATACACCATCAAATTGTTAAGCAAAATATCAAGAACTATTTGAATATCCCAGACTCTCTGTTGCCAGCTTCAATCTTTTTATCCCATAATACTCCTGTGATGCACCTTGAGACGTTTCACTACGTTAAAGATGCTATATAAATCTGCTTAATCTTCAATTTGCAGCAACACAGGAAATGGACTATTATTTTTTTAAAGCACACTTGCATACAACTGATTTTTTAGGATTAATATTGTAAAGTTTTCTTTAGACCCTTCAGAAGTCTTATTTCTGAGTATCGTAGCATGTGAGCTGGAAACTTACAGAATCGTTTGGAGACAGGAATGAATATAACGGCAATCTAGGACACAATACTATTGTTGTAATTGTATCAGCTGCCCGTGCCCTAACTTGCACCAAGTCCCGCTCACCCATCACCCACTGTGCTCGCTGACCTACTTTGATTCCTGGTTAAGCAAGTCCTCGATTTCAAAATTCTGATCCTCATTGCATTGCAAAATTTCAAGTGTCGAATCTAAATAAAGCTGGTGTTTTACTGGAACAGTACTGGAACAGTGAGAGGGACAAGAACATTATAAAATAGGCACAGGGTGATCCAATTTTGAGTCTTATAGACCTATTAGGAACTTGTGGCCACAGTGTACAGCAGAGTTGTTTCCCCTATCAGAACTCCAGGAATGACTCAAGACGACAATGAGTGGCATGTTGAGGCTAAAAGGAGGTGTTGATGATGGGCTGTTTTGAAAGGCGGGGGGGACAGTAACTGAGGAGAGGGAATTATATACAATGCCAGCTGGCATGGAAAAAGTGTGTATTAAAATACAAATCTGATTGTATAAGATTTGCTTGATATGATTTTAAGTTTGGGAGGTATTTATAAATCCTTACCTCAATTGCTTGCAATGCCATATTGCACTTATAGTCCATTATTTAATTTGCCGTCATACCAGAGTACTTAATCAGACTGTGCCTGATCCAACACCCACCTTTGAAGCCATGTGTCCACTTGCTATTATGTACATGTTGCCCTTTAGTCTGCAAGCCAACCCTGTATCTTATCCTCTGGGATCTGTAGCCTTAAAAACTATTGTCATTCAGTCCTTGCGACCTCTGCAAGTCCCGCGGCTGTGCATTTTGTCACATTCCGATCTGCAGAATGCATCCCTCCTTTGTCAAAATCAAATATTCTACCATTCACGCACAAAATGGGTGCTTCACCAGGGCAAAGAAATAGAATGTATTTTGAAGCAGAAATATATAAGGAGAAAACCATGCCTGCATCTGAGGAATGGAGCCAAAACACGAAATCCAGGAAAGAGGAGAGGCTTGTCTGGGAAGGTCCAGGAAGGAAACCCATCGACAGTCCCTGCAACACAGCAGTACCTCGAAGAATAAGCTTATCTGTTGTAGTGTATGGGTTCATTTAATGTAGGATGTCATTAAGACAAATGCTACTGTCTAAGTGGAAGAATTTTCATGCAGGTAATTTTACCTGTGAAGAATTAAAATATTTCTTGCCCAGAATATACCTTTTTAAGCTAATAGCAAAGAAGACATTGGCAGTCTGTTCTGTTATTAGTAAATTCACAGGGCAGCTTGTACACTGCTAGGATGTATATAATAAGAGCTTTGGATGTTTAATACCACTTGTTCATTTTTGAGATTTACTCTAATTAAAAGAAACAAGGGCCCCAATTATAACTGCCCCCATCTGGGCCAGGCGGATGGAGGCTCTTAAAATAACGAGAATGAGTTACACCCACTGATTCAGCTTTCTTCCTGTCACGTCTCCATATTAACCTGCTCTTTTGAGCAGGAGAGCAGGACATCTGCCCAAGGGAGGTGGAGGTCCTGTTTTAACTTTGCAGATGTTGCCATCAGGACCGGAACTGCAATTACAACCTGAGGCCTGAGCGCGGGGAGGGTGGGTGGAATCGCCAGGAGTGCTCCTCCAGGCCTCACGAGGAAGCCCTGGTCCTCCCTTGCCCCACCATCCCCCAATCATGGCTTGATACTTCTCCTCCCCCCAATTGCGGCCAGACACTCCACTAACTGCTGGGGCCCATGGGGATGCTGCAGTCTCCTGCTGCTCATTTGCACTCCCGCCCTCCAGCCAGGCTCTCAATTTGACCGGCTTTCCAGCTGAAGTCTGCATTAGGTTATTTATATGAGGCCCTGCTGTTAAGATCCTGGCCTTATCGGGTTTTCCTCACGTCACCGCGCTTCCCCGCACCCTTCCCACCTCCCTATCAATATCGGTGCCAAGGACTCTCCAGTGGCTCATTAGACTGAAAATTCGACTGACTCTGAGCCGTGGATGCACAAACACTTTCAACCCTGTTTCCACCTGTGCACTTGGGTTTGGAAGAATTTCTTTGTACCTCGGTGATTCATGAGCAATAGAAATACATTTAAAAAATACTTTTTTGTTAATTGCTAAATTCTACTATTTCTCACAAAAATCTGCATCCCACCGAGAATAATGTCAGTTGCATTCTGCCCTAATCTGACCATTCAAATTTGGGTCAACTTGGATTTCTATCCTCTACTGATGCTAAATCCTGATTTTTATGATCCAGCTTTTCTCTATTTTGAAATTTACTGTCAATGTTTTACATTGGTGGGAAAATGACCCCGGTAAAGCCCGTCAATAGGGTTCATCCTATCCCAAGTACTGTGGGAGACGATGTTAGTAACGGATTTGACCATTTTCTAGAGCTTTCCTTGTTAGTAATTTAAAGAAATTAGTTACTTAGTGAAATCGACAAGGATGTATCATTGCCAGCTGATATCTCAGCCTGCAGACTATATTGTGGACCTCATTCCCTGTGTGTTTACTGCCCTCGCAGCTGTTGTGGCTATGATGGACACTGGCAGCTGCTGCGACCGCGAGGCAGGACTAACATAGCTGCGCTGTGTAAAATGTTACAGAAAACCCACCTCTCAACTAACATAACGCATCAAAAACCCTTCCCACAGAGGTCAAATTGCAGCTGCTTATGACATTCCAGTAGTAAAAAATAGTTCTGCTAGTTGAAAGGCTCAGCCGCCGGGAGTCCATCTATGGTAAGCTGATTTGATGTATGTTTTAAGTAATAGGCGCTAGACAGTACTTCAGCTGTCAGCTGCGTCACTTTCTGCGGTGAGAAAAACTCACAGTAAAGGAAGATGTAGAGATGATCCAGTGTTATATTTGCAAAATACACAAATAGCTCATTTAATTCCACTTCAGAAATAAGATTTTTAAAATATTAAATAAAGTGCTGTTTATCTAAAACTGTTGGTAATTAATTCTAAAATTGGTACATGAAGGTTCATTGATCCTGCAGATTATGTATCATCTTGCAAATGATCACGAGTCAAATGGAGTAATTCCATGGTACGAGTTGTTTGTAATTATTAGAAGCTTCAATGGTTTACATTCTTTGCAATATTAACATATTTAAAGGTTTTTATAAAAAGAAAGAAAAGAAAGACTTGCATTTATACAGCACCTTTCATGATCACTGGACTTCTCAAAGCGCTTTACAGCCAATGAAGTTCTTTTGGAATTGTAATGTGGGCAACACGGCAGCCAATTTGCGCACAAGCAAGCTCCCGCACACAGCAATGTGATAATTGTTGTGTATCTGTAAAGCATGAACTCCCATGTTCCGCCACCAGGGAGTGCATCCCCTGAAGTCCCAAGGGATCCCAGCATCCCTTGGGAGCACTTTATATAAGCCGGCCCCTAAGGCCTGTTCCTCACTCTGGAGTGTGTTAATAAAGACTGAGGTCACTGTTACTTTAACCTCCCTGTATGCAGTCTCATCCGAGTATACGAATCCAACGCAAAGATGCAGCAAACTGGGCATCCTGGAGAAATTCTTGGAGGTGAGGACTGGGAAGCTTATGTCGAATGGATAGAGCAGTACATTGTAGCCAACGAACTGGACGGAGAAGGAAGCGCTGCAAAAAGGAGAGCGGTCCTCCTCACGGTCTGCGGGGCACCGACCTACAGCCTCATGAAGAATCTTCTGGCTCCGGTGAAACCCACAGATAAGTCGTATGAGGAGCTGTGTACACTGGTTCGGGAGCATCTTAACCCGAGGGAGAGCATGCTGATGGCGAGGTATTGGCTCTACACGTGCCAGCGATCTGAAGGTCAGGAAGTGGCGAGCTATGTCGCCGAGCTAAGGTGACTTGCAGGACAATGTGAGTTTGATGGCTACTTGGAGCAAATGTTCAAGAGACTTTTTTGTACTGAACATTGGCCACGAGACCATCCTACGAAAACTTTTGACTGTAGAGACACCGATCCTCAGTAAGGCCATTACGATGGCACATGCATTTATGTCCACCAGTGATAACACCAAACAAATCTCTCAGCACACAAGTGCGAGCAATGTTCATAAATTAACTGGAACTGTGTTTGCGAGCAGAAATGTACAGGGCAGAAACCACGAGTCTGCAACTGCCAGCAGGCCTCAGGTGACCCAGATGACTCCGAGTCTGCAACAAAGGATGAATGCAAGGCAATTCACACCCTGTTGGCGTTGTGGAGGCTTCCATTCAGCCTATTCATGACACTTCAAAAGGTATGTTTGCAAGAGCTGTGGAACAATGGGGCACCTCCAACGAGCTTGCAGACGAGCTGCAAGCTCTGCAAAACCTGCTAACCACCACGTGGCAGAGGAACATCGGTCCATGGTGGATCAAAGCAATTTCGAGCCTCAGAGGAGGCAGATGCTAAAGTACATGGGGTGCACACATTTTTGACGCAATGTCCACCTATAATGCTAAATGTAAAATTGAATGGCTTACTCGCAGCCATAGAACTGGACACTGGCGCTAGCCAATTCATCATGAGTAAAAAGATGTTTGAGGGAGTGTGGTGTAACAAGGCACTCAGACCAGCCCTGAGCCCCATCCACACGAAACTGAGAACGTACACCAAAGAGTGTATCACTGTTCTGGGCAACGCCATGGTCAAGGTCACTTACGAGGGCACGGTGCATGAACTGCCACTCTGGATTATCTGGGGCGATGGCCCCACACTGCTTGGAAGGAGCTGGCTGGGAAAAATCCACAGGAACTGGGATGACATCCGAGCGCTATCACATGTCGATGAGGCCTCATGTACCCAGGTTCTTAACAAATTTCCTACCCTTTTTGAGCCAGGCTTCCGGGGCGAAGGTGCGGATCCACTTGGTCCCAGAGGCACAACACATTCACCACAAGGCGCGAGCGGTACCTCACATGATGAGGGAGAGAGTGGAAATCGAGCTGGACAGGCTGCAACACGAGGGCATCATCTCCCCAGTGGAATTCAGCGAGTGGGCCAGCCCGATTGTTCCAGTACTCAAAAGTGATGGCACGGTCAGGATTTGCGGCGATTATAAAGTAACGATTAATTGTTTCTCGCTACAGGACCAATACCCGTTACCTAAGGCAGATGACCTATTTGCGATGCTGGCAGGAGGCAAGACGTTCACCAAGCTCGACCTAACTTCGGCCTACATTACGCAGGAGCTGGAGGAGTCTTCGAAGGGCCTCACCTGCATCAACACGCACAAGGGACTGTTCAACTACAACAGATGCCCATTTGGAATTCGATGGCTGCAGCGATCTTCCAGAGAAACATGGAGAGCCTACTCAAGTCGGTACCACGCACGGTGGTTTTTCAGGACGACATATTGGTCACGGGTCGGGACACCGTCGAGCACCTACAAAACCTGGAGGAGGTCCTCCAGTGACTAGATCGCGTAGGGCTGCGGCTGAAGAGGCTGAAATGCGTCTTCATGGCAACAGAAGTGGAGTTTTTGGGGCGAAAGATCATGGCGGACGGCATTCGGCCCACAGACGCCAAGACAGAGGCTATCAGGAACGCGCCCAGGCCACAGAACATCACGGAGCTGCGGTCGTTCCTGGAACTCTTCAACTATTTTGGTAACTTCCTACCGGGGTTAAGCACCCTCTTAGAGCCCCTACATGTGTTATTGCGTAAAGGTGAGAACTGGGTATGGAAAAAAAAAAACAAGTAATTGCTTTTGAGAAAGCCAGAAACATTTAATGCTCCAACAAGCTGTTTGTATTGTATAACCCGTGTAAAAGACTTGTGCTAGCATGTGATGCGTCGTCGTACGGAGTCGGGTGTGTATTACAACAAGTTAACGTTGCAGGGAAGTTGCAACCTGTCGCCTATGCCTCCAGGAGCTTGTCTAAGGCTGAGAGGGCGTACAGCATGATTGAGAAAGAGGCATTAGCTTGTGTGTTCGGGGTAAAGAAAATGCATCAGTACCTGTTTGGCCTCAAATTTGAGCTGGAAACTGATCACAAGCCCCTCACATCCCTGTTCGCTGAAAACAAGAGGATAAATACTAATGCCTCAGCCCGCATACAAAGGTGGGTACTCGCGCTATCAGCGTGTAACTATACCATCCGCCACAGGCCAGGCACGAGAACTGTGCGGATGCTCTCAGTAGGCTACCATTGCCCACCACGGGAGTGGAAATGGCGCAGCCTGCAAACTTGTTAATGGTGGCGCAGCCCGCAGACTTGTTGATGATCATGGAAACATTTGAAAATGATAAATCACCTGTCACGGCTGCCAGATTAGGACTTGGACCAGCCAAGATCCTCTTCTGTACCTAATAAAAAACTGTGTACTGCATGGGAGCTGGGCCAGCAACCCCGTTGAAATGCAAGAGCGAATCAAGCTGTTCCAGCGGCGAAAGGACGAGCTGTCCATTCAGGCAGACAGCCTGTTGTGGGGTAACCACGTAGTGCTACCAAAAAAGGGCAGGGAGATGTTCATCTCGGATCTCCACAACACACACCCGGGTATAGTAATGATGAAAGCGATAGCCAAATCCCACGTGTGGTGGCCCGGTATCGACTCTGACTTAGAGTCCAGTGTACGGCAATGCAGCGTGTGTGCTCAGTTGAGCAATTCGCCCAGAGAGGCACCACTAAGTTTGTGGTCCTGGCCCTCCAGACCATGGTCGAGGATCCATGTCGACTATGTGGGCTCATTTCTCGGTAAAATGTTCCTGGTGGCGGTGGAGGCTTTTTCAAAATAGATTGAATGTGAAATAATGTCGGGAAGCACCGCCACTGCCACCATTGAAAGCCTGAGGGCCATGTTTGCCACCCACGGCCTGCCTGACATACTGGTCAGTGACAACGGGCCATGTTTCACCAGTGCCGAATTTAAAGAACTCATGACCCACAATGAGATCAAACATGTCAACTCGGCCCTGTTTAAACCAGCCTCCAATGGGCAGGCAGAGCGGGCAGTACAAACAATCAATTAGAGTCTTAAACGAGTCATAGAAGGCTCACTCCAAACCCACCTGTTCCGAGTACTGCTCAGCTACCGCACGAGACCCCACATAAGAACATAAGAACATAAGCATTAGGAACAGGAGTAGGCCATCTAGCCCCTCGAGCCTGCTCCGCCATTCAATAAGATCATGGCTGATCTGGCCGTGGACTCAGCTCCACTTACCCGCCCTCTCCCTGTAACCCTTAATTCCCTTATTGGTTAAAAATCTATCTATCTGTGACTTGAATACATTCAATGAGCTAGCCTCAACTGCTTCCTTGGGCAGAGAATTCCACAGATTCACAACCCTCTGGGAGAAGAAATTCCTTCTCAACTTGGTTTTAAATTGGCTCCCCCGTATTTTGAGGCTGTGCCCCCTCGTTGTAGTCTCCCCTACCAGTGGAAACAACCTCTGTGCCTCTATCTTGTCTATCCCTTTCATGATTTTAAATGTTTCTATAAGATCACCCCTCATCCTTCTGAACTCCAACGAGTAAAGACCCAGTCTACTCAATGCATCATCATAAGGTAACCCCCTCATCTCCAGAATCAGCCTAGTGAATCGTCTCTGTACCCCTTCCAAAGCCAGTGTATCCTTCCTTAAGTAAGGTGACCAAAACTGCACGCAATACTCCAGGTGCGGCCTTACCAATACCCTATACAGTTGCAGCAAGAACTCCCTGCTTTTGTACTCCATCCCTGTCGCAATTCCATTTGCCTTCCTGATTACCTGCTGCACCTGCAAACTAACTTTTTGGGATTCATGCACAAGGACCCCCAGGTCCCTCTGCACCTCAGCATGTTGTAATTTCTCCCCATTCAAATAATATTCCCTTTTACTGTTTTTTTTTCCCCAAGGTGGATGACCTCACACTTTCCAACATTGTATTCCATCTGCCAAACCTTAGCCCATTCGCTTAACCGATCCAAATCTCTTTGCAGCCTCTCTGTGTCCTCTACACAACCTGCTTTCCCACTAATCTTAGTGTCATCTGCAAATTTTGTTACACTACACTCTGTCCCCTCTTCCAGGTCATCTATGTATATTGTAAACAGTTGTGGTCCCAGCACCGATCCCTGTGGCACACCACTAACCACCGATTTCCAACCCGAAAAGGACCCATTTATCCCGACTCTCTGCTTTCTGTTCGCCAGCCAATTCTCTATCCATGCTAATACATTTCCTCTGACTCCGCGTACCTCTATCTTCTGCAGTAACTTTTTGTGTGGCACCTTATCGAATGCCTTTTGGAAATCTAAATATACCACATCCATCGGTACACCTCTATCCACCATGCTCGTTATATCCTCAAAGAATTCCAGTAAATTAGTTAAACATGATTTCCCCATCATGAATCCATGCTGCGTCTATTCCTATCTAGATGTCCCGCTATTTCTTCCTTAATGATAGTTTCAAGCATTTTCCCCACTACAGATGTTAAACTAACCGGCCTATAGTTACCTGCCTTTTGTCTGCCCCCTTTTTCTAAACAGAGGCGTTATATTCGCTGCTTTCCAATCCACTGGTACCTCCCCAGAGTCCAGAGAATTTTGGTAGATTATAACGAATGCATCTGCTATAACTTCCACCATCTCTTTTAATACCCTGGGATGCATTTCATCAGGACCAGGGGACTTGTCTACCTTGAGTCCCATTAGCCTGTCCAGCACTACCCCCCCTAGTGATAGTGATTGTCTCAAGGTCCTCCCTTCCCACATTCCTGTGACCAGCAATTTTTGGCATGGTTTTTGTGTCTTCCACTGTGAAGACCGAAGCAAAATAATTGTTTAAGGTCTCAGCCATTTCCACATTTCCCATTATTAAATCCCCCTTCTCATCTTCTAAGGGACCAACATTTACTTTAGTCACTCTTTTCCGTCTTATATATCTGTAAAAGCTTTTACTATCTGTTTTTATGTTTTGCGCAAGTTTACCTTCGTAATCTATCTTTCCTTTCTTTATTGCTTTTTTAGTCATTCTTTGCTGCTGTTTAAAATTTTCCCAATCCTCTAGTTTCCCACTAGCCTTGGCCACCTTATACACATTGGTCTTTGATTTGATACTCTCCTTTATTTCCTTGGTTATCCACGGCTGGTTATCCCTTCTCTTACCGCCCTTCTTTTTCACTGGAATATATTTTTGTTGCGCACTATGAAAGAGCTCCTTAAAAGTCCTCCACTGTTCCTCAATTGTGCCACTGTTTAGTCTGTGTTCCCAGTCTACTTTAGCCAACTCTGCCCTCATCCCACTGTAGTCCCCTTTGTTTAAGCATAGTACGCTCGTTTCTGACACAACTTCCTCACCCTCAATCAGTATTACAAATTCAACCATACTGTGATCACTCATTCCGAGAGGATCTTTTACGAGGAGATCGTTTATTTTTCCTGTCTCATTACACAGGACCAGATCTAAGATAGCTTGCTCTCTTGTAGGTTCTGTTACATACTGTTCTAAGAAACAATCCCGTATGCATTCTATGAATTCCTCCTCCAGGTTACCCCGTGCGAATTGAGTTGACCAATTAATATGTAGGTTAAAATCCACCATAACTACTGCCGTTCCTTTTTCACATGCCTCCATTATTCCCTTGATTATTGCCCGCCCCACCGTGAAGTTATTATTAGGGGGCCTATAAACTACGCCCACCAGTGACTTTTTCCCCTTACTATCTCTAATCTCTACCCACAATGATTCAACATTTTGTTAATTAGAGTCAATATCGTCTCTCACAACTGCCCTAATATCATCCTTTATTAACAGAGCTACCCCACCTCCTTTCCCTTCTTGTCTATCTTTCCGAATCGTCAGATACCCCTGTATGTTTAATTCCCAGTCTTGGCCACCCTGCAACCATGTTTCTGTAATAGCCACCAAATCATACCCATTTGTAATGATTTGTGCCGTCAACTCATTTACTTTGTTTCAAATGCTGCGTGCATTTAGGTAGAGTGTTTTAATCCGAGTTTTTAATCCATGATTTTTAGTTTTGACCCCTCCTGCAGCCCCTTTATATTTAGTGGCCCTTTTTGTTTTTTGCCTTGGGTTTCTCTGCCCTCCACTTTTACTCATCTCCTTTATCTCTTTTGCTTTTGTCTCCTTTTTGTGTCCCTCTGTCCCCCTGCTATATTAGTTTAACTCCTCCCCAACAACACTAGCAAACACTCCCCCCTAGGACATTGGTTCCGGTCCTGCCCAGGTGCAGACCGTCCGGTTTGTACTGGTCCCACCTCCCCCAGAACCGGTTCCAATGCCCCAGGAATTTGAATCTCTCCCTGCTGCACCACTGCTCAAGCCACGTATTCATCTGCGCTATCCTGCGATTCCTACTCTGACTAGCACGTGGCACTGGTAGCAATCCCGAGATTACTACTTTTGAGATCCTACTTTTTAATTTAGCTCCTAGCTCCTTAAATTCGTCTCGTAGGACCTCATCCCTTTTTTTACCTATGTTGTTGGTACCAATGTGCACCACGACAACTGGCTGTTCTCCCTCCCTTTTTAGAATGTCCTGCACCCGCTCCGAGACTTCCTTGACCCTTGCACCAGGGAGGCAACATACCATCCTGGAGTCTCGGTTGCGGCCGCAGAAACGCCTATCTATTCCCCTTACAATTGAATCCCCGATCACTATCGCTCTCCCACTCTTTTTCATGCCCTCCTGTGCAACAGAGCCAGCTACGGTGCCATGAACTTGGCTGCTGCTGCCCTCCCCTGAGGAGTCATCCCCCTCAACAGTACTCAAAGCAGTGTATCTGTCTCACAGCTCACAGGAGTGCCCCCGGTTGAGCTACTCATGAAAAGGACACTTAAAACCAGACTCTCGCTGGTTCACCCCAACCTGCATGATTAGGAAGAGAGCAGGCGGCAGCAACAAAATGTAAACGATGATCGCGCCACTGTGTCACGGGAAATTGATCTGAATGACCCTGTGTATGTGCTAAACTATGGACATGGTCCCAAGTGGATTGCAGGCACGGTGATAGCTAAAGAAGGGAGTAGTGTGTTTGTAGTTAAACTCGACAATGGACAAATTTGCAGAAAGCACCTGGACCAAAAGAGGTTGCGTTTCACAGACTGCTTTGAACAACCCACAGCAGACACCATCTTTTTCGAGCCCACATGCAAAGGATCAACGACACCACCCCGGACCAGGAAATCGAACCCATCACGCCCAACAACCCAGCAAGGCCAGGCTCACCCAGCAGCCCTGCAGGGCCAACAACACGCCAGCCCAGCGAGGGCACAGCCAACACACTAGAACAGACATTTGCACTGAGGCGGTCCACCAGGGAAAGAAAGGATCCCGACCGCCTCACCTTGTAAATAGTTTTCACTTTGACTTTGCGGGGGAGTGATGTTGTGTATCTGTAAAGCATGCACTCCCATGTTCCGCCACCAGGGAGCTCATCCCCTGAAGTCCCAAGGGATCCCAGCATCCCTTGGGAGCACTGTATATAAGCCGGCCCCTAAGGCCTGTTCCTCACTCTGGAGTGTCTTAATAAAGACTGAGGTCACTGTTACTTTAACCTCCCTGTGTGCAGTCTCATCTGTGTTAGAAAGGCAATAATAATGACCAGATAATCTGTTTTTGTTATGTTGATTGAGGGATAAATATTAGCCAGGACACCGGGGATAACTCCCCTGCTCTTCTTTGAAATAGTGCTGTGGGATCTTTTACGTCCACCTGAGGGGGCAGACGGGGCCTCGGATTAACATCTCATCCGAAAGATGGCACCTCCAACAGTCAGGACTCCCTCAGCATTGCACTGGAGTGTCAGTCTAGATTTATGTGCTCAAGTTCCTGGAGTGGGACTTAAACGCACAACCTTCTGACTCAGAGGCAAGTGTGCTAACCACTGATCCACAGCTGACACTGACATATCGGGCACTAGTGTACTGGAATGCATTGTTGCTCTAATACAATGTGCCATGGAATTGTCTCCTTGGAGTGGAAAATTGCCAATGCCACTGCACTATTTGAGAAGGGTAAGAGAGATAAATTATCAGGGCGAAATTCCCCATCGCCCCAATTAGGGGCAGTAACCGACTCTGGGTGGGACTTCCTCTGCCCGGCACGGAAGTCCCACCCCGGCCACAAAATTGCAGTTATCACCCCTCACAGAAAGCTCCACTTCCTGTTGGGATGGGATCAGGGGTGCTACTCTGGTGCGTTCGTCAGCGCTACGTAGCTGGTTCGCGTAGCACTGACTTGTTGCAACACCCCTCCCCTTCTGTTAGAGTGGAAGGCTGCTGCGCACTCTGCCAGGCCTCTGATGGCCTCCACTGGACCACCAGGGTGGCGTGGAGCCGAGGCCGCAGCCAAATGGAGTGCCCGGCTCCACGATGGCAGCCCGGACCATGCCAAAGAAACAAATAAGGGGCCAACCAGTGAGCTGTAAAAAAAATGACGGTGCACGGCACTCCCAACCTCCTCCTTAACTTCCGCCCTGCGAGCGGATAGCGGCCCAGTTCGTGACCTGCGAGGCTGGCACTCACACCATTCTCAGCGGTTTCTTGGGGCGCTGGCCAATTTCCCCTGCGGGCGGAAAGGGGGCAGTGCGCAGCGCTAAAGGGTTGCCTTGCATGGCGATGACTTCCTTGCCAGTTGCACCACGGCCTGGGGTGTTAACAGCTAACAGCCTTACGCTAAACATTAGTAAAACAAAGGTCTTACACCAGCCTGTCCTCGCCGCACAGCGCTGCCCCGCAAACATCAAGATCCACGGCGTAGCCCTGTACAACGTGGACCACTTCCCCTATCTCGGGAGCCTCCTATCAACAAGAACAGAAATTGATGATGAGATCCAACACCGCCTCCAGTGCGCCAGTGCAGCTTCGGATGCCTGAGGAAAAGAGTGTTTGAAGATCAGTCCCTCAAAACTGTCACCAAGCTCATGGTCTACAGGGCCGTAGTAATACCCGCCCTCCTATATGGCTCAGAGACGTGGACCATGTACGGTAGACACCTCAAGTCGCTGGAGAAATACCACCAGCAATGTCTCCGCAAGATCCTGCAAATCCCCTGGGAGGACAGACACACCAACATCAGTGTCCTCGTCCTGGCCAACATCCCCAGCATTGAAGCACTGACCACACTCGATCAGCTCCGCTGGGCAGGCCACATAGTTCGCATGCCAGTCACGAGACTTCCAAAGCAAGCGCTGTACTCGGAACTCGTCCATGGCAAACGAGCCAAAGGCAGGCAGAGGAAACATTACAAGAACCCCCTCAAAGCCTCCCTGATAAAGTGCGATATCCCCACTGACACCTGGGAGTCCTTGGCCATAGACCGCCCTAAGTGGAGGAACTGCATCCGGGAGGGCGCTGAGTTCCTCGAGTATCGTCACCAAGAGCATGCAGAAATCAAGCGCAGGCAGCGGAAGGAGCGTGCAGCAAACCAGGCTCCCTGCCCACCCTTTCCCTCAACGACTATATGCCCCACCTGTGACAGAAACTGTGATTCTCATATTGGACTGAACAGCCACCTAAGAACTCATGTTAAGTAAGATTGGAAGCAAGTCTTCCTCGATCTGGAGGGACTGTCTATGATGATGATTAGTCTAACATCACTTGTGGGGAAGTTACTTAGTATCTGTTATTAGAGACAGTGTGACTCAGCAATTGGAAACATTTGAACTGATCAGAGAGAGCCAGCATTGATTTATTAAGGATAAGTTCTGTCTAACAAATCTAGTTGAACTTTTTTGAGGAGTTAAGTAACGTGGTAGATAAGGTTGTGTCTACGGAAGGCTTTCGACAAGGTTCCACATAATGAAACTTGGAAATGTACTAAACAATGAGGAAGATGGTAACAGACTTCAGGAAGACATAGACTGGTGAAATGGGAAGACACATGACAGATGAAATTTAACGCAGAGAGATGTGAAGTGATACATTTTGGTAGGAAGAATGAGCAGAGGCAATATAAACAACTTTAAAGAGGTTGCAAGAATAGAGACCAAGGGTTTATGCACACTAATCTTTGAAGGTAGCAGGACAAGTTGAGAAGGCTGTTAAAAATGCATATGGGACCATTGGCTTTATAAATGGAGACGAGTACAAAAACAAGGAAGTCACGTTGAACCTTTACAAATCACTGGTTAGGCCACAGCTGGAGTATTGTCTTCAATTCTGAGCACCACATTTTCGGAAGAATGTCAAGGCATTAGGGTGGGTGCAGAGAAGATTTACTAGAATGGTATTGGGGATGAGGGACTTCAGATATGCAGCAAGATTGGAGAAACTGAGGTTGTTCTCTTTGGAGTAGAGAAAGTTAATAGATTTGATTAAGGTGTTCAAAATCATGAATGGTTTTGATATAATAAATAAAGATAAATATAGTAAATAAGGAGAAATTGTTTCCAGTAGCTGAAGAGTTAGTAACCAGAGGACCCAGATTTAAGGCGATTGGCAAAAGAACAGAGGAAACATTTTTTTTTTAATAGCTAGTTTTTGTGATTTGGAATGCACTGCCTGAAAGTGTGATGAAAGCAGATTCATTATATGGGCCTTGGAGGGGGTGCAGTGCAGAGTCACCAGAATGATAGTGGCTGAAAGGATTAAATGATGAGGTCCAGTTTAGACTAGGCTTGTATTCCCTTGAGTATAGGAGATTAAGGGGTGATCTAATTGAGGTGTTTAAGATGATTAAAGGATTTGATAGGGTAGACAGAGAGAAACTATTTCCTCTGCTGGGGAATCCAGAACAAGGAGGTATAACCTTAAAATTAGAGCTAGGCTGTTCAGGGTTGTTGTGAGAAATTACTTGTTCTCACAAAGGGTAGTGGAAATCTGGAACTCTATACCCCCAAGAAGCTGTTATGGCTGGGGGCGGGGGGGGCGTCAGTTAAAAATGTCAAAACTGAGGTGGATTAATTTTTGTTAGGCACGGGTATTAAGGCGGGTAGATGGAGTTGAGATACAGGTCAGCCATGATCTAATTGAATGGCGAAACAGGCTCAAGGGGGTGACTGGTTTACTCTTGTTCCTAATGGTAAGGTGCCAAATTTAAGATTCCAATTTCCTGACACTGAATATTTCAGCTCAAGTATTCCATTTAGCTGAAGAACAGAATGATGACACTGAGCAAGAAGTAGGTACTTTGCCAGCAGGTCGGACTTGAAATGGAAGCCAGATCTTCCTGGGCCATTAGTACACTCCTAATTGTTGAGTCCAAAACACAAGTGTAGATCTGAGGCAGCCAGCCATCTGCTCGGGTTGATGGAAGAGTGATCTTACTCTGCTGCAAAATTGTTGACATGAATAATTTGGCATGTGACACTAGATATCATAATTTGTAAACCTTGCAAGTGTGTAAGATCACCTACTGGCTCTTTACCAGACTTATAGGCCATGCTGACAAAGGTGTAAATTAATTTTAGCTTCACCTACTGCTCAGCTTGAGGGCCATTGAAAGGACCTGTTGGAACTTTGTTCAGTGATGATTGACATTTTAAGAAAGCTTTTAAATAAATACCTAATGATTATATATTAGCAATAACATTAATGCATGTTATGTACTAATGCTAAAACAAATGGCATTCTTTGTATCACACCTTAAAATACTCTACTCCCGTAGCAATTAATAATGCCCAAACCTTTTTCTGTTATTTGCCACTGGTTCACTAAGAAGTTTTTTAAAAAGTTTTATATTTCACCAGTCTGTGCATTAATTGCTTCATTGTTTCCAAAGATCAGTCACTGATACTTCAGTGTCTTCTTAATTATATCACTGGATGAAATTAAGGTACGAGGGACATGAAGTAAAACCTGCAAGAAATACTTGCCCAGTGTGATCAGGTGGGGATTTGAAACATGTTTATTCAACGTTATTAGTCAACCTATGACAATCTAGAAAATCTCATACACAATTCGCTTAAGCCTAGGATATTGCTATAATGATGCAAGAAAACACATGGCGGCATCAATGTTCCAAAACATTTTACTTTTTATTTTTAAAATCAAATATAACAATAAAAAATTACCTTCCCCATGTGTGAATTTTGCAGAAATGGAACTGAGACAAAACTAATACTGTCATAGGAATTTAGTCCGCTGCAAATATTTGCCTACTTTTGTTGAGCTCTCGCATGCTCTATCATTCGTAAGAACATAAGAAATAGGAGCAGGAGTCGGCCATACAGCCCCTCGAGCCTGCTCCGCTATTTAATACGATCATGGTTGATCTGATCATGGGCTCAGCTCCACTTCCCTGCTCGCTCCCCACAACCTTTATTCTCTTATCGCTCAAAAACCTGTATCTCCGCCTTAAATATATTCAGTGACCAGCTTCCACAGCTCTCTGGGGCAGAGAATTCCACAGATTTACAACCCTCTGAGAGAAGAAATTCCTAATTTCAGTTTTAAATGGGCGGTCCCCTTATTCTGACACTATGTTCCCTAGTTCTAGTTTTTCTGATGAGTGGAAATATCCTCTCTGCATCCACTTTGTCGAGGCCTCTCATTATCTTACATGTTTCGATAAGATCACCTCTCATTCTTCTGAACTCCAATGAGTAGAGGCCCAACCTACTCAACCTATCTTCATAAGTCAACCCCCTCATCTCCAGAATCAATCTAGTGAACCTTCTCTGAACAGCCTCCAATGCAAATATATCTTTCCTTAAATACAAGACCAAAACTGTATGCAGTACTCTAGGTGTGGTCTCACCAATACCCTGTACAATGTAGGGGGTTTATTTAATCTTGGATAATGTCATTGTGATGGAAGGTACAATGTATGGTAGAGTTAGCATATCTGAGAGATTTTTTATTAATTAATGATGCAAAAATATAAGGAGAATTCATTAATGTGTAAAAAGTAAGCCACAAAAGATAGCATATGAGCCATCTAGCTGTGGCGATGCTTTAAAATCTTCCTGTTTACTAAGCACGCTAATGTCAGGTCTGACCTGGAGTAAATACTTGCTTCTTAATTTGACTGTGTAGTTTCAGAGTATTGCTTGGATTCCTCATGAATGACCTGCAAGAATCTATTACAAACCAGAATGAGCTAACTTTCCTCAATCCATTTAAGGATATTGGACAACATTTTATACCAGACTAAAATTACTTAGCAGAGGAAAATATGGACCTAAAGTGAGGTGTCGAGACAGATCCAAATGGAAGTATGCTGTTTGCAGCCAGTTTTCCTAAATTAGCTGATTTACAATTTTAGCTGCAGATTTAGATGGGTTCAGGAAGCATACTGTTGGTGAGAGTGGAAAATTTTGTGGAAGTAAAATTGGGGACAGTTAAAGAGGAGTGCCAGAATATGGGGACACAAATTCTGCTAGCCTTTGAAAAGGCTCAGAAAGACTCAATGCTTTACCGATCCTGAAAGAGAGTAGACAGTAAAAAAGATAGGCAAAAATAAAGGAAACCTGGGACACAGTCACAAAATCTGCAGGCATGTAATGGAACAAACTCATACCTGGTCCCATTTGACAACTGCTGAAGTGGAGATGTGCTATATGAAGTGGCTTTGAGGAGGGTGGTTCTCTCTGCCACTCCATGACATCATGCCATAGTTCAGCATTACATCATGCCTGCAAACCTGTAGAGCCATGTTTCAGCCTATAACTGATCGTTATTTTCACTGGATATACCAGCCCTATGCTCCATGTACCTTGGCTAGTGTTCTTCAAGCTTTGTAACTAGCTTTCTCCTAATTTGAACACTGAAAAAACAGTTCCTCAAGGACATTGCTAGGTAAGCATGGCAGAACCTGCAGATATTGTTGCTGATACCTTGGCAGTACATCTAATCAGAGTATTCTAGCTGTTGTTTATTCTTTCATGCAATCCCACTAAATGCAAGACATCGATGTGGTATAAGTCAGGAGTGTAATGGAATACTCTCCACTTGCCTGGATAAATGCAGCTCCAACAACACTCAAGAAGCTCGATACCATCCAGGACAAAACATCCTGCTTGATTGGCACCCCATTCACCATCTTCAACATTCACTCCCTCTACCACCGGCGCACCTTGGCTGCAGTGTGTACCATCTACAAGATGCACTGCAGCAACTTACCAAGGCTTTTTTGACAGCACCTCCCAAACTCTACCACCTAGGAGGACAAGGGAAGCAGGCACGTGGGAAAACCATCACATGCAAGTTCCCCTCCAAGTCACACACCATCCTGACTTGGAAATATATCACTACTCCTTCATTGTCCCTGGGTCGAAATCCTGGAACTCAATCCCTAACAGCACTGTGGGAGTACCTTCACCACACTGGCTGCAGCGGTTCAAGAAAGCGACTCATTACCTTCTCAAGGGCAATTATGGATGGACAATAAATGGCTGCCTTGCCAGCGACGCCCACATCCCAGGAACAAATTTAAAAAAACGACTGTTATTTGCTGTGCTTCCACAGAAGCCTCCAATGCTGCTGGTCCCGACTGCCCAGAACTGCGGACACAGTGCAAAATGGGTGGCATTCTCAGAGACTTTTTCTTTTCCTGGCTGCCCAATTTATCTTTCTACACTGGCCGGCTGAAGCAGAAAATCCAGACTTGTGTAAGCAGTCACATCTGGAGACTGCAGTATCAGGGTTGGTGCCACTGTCTGGCCAATAAAGGAACTGCACTCATGGATTTTGTTTCAAAGGAGGCTAAGAGTAAGCAGTTGTGAAGTCTGTTCTTGGAGGGTCACTTAGCACCAACACCCACACTACCTGCCAAAAGAAGAAAGCAGACAAGAATTTAAATGCCACCATGACATTTGAAACTGAATTCAATAAATCTGGTAACTTGTGGACTCGCACCACAGCAATGAACATGGAAAGTTTGCCAGATTGCTGTAAAAATCCAACCGGTTCACAAATGTCCTTGAGGAAAGGGAAGGCAGCCATCTTAATCCAGTTTGGCATACACGTGACTTAAATCAACACCAAATGGCTGACTCTTAACTGCCCTCTGAAGTGGCCCAGTGAGCCACTCAATAGTCCATTCATTCTCAGTAGGTGATGAGCAATACATACAGCATTGCCAGCATCATCCACGTTCTGAGGACAAATAATACAAAAAGATGTGTAAACTCTTGATACAATTAGAAATGGACGGATTATTATTCAGCCTGCTAAAGCTATCTTTCCATTTTAAAAGTACATTGAAATGTTGTTTTAGTGGAAGCAGGGATACTTAGTTTCATTTTACTCCCTGTATTGGGATATTTGATGTGGAATCTGCCAATTTTTTTATATTTCCAAAGTTTCTTTACCAACCTTTTTGTAAAATTGCTGATTCTGCCCTTGGCTCCCAATGCTCATTTTCAGATGATGGGAACCTGTTGCTGTTTGAGAGAAGGGCTAACTTCACATTGTTGACGAGATCAGTCTCCATACCGCTGATGCAGGGCATAGACAATCTACAGGCAGAAACCTGAAATTGTCAACATTGCAATTTTGGAGCTTCTAGAGTACCAAGCAATGAAAAGATCTTTCACTTCTGTAGAAAATGCTATTTTTAATGCGTGATGTTTCAGAACAATAACATTTATATGGTCAGGTATTACAGATATTTTGTGTTACTTTCTATTAAAGGTACACTGCAGGAGCTGATCTCTCACACAGTAGTGCATTGGGCCCAGGAAGCCTTCATCCAGAATCCTGAACTGGTGCGGTTGATGTTCAGCTTGCTCCACAGACAGTACGATGGTGTTGGAGAGCTTATCCGTGCTATGCCTAAGGCCTATATCATTAATGCTACATCTGTGGAGGACACCATGAATTTGCTGGAATGCCTGGGTCAGATCCGCTCATTGCTCATTGTCCAAATGGGTCCAGAAGAAGAGAGGCTTATGATCCAGAGCATTGGGTATGTAAAATAAATTATTTCATAGGATTACATAGAATATGCAGCACAGAAACAGGTCATTCGGCCCAACCAGTCCATGTCAAAGTTTATGCTCCACTTGAGCCTCTTTCCGTCTTTCCTCATCTAACATTATCAGCAAAACTCTCAATTCCCTTCTCCCTCATATGCTTATCCAGCCTCCCTTTAAATGCATTTATACGATACATCTCAACTACAAGTTCCACGTTCTCGCCACTCTCTGGGTAAAGATTGATTTCTTGGTGACTATCTTATATTGATGACCTCTAGTTTTCCTCTTCCCCACAAGTGGAAACACTCTGTCTGTGTCGACTCTATCAAACCTCTTAATAATTTTAAAGACCTCTATTAGGTCGCCCCCTTAAGAGAAAAGAGACACAGACTGTTGGGTATAACATTGCAGTTCTGGTATCATCCTTGTACATCTTTTTTTCACCCTCTTCAGTGCCTCTATATCCTTTTTATAATATGGTAGATATTTTCCAAGTAATATGTGACCTTTTTTCTTATCAAAATCTAATGCCTCACACTTATATATGTTGAATTAATTTGCTGATTATATACTCATTCTGCAAGTTTATTAATGACTTCTTGTAATTTGTTGCAGTCATCCTCCGTATTTATTTCCCACTCCACTCTGCCCCAGCCAATTTGGTGATATTGCCAAATTTAGAATTTTTTTGGTTTTGATTCCAAAGTGTAAATCGTTAATATAAATTGTGAACAACATATCTCTCCGTTACCCACAAAATACGCCTGAAGCCCTCGCTTGTCCGACCACACCAGTCCTTCCCAACAACCCTGCACGATCTATTCTTCCCCTGACCGCGACATCACCCTCCAATCACGAATTCCCCCTCCCGATCGTGATCTCCCCCACTTTCACGGCCACGATTTTCCTCCCCTGACCGCGAACATCTGTCCCCCATCCGCGATCTCTCTTCCGCCCCCCCCCCGCCCCCACATCTCCGACCACGATCTCTCCCTCCTTCCTCTCTGCTCCCTGACTGTGGGCTTATACTGGCTTTCCCACTTTAGAGGCAGGCAGCCATCTTTCTGGCAGGTAACTTGGTGAAAAATTTTTAAATGCGTCCTGTTGTTAATTTCAGCAGGATATTGGGGAAACCCGTACTTCCGAGTCTCCCGTCCGGAACTCCTCCCTGTTCCCTCCCCATAAATATCAGGCCAGTGTATAACTAAGGAAATCCTTGCATGTTATAACTGTAGCTCAAAGAAATAGTAACCTGTGAGTACTCTTTTCCCTTTGTGCCAACTTTGCAGATCAGTCATCTAATCTAACACTAAATTACTGTTCAAGAGCTTTTTGGGGTTGACCGGAATCTAAATATGATTCTATTCTATGACATTTTTATTTTATTTTATTTTGCTCTTTGAAGGATGCCAGTACAGTGGAATGTAGTTTTCTACAGAAGCAAACACTCCTAATCTAGGTATACCAGAGGCCAGAAGATTAAAGCTCTCTTCTTTACCTTAGAAAACACTTTAATCCCATTATGGAGTTGTCCAGCAAATGTGATTTTCATCCCTCCATTTCTCGTATAGAAACAGATTTATCTGGGGTACCAGGCCAAATGAGTCCCACCGCCTCCCACCCCTGCCCTCAAAACCCCAAATTCTGCCCCATCATAAGAACATAAGAAATAGGAGCAAGTGAAGCCATACGGCCCCTCGAGCCTGCTCCGCCATTTAATACGATCATAGCTGATCCGATCGTGGACTCAGGTCCACTTCCCTGCCCATTGTCCATAACCTCTTATCGTTTAAGAAACTGTCTATTTCTGTCTTAAATTTATTCAATGTCCCAGCTTCCACAGCTCTCTGAGGCAGCGAATTCCACAACCCTCTGAGAGAAGAAATTTTTCCTCATCTCAGTTTTAAATGGGCGACCCCTTATTCTAAGATTATGCCCTCTAGTCCTAGTCTCCCCTATCAGTGGAAACATCCTCTTTGCATCCACCTTGTCAAGCTCCCTCATAATCCTATATGTTTCGATAAGATCACCTCTCATTCTTCTGAATTCCAGTGAGTAGAGGCCAACCTACTCAACCTTTCCTCATAAGTCAACCCCCTCATCCCCGGAATCAACCTAGTGAACCTTCTCTGAACTGCCTCCAAAGCAAGTATATCCTTTCGTAAATATGGAAACCAAAACTGCATGCAGTATTCCAGTTGTGGCCTCACCAATACCCTGTATAACTGTAGCAAGACTGCCCTGCTTTTATACTTCATCCCCTTTGCAATAAAGGCCAAGATTCAATTGGCCTTCCTGATCACTTGCTGTAACTGCATACTAACCTTTTGTGTTTTATGCACAAGCACCCCCAGGTCCCGCTGTACTGCAACACTTTGCAATCTTTCTCTATTTAAATAATAACTTGCTCTTTGATTTTTTTTTCTGCCAAAGTGCATGACCTCACACTTTCCAACATTATACTCCATCTGCCAAATTTTTGCCCACTCACTTAGCCTGTTTATGTCCTTTTGCAGATTTTTTGTGTTATACATCATCATCTGGCAGAAAATGCTTACCAAAAACTTAGTGAAGATTATACACTATTATTCACCGAAAGTTCCCATAGAAAAACCAAAACAACCACCAATCCCTACATCTCCGTTCAAAAAATATATCAGGGCATCACTTTGAGTGAAGGAGGAGGGATTGTGATTCTTGTAGAATTCCTGTGACTGAGAATAGAGTTACAATGACTAGTAATAGTCTGTTATACCACAAGCAAGCACAGAATTAGAATTTCAAAATAAATATAAAGTAATATTGTTTAATAAATATAAATCATAGTTTAAAAAATTATACTATGATACTACTAATAATTACAATTTAACCTGCGATAGAATTTTAACAGTACATATTTTCATGAAGGTAGAAGGAGAACATCCTTTTTACAAATGGTTATTTTTTTTTATTGCTTTGCAGAAACATTATGAACAATAAAGTCTTCTATCAGCATCCAAACTTGATGCGTGCTTTGGGCATGCATGAAACTGTTATGGAAGTAATGGTGAATGTGTTGGGAGGTGGCGATTCTAAGGTACAAATCTGACTTTAACTCTGTTAAACTGAGTTCTACACAAAATATATTTTACGTTTTGTCATAATTTGTCACATCTCATTGCACAAAAAATATCCAGGGCTTCAATTACATTTTGCTTTCCACAGGTGGGGCACATTATTTTAGCAGCTGGGTGAAGCCATCAATATATCAATATAGAATCTTGCATCTAGTTCATGTTTTGTCACACTTCAGGCAGCATACCTACGGGTGGAACATATCAATCATAAACCACAAAGCCTCCAATAATAATTAAGGATGTATGAAGTAGGCCAATCTGCTAAATAATAATTTTTTTTAATACTCCAAACATATATTTATGAAAATTATTTTGCAAGCCATCTTGGACTCTTACTAAGCTGAGAACCTAGAAATAAAGTTTGCAATATGTTAAGCACACAAAAAGTCTCTCAACCCTGGAATCATTCTTGTAAATCTTTTCAGCACGCTCTCTTAAGACCTTCACATCCTCCCTAAAGTGTGGTACCCAGAATTGGATACAATATTCCTGTTGAAGCCGAACCACTATTATAAAGGTTCATCATAACTTCCTTGCTTTTGTACTCTCTCCTTCTATTTATAAAGCCCAGAATCCCCTTTGCTTTCTCATAGGCTTATCTAACTGCCCCTTAAATGCATCCATACTATTTGCTTCAACCAATCCCTGTGGTAGCGAGTTCCACATTCTCACCACTCTCTATTTGATGTCTCGGTGACTATCTTATATTGATGGCCTCTAGTTAAGGTCTTCCCCACGTGGAAGCGCTCTATCAAAACCTTTCATAATTTTAAAGACCTCTATTAGGTCACCCCTCAGCCTTCTCTTTTCAAGCGAAGAGACCCAGCCTGTTCGTCCTTTACTGATAAGTGTACCCTCGCATTTCTGGAATCATCCTTGTAAATCTTCTCTGCACCCTCTCGAGTACCTCTGTATCCTTTTAGTAATATTGCAACCAGAATTGCACACAGTACTCCAAATGTGGTTTAACCAAGGTTTGATACAAGTTTAGCATAACTTCTCTACTTTTCAATTCTATCTCTCTAGAAATAAACCTAAGTGCTTGATGTGGTTTTTTTTATGGCCTTGTTAACCTGTGTCGATACTTTTTGCTCCTCTACCCTATTTAGATTCTTATTTTCCAAGTAATATGTGACCTCATTTTTCTTACTAAAAAGTAATACCTCACATTTATCTGTGTTGAATTTCATTTGTCAATTATATGCCCATTCTGCAAGTTTATTACTGTCTTCTTGTAATCAGTATTAGCTATCTCCCAATTTACTGTCATCTGCAAATTTAAAAATTGTGTTTTTGATTCCAAAGTCTAAATCGTTAATATAAATTGTGAACAAGTGGTCCCAATACCAATCCTTGTGGAACACCACTTTCCACCTTCTGCCACTCTGAATAGCTACTCTTTACCCTTACTCTCTGCCATAATGGTATGATTGCTGAGTATGAGCGGTGGCTAGTGAGATGGGGAAGTGGACATTATAACATAAGAAATAGGATCAGGAGCAGGCCACCTGGCCCTTTGAGCTTGCTCCGCCATTCAATAAGATCATGGCTGATCTGATCATGGACTCAGCTCCACTTCCCCGCCCGCTTTCCGTAACTCTTTATTCCCTTATCGCTCAAAAATCTGTCTATCTCTGTCTTAATTATATTCAATGACCCAGCCTCCACAGCTCTCTGGGGCAGCAAATTCCATAGATTTACAACCCTTTGAGAGAAGAAATTCCTCCTCATCTCAGCTTTAAATGGGCGGCCTCTTATTCTGAGACTAATATCTTGTATGTTTCGATAAGATCATCTCTCATTCAGGAAATTGTTAAGGAAATTGATTGGATTGAAGGCCGATAAATCCCCAAGGCCTGATGGTCTGCATCCCAGAGTACTTAAGGAAGTGGCCCCAGAAATAGTGGATGCATTGGTGGTCATTTCCCAACACTCTGTAGACTTTGGATCAGTTCCTATGGAGGGTAGCTAATGTAACCCCACTTTTTAAAAAAGGAGGGAGAGAGAAAACAGGGAATTATAGACCGGTTAGCCTGACATCAGTAGTGGGGAAAATGTTGGAATCAATTATTAAAGATGTAATAGCAGCATTTGGAAAGCAGTGACAGGATCGGTCCAAGTCAGCATGGATTTACGAAAGGGAAATCGTGCTTGACAAATCTAGAATTTTTTGAGGATGTAACTAGTAGAGTGGACAAGGGAGGACCAGTGGATGTGGTGTATTTGGACTTTCAAAAGGCTTTTGACAAGGTCCCACACAAGAGATTAGTGTGCAAAATTAAAGCACATGGTATTGGGGGTAATATATTGACAGACAGAAAGCAAAGAGTGGGAATAAATGGGTCCTTTTCAGAATGGCAGGCAGTGACTAGTGGGGTACTGCAAGGTTCAGTGCTGGGACCCCAGCTCTTTACAATATACATTAATGATTTGGACGAAGGAATTGCATGTAATATCTCCAAGTTTGCAGGTGACACTAAGCTGGGTGGCAGTGTGAGCTGTGAGGAGGATGCTAAGAGGCTGCAGGGTGACTTGGACAGGTTAGGTGAGTGGGCAAATGCATGCAGATGCAGTATAATGTAAATAAATGTGAGGTTATCCACTTTGGTGGCAAAAACATGAAGGCAGAATATTATTTGAATGGTGACAGATCAGAAAAAGGGGAGGTGCAATGAGACCTGGGTGTTATGGTCCATCAGTCATTGAAAATTGGCATGCAGGTACAGCAGGCAGTGAAGAAGGCAAATGGCATGTTGGCCTTCATAGCGAGGATTTGAGATTAGGAGCAGGGAGGTCTTACTGCAGTTGTACAGGGCCTTGGTGAGGCCACACCTTGAATATTGTATACAGTTTCGGTTTCCTAAACTGAGGAAGGACATTCTTGCTATTGAAGGAGTGCAGCGAAGGTTCACCAGACTGATTCCTGGGATGGCAGGACTGACATATGAAGAAAGACTGGATCGACTAGGCTTATATTCACTGGAATTTAGAAAAATGAGAGGGGATCTCATAGAAACATATAACATTCTGACAGGATTGGACAGGTTAGATGCAGGAAGAATGTTCCCGATGTTGGGGAAGTCCTTAGTCACAGTCTAAGGATAAGGGGTAAGCCATTTAGGACTGAGATGAGGAGAAACTTCTTCACTCAGAGAATTGTGAACCTGTGGAATTCTCTACCACATAAAGTTGTTGAGGCCAGTTCGTTAGATATATTCAAAAGGGAGTTAGATATGGCCCTTACAGCTAAAGGGATCAAGGGGGTATGGAGAGAAAGCAGGAATGGGGTACTGAAGGTGCATGATCAGTCATGATCATATTGAATGGTGGTGCAGGCTCGAAGGGCCGAATGGGCCTATTCCTGCACCTATTTTCTATGTTTCTATAATGTCTCTGCCATTTCCCTGTTCTCAATTATTAATTCCCCAATCTCATCCTCTAGGAGACCAACATTTACTTTAGCCGCTCTTTTCCTTTTTATGTATCTGTAGAAACTCTTACTATCTGTTTTTATATTTTGTGCTAGTTTATTTTCATAATCTATCTTCCCTCTCTTTATAAATAGTTTTAGTTGTTTTTTGCTGGCTTTTAAAAATTTCCCAATGCTTTGGCCTCCCACTTGTCTTAGCTACATTGTATACCCTTGTTTTCAATTTGACACCATCCCTTATTTCCTTAGTTAGCCACGGATGATTATTCCTTCTCTTACAGTCTTTCCTCATTTGGATATATTTTTGTTGCGAGTTATGAAATAGCTCTTTAAATGTCTGCCATTGCTCATCAACCATCCCATACTTTAATCCATTTTCCCAGTCCACTTTAGCCAACTCTGTCTTCATACCTTTGTAGTCTCCTTTATTTAAGCTTAGGACACTGGTGATAATGTGATAGTGATAATGTGCAATGTGCAATGTGCAATGTGCAACCAGGCTGTGTTGGTGTCCTGGGAGGTCACTTCCGCCCATTGGAAGGGAAGAGAACCTTCCTGTGTGTTCTTAATCCCTCCATAAGCATATGGTGGTAGTCATGGGCGAGCCTGGGTGCAGCTCTGCACGCCTGTGCCGCGATTGTCAGTGTTTGCAGCACCTCAATGCTGTAGAACACTGACAGCACAAATGTCAAAATCAATATGCGCATGGTCCCTTTATGGAAACTGGCCGATGGCGTGTCATCAAATGACGTCATCAGACCCGTCTCCTTCAGTTGGCAGCACATGTGCTGGGCGGGCTTAACAAGCCCCATCAGGAGAAAATCATTTTACACAGCGGGCTGCAACCAGCTGCGAGGCCGAGACCCGCCCTGACATCGAGCCGCCGAGGTTAGTAAAATCCAGCCCACAGTGCACTGGTATCTCAGGATATAATTTAATGACCAAGAACCCTAACCAGCAAATTTATTTCTGTAGGCAAAATTGTTTCATATTGTTGCAGTTTTACATCCTGAACAATCTTCAGAATCTTTCAAGAACTTCTGAAAAGCTGATAAACCTTGTTTTTATTCACTTAAATTTCTATACTTCCCTGTCTAATTTTACTGCTTGTTCTAATCTCTATAGTCCCTTCTCTAATTTTGTTGCTCATGTTGAATTCTCTCTGGTTTCATTCTAGTCCCTGCCCTGGTTAACGATTAACCCAATTTTTAGGTTATTAATCAGTAAATCAATGTGTTGCCTTAATTGCTGGGTTAGAAACGGTACTAAAATCCCAACTGGATATGAAATATGCATTAATGGGGTCTCATGAAAAATGCGAGTACAGAAGCCCCGTTCACAACTGCTGAAAGGTTTTTTTCAATGCCACGGTTGAAATCAGCATTTGCAAATATTGTAATAAAATAAAATTCAAGTACACAGATCTGCAACAGATACGGTTTTCTAATATGCAACATTAGAGGGTGATGCTGCATTGCCAACAGGGAGCTGACAGCACATCTTGAAAATCATGAGCTTAGACCGATGATTTCCACAATGCGCTTCCTGCAAGTGTCACTGTCTTCTGTGAGCACCAGATTGTGGTATTGCCCTTCATATTTTCAGTAGCTATTGCTTTATAGAATGTGCAAATGTCATTAACTGTAAGTGCACAAAGGACAGCGACATCCTTCCGTTTGGTTTACCAAGAAAGAAAGGAAGATTTAAAAAAAAAGCTTTTTGATAATGCCTCATCAGTCCTCAATATCTCAAAACACTTCACAATCAATTAATTACTAATGCGATGCAGTCACTTGTTATGGAGGCAAACACAGCATCCAATTGTGCACAATAAGTTCCCACAAATAGCAATAAAGATAAATAACCAATTAATCTATTTTTGCGTGGTGTTGGTTGAGGGACTGATGTCTTGGCTAGAGCACTGGGAAAACTCCCTGCCTTTCTTTGAATAGTGCCATCTGACCTTTTGCATCGTACTGGCAATGGGGCCTCAGTGGGGTCGTGTTTTTTTTACATATAACTCCAAAGTTGTTATTGGTAAACATTTTTATATTTTTAGTTTCAATTATAATGGATATTTAATATGACAGCTGCACATACTATATAGGGTATTCGTGAATTTTTTTTATGTTAGAAAATGCTCATGAAGCTTTCACTGAGATAATTGCCCTGTTTTTGTAGGAAATACGGTTCCCCAGAATGGTGACAAACTGCTGCCGATTCCTGTGCTATTTCTGTCGCATCAGCCGCCAGAATCAGAGAGCCATGTTTGATCACTTAAGCTACCTACTGGATAATAGTGGCATTGGACTGGGTAAGGAATTAATTTTGTGCTGAAAGATATTGGCTACCGCTGGTGTCGTAAGCAGAAATGTGACTTCTGCACAAACGTAAATCATACAGGAATAAATTCAAATCTCTTTAATTGGCAAATTTAAATTTTAAATAGTGTATTGTATTTCTGTTAGTTTCTTTTACAGAAAATGTACAGCTTTCTTTCATCTCTTGTGAAAACTTGGAATAGAAACATAGAAAATAGGTGCAGGAGTAGGCCATTCGGCCTTTCTAGCCTGCACCACCATTCAATGAGTTCATGGCTGAACATGCAACTTCAGTACCCCATTCCTGCTTACTAATCATTGACACTAATTTTGATCAAACAAATTTTGAGTACCATGTTAGCACTTCCATTTTCAAATGCTTCCCAAAATAGATCCTTCCCAGTGACCAACTTCCTACTTGTGTTGTTTTCCTACATCATATTCCAACAATGTGATACCTTCTCCAACCTTTATTAAAATGGCCCTTTATAAACTCATTACAGCCTTGATTAAAACATGAACAAAAGAGCCAAATTCCAGAGGTGAGAGTAACAGCTCTTGACATCAAGGCAGCATTTAACAGAATGGCATTAAGGAGCCCTAATAAAATTGAAGTCCGTGGGAATCAGGAGTAAACTCTTCACTGGCTGGAGTCATACCTAGCACAAAGGATGATGGTTGTAGTTGTTGGTGGTCAATCATCTCAGTCTTAAGATATCGCTGCAGGAGTTCCTCAGGGCAGTATTCTAGGCCCAACTATTTTCAGCTGCTTCATCAATGGTCTTTCCTCCATCATAAGGTCAGAAGTGGGGATGTTCCCTGATGATTTGCAACTCCTCAGATAATGAAACAGTCCATGCTGAATGCAGCAAGACCTGGATCACATTCAGGCTTGAGCTGATGTGGCAAGTAACATTTGCGCCACACAAATACCAGGCAATGACTACCTCCAGCAAGCACGAGTCTAACCACTGCCACTTGACATTCCACGGCATTACCATCGCCGAATCCCCCACCATCAACATCCTGGGTTGTCACTATTTATCAGAAACTTAACTGGACCAGCCACATAAATACTGTGGCAACAAGAGCAAGTCAAAGGCTGGGTATTCTGTGGTGAGTGTCTCACCTCCTGACTCCCCAAAGCCTTTCCACCATCTACAAGGCACAAGTCAGGTTTGTGATGGATTACTCTCCACTTGCTTGGACAAGTGCAGCTCCAACAACACTCAAGATGCTCGACACCATCCAGGACAAAGCAGCCCGATTGATCAGCACCCCATCCACCACCTTAAACATTCACTCCCTCCACCACCGGCGCACTGTGGCTGCAGTGTATACCATCTACAAGATTCACTGCAGCAATTCGCCAAGGCTTCTCGACAGCATCTTCTAAACCCACAACTACTACCACCTAGAAGGACAAAGGCAGCAGGTGCATGGGAACATCATCACGTGCAAGTTCTCCTCCAAGTTACACACCATCCTGACTTGGAAATATACCACCGTTCCTTCATCGTTGCTGGGTCAAAATCCTAGAACTCCCTCCCTAACAGCTCTGTGGGAGTAGAAGGCGGCTCATCACCACCTTCTCGGGGACATTTGGAGATGAGCAATAAATGTTGGCCTTGCCAGCGATGCCCACATCCCAGGAATGAATAAAAAATAAACATTTGATTCAGTGGAGGGCAATTCTTCAAACAACTATCTTCACTTGATCCTTCATGCAGATGGTTCCTCCAGCTGAACTAGAGATAGCATTATATCAAGAGGTTGTGGAAAGTACTTTGGTGTTGCAAGTAGCTCTTAAAACACATGGATGTCGATTGACGTGGCAGCTAAGAAAGTGAGCCATTCCTCATATTCTTCAACTGAAGCATAACTGATGCAGGCACAACATTGATGGAATTATTAGCCACTCTGATTCTGATAACCTCTCCACTTACCTAAAAAAATGATCTTGAATCAATTTTTCCATCTTGAGATTTTACAGCTAATATGGCAGGATTTATACAGATTTATGAAGCAATCCATTTCCTCACCTCAGGATTAGTACTGACACCACTGGCATCATGAACCATTTATCAGAACCAGCTGACAATGCTGACTGAACTAGCTCTTTACAAATCAGCTCTCTACAAATCAGCCAGGATCTATGAAGATGTCCAAGAAGAGATCCTAATTATCTCAAGAGATAGGTACAGGCTTGCCCAAAAGGAGAGGAACCTTTTTTGTACTAGTCCTAGTTAGATCTGTCTTAATTACATCTGTTGCTATTTTGTCCCCAGTTAAGATGATGCACCTTGAAATTCCTGACATTAGCGGAAGAATGCGTACCCACATCTCACACATTATAGTGTTGACGAAACTTTGAAATGTGCGGGATGTAAATTAAATAATTTCTGCTGTCATCATCTCTTCACCTCCACCCCCTCCCATGCTTCATTATTCCAGGGTATTAAAGTCAAACAGGAGACATCTGATGGATTAAAATGATGGTTTCAAGGAGTTAAATATATTAAATGGTCTACTGATTGCATCACTTCCCTCACAGATTTGGGTGCCCATCTTTGGGAATGTTGAACCCAAAAGTCTGGATTGGTGCAGTCTTTAAAATTCTGAAAGGTTTTGATAGCGTGCTTACAGAGAGAATATTTCCACTTGTGGGGAAGAGCATAATTAGATCATTATCAATATAAGATAATCACCAAGAAATCCAATAGAGAATTCAGAAGAAACTTCTTTGCCCAAAGAGTGGTGAGAATGTGGAACTCGCTACTATAGGGATTGGTTGAACTGAATAAGGGGTGACTAAATAAGCATATGAGGGAGAAGGGAATCGAGGATTATGCTGATAGAGTTAGAGGAGGAAAGTTGGGAGGAGGCTCGAGTAGAGCATAAATGCCAGCATGGACTGGTTGGGCTGATGGCCTGTTTCTGTGCTGTAAATCCTATGTAATCCTAGTATAGGTCGTGCAGGCAGATTGTGTTCATTATTATCATTAATGTATCAGTATTTTGTTTCATAGAAACATAGAAAATAGGTGCAGGAGTAGGCCATTCAAGCATGCACCACCATTGAATAAGATCACGGCTGATCATTCACCTCAGTACCCCTTTCCTGCTTTCTCTCCATACCCCTTGATCCCTTTAGCCATAATGGCCATATCTAACTCTCTCTTGAATATATCCAACGAACTGATAACAACTCTCTGTTGCCTTATGATATAATTTGCTGGAACTTCTGAAGCTCCCCATTTTATAGAATATTAGGAGATAAAATAAAACAGATGCAAGCTAATATTGCCAGGTTAAGGACATATGGTACTAATTTTGAGTGACTGGACTCATTCTGGAATATTTTCTTCTGCATATTTTTGTTTCAAGCATTGCTCCTTTACTTGGGTTGTATTCCTTGAGTTTAGAAGATGAGATCATCTAATCAAGAGACTTATAATTATAAAAGGACCTGATAGGGTAGATACAGAACGATTTCCTCTGGTGCGGGCATCTGGACCAAGAGGGTAAAATGTTACAATTAGAGCTAGGCCTTTTAAAAAAAGTGAAGTCAGAAAATACTTTTTCCATACCAAAAGGTAGCGGAAGTCTGGAACTCTGTCAAAAAGCTGTTGAGACTAGGTCATTTAGAGCTTTCAAGACTGAGATTGATATCCTAACCTATTCAGAAGATATGGAACAATGATACATATCAGCCATGATTTAATTGAATGGTGGAACAGACTTGAGGGACTGAATGGCCTCCTCCTGTTCCTATATTTCTTTACAATAATCTAGCAATATCTAAGCTCACTAACTTAAGGATAACTGGTTGTACATTAATTTTACAACAGCATTTATTAAAAAGGGCAAACTCAAAGTTAAAGAATAGTATTTATTTATTAGGATTCTATTTAGATTCAGTGATTACAATAGACAAATACAAAGTACAGTAAGTGGATTAAGTTCGACAATTAAATTGGGCCATTTTGGAATCTAGCACAATTAGTTTCACACCACCGACAGTAAATCCTTCTTTTATTCCCCAGGGCTATGTAAATAATAATGTGCTTGTTATAGTTCAGGCTTTCTCCACTTTTGTGTTCTGTTCACAGCTAAAAGACAACTTCCATAAGCAGACTGTCTCCTATAAACAGAAACCTGCTCCTTTATACATGCATGGGATTAGCACACAGTCTTCAACAACTAGCCTCTAATTGTGGTGTTTCAATAACTAAAAAGTAAATCAATCAATCACCATGCTCTCCTCTCCCTTCCAAAAGGCAGCAAATAACACACAATCAGACCAATGTGTATAGGCTGAAATGACTTGATAAGATTTATTTACAAGCTGAATAATATATCGAACAAGACAGACGTAGCAAGATACTGAAAGAGCACAACACTTTAATAAAACATTAAATATTTAATCAATCCACAAGGGGTTAATATACCTATTTTAGAAATGTTTCTCAAAGTCAAATGAGCAGCAGGACTTCTTGATGAAAGTGAAGTTTGTCTCTTGGTACACCTTTTAAGGTGTGACATGTGTGGGGACAATAGAAATTTCAGTTCGGATCTCTTGCCAGAACTAAAGCTGAGAAACAGAGCCGTGACTTATAGCATGGGTTGTCTTTAATATTACAATCGGTTCCTGAAAGTAATCAAACAGACTGATAGTTTAACGGATTTTACGCCTTGTGAGCTGAGGTGTCAGTGGCTGAGTATTGATGCTTCCCTCAATATGTTTCCCTTAAATGGCCCAAAGGAGATTACTCCACTGCCTTCAGTACACACAAGTTAACATTTAAAATGAAATGAACTATACAAGTCAACTTTTTTGGTTTAATTAAACAAAGGCATTGGCCCGGAATTTGCAGTCAGCAGCGAAGCGACTGCTTTCAGTGACCTCGAAGAGAGCTACCCACAAAGATCTAGTGAGATCGGTGGTGTTGATTTCTGCTCTCCTGACCTGAGTTTGAATCTGGCGCCAAATCAAGCGAATCTCCAGCGCTCAGCAACAGTGATATGTCATCCAGCTGGCTAAGCAGCCAAATCACACTGCAGAATTCTCAGACAGCAAACCAGGAAGTAAAATGTAGAGATTCTAATTTACTTTTCATAAATTTGAGTGAAATAAAGATTGGGATATACACATAGGATTAAGGTAGAAGCAGAAATATTATAAACTTTAAAAAGTATATATTTTAAAAACTGTGATTCTTAATCATATTAATGGAATGCCCTTTCCAAAAACAAAGTTGGCTGAAGCCATTTTTAAATTAGATTTACCCCAACTATCCTGACATCAAATAACAGAAATCCTCATATTTGTCACAGTGCTACAAATTCATCAGCAAACTGCTTTAGTGGACAATTATTATTTCTGTATATTAATGTTCTTCAAAATTCTAGTGAATAATCGTGATTTACTTTGCCACCACCAAATATATACATAACACTGGATTCCCATAGTAGTGAGTAATTCTCAATTTTGAGATTGTAACTGCCTCCAAAATGGAGATAAATCCAATTTTTAATTAGATCTATAGAAACATAGAAACATAGAAAATAGGTGCAGGAGTAGGCCATTCAGCCCTTCTAGCCTGCACAGCCAATGAGTTCATGGCTGAACATGCAACTTCCTGCTTTCTCGCCATACCCCTTGATCCCCCGAGTAGTAAGGACTTCATCTAACTCCTTTTTGAATATATTTAGTGAATTGGCCTCAACTACTTTCTGTGGTAGAGAATTCCACAGGTTCACCACTCTCTGGGTGAAGAAGTTTCTCCTCATCTCGGTCCTAAATGGCTTACTCCTTATCCTTAGACTGTGATCCCTGGTTCTGGACTTCCCCAACAATGTTTTTATTAGTGATAGAGAAAGGGCAAAATAAGCAGACAGTTTGCGTTTTTAACCCTGACTGATGAGCATTCAGCTGCCTCTACCAGCGAGGTGCTGCATTTCTCCCATTGTCCTTGGGATGGGGAACATTGCGAGATGACCTAGCATTTTTGCTGTTTTCACCCGGTGAAGATTATTTTCCTGATGATGTATCTGTGCTGTTTGCTGGAGTGCCAAGTGTAAAATAAGGCCCACTACATTTAAAATCTTGTATACATGGTGTGGAACTGAACACACACACATGCACGTTATTTAAATAGTCTCAGACTGCATTTAAAATTTAAAAAACATTTGGCTTTTTTGGACTATGCTGGCAAACTACTTTTTCTAACAAATGTAACATGTGCTTCTGCAGCTGCAGGCTTTGATTTAATAAGAGAGTTTGTTGGTCAAGGATTCTCTGCACACCTCGGTTTGTTTCTTCCACGGCTGCGCTTATTTTCTTTTGTTCTTCCAGCATTGACGCCATTAGTCTTAGACGCTTCTTATGAAAGTCAGTATTTGATGCTTTCCTCTTTTTACTCGGATGTGCTTCATATCTGCAATGATAAAAAGGAGATACAGAGTGCTTATCTACAACGCCTGAACTAAATGAAAGGTTCAGTGACTATTTGCCGACTTTAAAGCTGATAATCAAAACTTATGATTTCGGTCGATTGTGTGATGTAAAAGTAGGACTGTTTGTAACATGTTAAAGTAACTTCAATTGTGCAGTTTAAGACTTATATTTATATAGCATCTTTCACAACCACCAGACATCTCAAAGCGCTTTACAGCCATTTAAGTACTTTGAGACACTGTTTTAATGTGGGTCACACAGCACACAAACAGCAATGTAATAATGACCAGATAATCTGTTTTTGTTATGTTTATTGAGGTATAAATATTGGCCATGATTTTAGCAGAAAAAGAAAGCACTGAGGGAGAAATTTGACAAGGTACCCTGCCAATTTTGAACTATTGGTCGCCAGTTCTTCAGGTGGGAAACGGGTAGGCAGCAGTTGAAAAATCACCCGCCATTTGTGGGATGAAGTAATCAACCGGAGCACTAGATGGTGCAATGGGCTGGAAAGTATTGTTTCACCTCTGGGGACCTGGATTCAAATCCAGCCCAGACTGGGATGAACATCTTTTCTTTGCTAGCTGCAGGAAGTGAGTTTGGCAGCCACAACTCAGTTCTTGGGTATTATGATTTTCTGATGGTGTAAATTTCTGTGACAATGGCCAGGAATCTCCCCACATATTCCCCATCTGAAATCGGGCAGGATCCCGGCAGAGAATGGTGGAGAATATGGGCAGTGAGGCTCATCGTCTCCTCACCAAGCTGAGCAGGATCCACCTCCTCCCATCGCCACTGCTGTCCACTCAGTTCCTGTCCGCCACATGCAAATGGTGGCAGGGTGGTTATAAGAATATAAGAATTAGGAACAGGAGTAGGCCATCTAGCCCCTCGAGCCTGCTCCGCCATTCAATAAGATCATGGCTGACCTGGCCGTGGACTCAGCTCCACTTACCCACCCTCTCCCCGTAACCCTTAATTACCTTATTGGTTAAAAATCTATCTATCTGTGACTTGAATACATTCAATGAGCTAGCCTCAACTGCTTCCTTGGGCAGAGAATTCCACAGATTCACAACCCTTTGGGAGAAGAAATTCCTTCTCAACTCGGCTTTAAATTGGCTCCCCCGTATTTTGAGGCTGTGCCCCCTAGTTCTAGTCTCCCCTACCAGTGGAAACAACCTCTCTGCCTCTATCTTGTCTATCCCTTTCATGATTTTAAATGTTTCTATAAGATCACCTCTCATCCTTCTGAACTCCGAGTAAAGACCCAGCCTACTCAATCTATCATCATAAGGTAACCCCCTCATCTCCGGAATCAGCTTAGTGAATCGTCTCTGTACCCCCTCCAAAGTCAGTATATCCTTCCTTGAGTAAGGTGACCAAAACTGCACGCAGTACTCCAGGTGCGGCCTTATCAAATACCCTATACAGTTGCAAAAGGACCTCCCTGCTTTTGTACTCCATCCCTCTCGCAATGAAGGCTAACATTCCATTCGCCTTCCTGATTACCTGCTGCACCTGCAAACTAACTTTTTGGGATTCATTCCCAGGAGGCTAGTCTGTCGGTCGCCTTCCTATCCCTCGACCAAGAGAAGGCGTTCGACAGGGTGGATCACGACTATCTGCTCGGAACTCTGCGCGCTTTCGGGTTCGGGACGCATTTCGTCGCCCGGATCCGACTTTTGTACGCCGCCGCGGAGTGTCTGATTAAGGTTAACGGGTCCTTGACGGCGCCCCTTCGCTTTAGGAGAGGGGTGCGCCAGGGATGCCCCATGTCCGGCCAGTTATACGCCGTTTGCGTGGAGCCTTTCCTGCGCCTCTTGCGGACGAGGTTGACGGGACTGGCTCTGCAAGGGCCGGGCGTGGAGGTCGCCCTCTCGGCTTACGCCAATGACGTGCTCCTCGCGGTAGAGGATCCCGCTGACCTGCGGAGGATGCGTGAGTGCCAGGAGATTTACTCGGCCGCGTCCTCCGCCAGGATCAACTGGGAGAAATGTTCCGGACTCCTGGTGGGTCAGTGGCGGGTGGACTCCCTGCCGGAGGAGCTCAGGCCTTTTGCCTGGAGCACGACCCATCTCCTCTATCTGGGAGTCTACCTTAGCCCCGACGAGGGAGCCTGGCCGGCGAACTGGCAGGAGCTGGAGGCCAAGGTCGCCGCTCGCCTAGGGCGCTGGACAGGACTGCTCCGAGTGCTGTCCTACAGGGGTCGAGCGCTAGTCATAAACCAGCTGGTGGTCGCAATGTTGTGGTACCGGCTGGTCACTTTGACCCCTCCCCCTGCGTTTGTCGCCAAGATACAGAAGAAGCTGGTGGACTTCTTCTGGAACAACAGGAAGCACTGGGTCTCTGCTGCGGTCTTGAGTCTCCCGCTTGAGGAGAGCGGTCAGTCGTTGGTGTGCGTCAGCGCCCAGCTCGCGACTTTCCGTCTTCAGACCCTGCAGAGATACCTTTACGTCGAGCCCCCTTCTAGGTGGTGTGCTCTGGCGACGTATTTCTTCCGCCAGCAGCGCGACCTCAATTACGACACGCAGCTCCTGTTTGTGAACTTGGGGGGTGTCAGGACCGCCCTCCGGGAGCTGCCTGTCTTTTACAGGGAACTCATCAGGGTCTGGAACAAAGTCTCCACCAAGCGCAGCTCTCCGCCGGCTGGAGTGGCGGCCGTCCTGCAGGAGCCGCTGCTCGGGAATCCGTACCTCCACGACCGAGGTTTTATGTGGCGGTCGGAAGAGAGGGCTGTGGCTGGTGAGGTGACCAGGGTCAGGGACCTGCTCGATGGCGGAGGAGCGGGCTAAATGGCGCCAGACACGCTGGCGCGGCGCCTAAATTCTGCCAACGTCCGCCACACGGCCGATGCCATCGAGTCGCTAAAAACAGCTCTGGGCCCTGACTCCGTTAGGTGCATCGAGGAGGCTCAAGCACGTGGGGAGATCCCGTCCGAACTGACCCCCGTCCGGATGGAATTCCTCATTGGCGCCAAACCCCGGAAACTCCTTCGGGGGCCGGTGCCTCACAACTTGAGCCGCCTCGGGGAAATCCCCTCCGTGCCCTTCAGTTCCGCGCGGAGGGGTTTCCTGTATGGGCTGCTCCTGCACACTCAACTTTGCCATCCTCGCCTGCTGTCCGGACACGCCATGGCGTACCATCCTGCCGTCCGGAGGAGGCGGGGGTCTCCGATGGAGGGCACTCTACGCAGGGGTCCTCCCACTATTCATCGGGGACTTGGCCTGGAGGGTGGTGCACGGAGCAGTGCCGTGCAATAAATTTTTAAGCCGGTTCACGGACTCCCAGGCCGCCTGCAATTTCTGCGGTCTGGAGGAGTCCGTGTTCCATGTTTTATTGAATGCACGAGGTTGCAGCCCCTGTTCCATTATATGAAGGGGCTGCTCCTGAAATTCTGGCTGCACTTCAGTCCCACTCTCCTGATCTTTGGGCACCGTGTGCGGAGGGGAGCGGGTAGGTCCGAAGGCCTCCTCGTAGGACTGCTCCTGGGCACGGCCAAGGGTGCCATCAGCCGGTCCAGGCAGCGGGCGGTCGAGGGGGTCGTTCAACCTGACTGTCTGCCTCTCTTCCGCTCTTACATCCGGTCCAGGGTGTCCTTGGAGATGGAGCACGCGGTGTCCACCGGTACGCTCGCGGCCTTCCGCGAGAGGTGGGCACCGGAGGGACTGGAGTGCATCATCACGCCCGGCAACCAAATTTTAATTTGATTTTACGTTTTAAAGTTTAATTTGATTTAATTGCCGGTGCTTTTAGTGTCCCCCTTCCCTTTTATAGGGGGCACTGGGGAAAAATTGTGATTTTAGTGCCCAAAAAAAACCAAAAAAAGAAAAACACAAAAAAAGAAGAAAAAAAAAAAGGGGCCTTGTAAATGTCTGGTCTGTCACCCAGGTCGGGTGGCACGGTTTAATGTTTTTTGTTTTGCAGATAAACTCCAAAAAGAGTTTCATGCACAAGGACCCCCAGGTCCCTCTGCACCTCAGCATGTTGTAATTTCTCCCCATTCAAATAATATTCCCTTTTACTGTTTCTCTCTTCCCCCCCCCCCCCCCACCCCAAGGTGGATGACCTCACACTTTCCAACATTGTATTCCATCTGCCAAACCTTAGCCCATTCGCTTAACCTATCCAAATCTCTTTGCAGTCTCTGTGTCTTCTACACAACCCGCTTTCCCACTAATCTTAGTGTCATCTGCAAATGTTGTTACACTACACTCTGTCCCCTCTTCCAGGTCATCTATGTATATTGTAAACAGTTGTGGTCCCAGCACCGATGATCCCTGTGGCACACCACTAACCACCGATTTCCAACCTGAAAAAGACCCATTTATCCCGACTCTCTGCTTTCTGTTAGCCAGCCAATTCTCTATCCATGCTAATACATTTCCTCTGACTCCACGTACCTTTATCTTCTGCAGTAACCTTTTGTGTGGCACCTTATCGAATGCCTTTTGGAAATCTAAATACACCACATCCATCAGTACACCTCTATACACCATGCTCATTATATCCTCAAAGAATTCTAGTAAATTAGTTAAACATGATTTCCCCTTCATGAATCCATGCTGCGTCTGCTTGATTGCACTATTCCTATTTTGATGACCCGCTATTTCTTCCTTAATGATAGTTTCAAGCATTTTCCCCACTACAGATGTTAAACTAACCGGCCTATAGTTTCCTGTCTTTTGTCTGCCCCATTTTTTTAAACAGAGGCATTACATTAGCTGCTTTCCAATCCGCTGGTACCTCCCCAGAGTCCAGAGAATTTTGGTAGATTATAACGAATGCATCTGCTATAACTTCCACCATCTCTTTTAATACCCTGGGATGCATTTCATCAGGACCAGGGGACTTGTCTACCTTGAGTCCCATTAGCCTGTCCAGCACTACCCCCCCTAGTGATAGTGATTGTCTCAAGGTCCTCCCTTCCCACATTCCTGTGACCAGCAATTTTTGGCATGGTTTTTGTGTCTTCCACTGTGAAGACCGAAGCAAAATAATTGTTTAAGGTCTCAGCCATTTTCACATTTCCCATTATTAAATCCCCCTTCTCATCTTCTAAGGGACCAACATTTACTTTAGTCACTCTTTTCCGTCTTATATATCTGTAAAAGCTTTTACTATCTGTTTTTATGTTTTGCGCAAGTTTACCTTCGTAATCTATCTTTCCTTTCTTTATTGCTTTTTTAGTCATTCTTTGCTGTTTAAAATTTTCCCAATCCTCTAGTTTCCCACTAACCCTGGCCACCTTATACGCATTGGTCTTTGATTTGATACTCTCCTTTATTTCCTTGGTTATCCACGGCTGGTTATCCCTTCTCTTACCGCCCTTCTTTTTCACTGGAATATATTTTTGTTGCGCACTATGAAAGAGCTCCTTAAAAGTCCTCCACTGTTCCTCAATTGTGCCACCGTTTAGTCTGTGTTCCCAGTCTACTTTAGCCAACTCTGCCCTCATCCCACTGTAGTCCCCTTTGTTTAAGCATAGTACGCTCATTTGAGACACTACTTCCCCACCCTCAATCTGTATTACAAATTCAACCATACTGTAATCACTCATTCCGAGAGGATCTTTTACTAGGAGATAGTTTATTTATCCTGTCTCATTACACAGGACCAGATCTAAGGTTACCAGATATCCAGCTGTCTGTCCACCCCAGTTACTGCTGCTTCCCAGAGCTGTCATAGGGAAGGTGGCAGTTTGCCGAGGGAAGCAGCAGCAGCAACGACTAGGAGGTCCCCCTTATCTGGTAACCTTAGATCTTAGATCTGGTCCTGTGTAATGAGACAGGATAAATAAACTATCTCCTAGTAAAAGATCCTCTCGGAATGAGTGATCACAGTATGGTTGAATTTGTAATACAGATTGAGGGTGGGGAAGTAGTGTCTCAAACGAGCGTACTCTGCTTAAACAAAGGGGACTACAGTGGGATGAGGGCAGAGTTAGCTAAAGTAGACCACTAACCCCCCCCCACCCCTCCGCTCACATAGAGGAAGAGGGCCTTGCAGCCCCCTCCACTCCCTAAAGTCTTGCCCCCACTTACCTTCTTGTGCAGGCTTTGGTCCCTGCTGAGCCCTCCCAGGAAACCAATCTCCAGCTCTTTGATGCTCTCGGCCCCTTTAACTGCCTGGCCGCCTCAGCTGCGCACCTGCTACAGCATCACAGGAATTTGCGGTTGAGCAATAGTGTGCTCCCAGGAATCCCACCAGGAACCAGCTGTGCCTATGGGATGAACCCCAACCCAACTCCCAGTGACGGAAGGACAGGCTAGAGTGATGATTCTGACCAACAATGGGAGGAATTAGCTTTTAAGATTTCTTCTGTAATATTTGTGCCTTTCAAAGTTGTAATATCAAAAAATCTGAAAAATGTCTTTAACTATGAGGCTGTTGCTTCACTGATTTAAATGGGAAATGGCCAAGATCCAATTTTAGATCACTTCAAAGTGCAGCCAATGCAAGCATTTCTCGATCTCCTCATCTATTCTATGCCTGAATTGAAGTGCAGTTTATAAATGCTTTTAGTTAAACCCTCTTATCAGTATAAAGCTATAAATAGATTGAAAGTGAAGACAAGACTGAAGTCACGATGAGAATTAATAAATTGTATAGAGAGAGATCCTTTTCGTAAATCCAGGGAAAACAATCTGAGGGCAAGATAAGCTGGCAAAAAAACTGTGCTAAGACAATTAAATTTAAAGAGTAACCTGTTTCCTCTTAGACATATCGGGGAAGAGTTAAGTGAACACTGACTTGGTTGAACATTTATGAAGGATTTGGAGAAATTCCAAGTAAAACATCGATCGGGGGAAGGGAACTCCTGAAATAGAAGAGACACAAGCTGGATCTGTCTAGAGTCCAGACTATGGGCCCAAGTTTCCACACGATAAAAAATGGGCGCCCCTCCGAGCTGCGCGCCCGTTTTTCGCGCCTAAAAAAAACTCGCGATTCTGGAGCGTTCTGCAGCTCCTTTTCTGCCTGGCGCGGCGCCCAGGGGGGCGGAGCCTACACTCGCGCCGATTTTGTAAGTGAGAGGGGGCGGGTACTATTTAAATTCGTTTTTTTCCTGCCGGCAACGCTGCGCGTGCGCGTTGGAGCATGCTCAGTGTGAAAAAAACATTGGCACTCGGCCATTTTTGTAGCCGTTTAATTTTTGAAATTTTTTTAAATAAAAGCACATTAGCACTTGCAGCCTTCTCACTGTCTCCTTCCCCCCCCTCCCCCCCACCCTGCGGGAAGAACGGGCGCCTCCTACACTCTTCCCCTTTCCCCCCCCCCCCCCCCGCGGGAAGAACGGGTGCCTCTCCCCCCCCCCCCCGGGAAAGAACGGGCGCCCCCCCCCCCCCGGAAAGAACGGGCACCTCCCCCCCCTCCCCCCTGCGGGAAAGAACGGGCGCCTCCTCTCTTTCTCCCCCCCCCGCGGGGAAGAACGGGCGCCTCAGGCGGACTGCAGAATTCTCCCTGGCTGAAGCACTTTCACACAGGTAGGAAGATGGTTTATTTAATCTTTTCTTTGCTTATAAATGTTTATTCAGGTTGGATTTATTTGTATAATATTTGTAGAATTATAAATAAGGATTTATTGTAGAATTTAATGACTTCCCTCCCCCCCCCCCCCCCACCTCGTTCTGGACGCCTAATTTGTAACCTGCGCCTGATTTTTTAATGTGTAGAACAGGTTTTTTCAGTTCTACAAAAATCTTCACTTGCTCCATTCTAACTTAGTTTGGAGTACGTTTTCACTGTGGAAACTTTGAAATCAGGCGTCAGTGGCCGGACACGCCCCCTTTTGAAGAAAAAATTCTGTTCCAAAGTAGAACTGTTCTACCTGACTAGAACTGCAGAAAAAAAAAATGTGGAGAATTGCGATTTCTAAGATAGTCCGTTCTCCACCAGTTGCTCCTAAAAAATCAGGCGCAAATCATGTGGAAACTTGGGCCCATTAAGCTTAAATGTCTGTATGGATGGACAAAATGGCGTTTTCTCACTCTTATTTTTATGTTTCAGGTTTAAAACAGCTACCACCAGGATATAAATTCATATTTAGATTCAATTGTGTTTTGCTTTTTCTATAATACAGTGAATAATAATATTTCTAAACTTTATAACTTTTGCCATTCAATAAAACTTTACCTAACATTATTGGCCAAATATGAAGCAAAGGTAACTTACAAGAAAAATTTTAAGAGACAACCTTAGAACTTCAAGAGGACAGTTACACAAGTGTAAACATAAAATTTCAGCTAACGCAATATACTTATATTACAATATAAATGCATGGGGACAGATCTGGAAAATGTCTGTTCTTTGGGAGGATTTTGTCCATTAGTTTTTAAAAATTGGGAATCAAGGAAACCTGGTAGAACAGTGTTAATTCCCACTTGGGAAACAAGTTTGAACCCCAATCTTGACTGATATCTTTCTTATTCATAAATCACTCCTGTCGACCTGCTTTGCAAAACTCTCCTACTGAGAAGAGAAATACAAATGGAGAGAGTACGGAGAAATTATCAGATGTATATTAGTTAAGTTTGAAGATTACCATTTATTCTGCTGAACACAATGGTGCATCATTTTATTACCAAGTAAAAATAAATTTTGCGAAGCAAAGCTCATTTAAGCAACATGGAATTAGCAAGTGGCCAGCTATCTCCATGGTTCATATGTAAATGATTTGAGTAAGGTCTCAAACTTAAGCCACTACAATTTAGACTCGGTCCATAATTAAAAATATAAATGGTACTCATATTGGACTCACCCGAGTTGTGAAGAATGAAAACTAGATGAATTTTCCAGGAGATCAGACTCATAAGAACTTCCCTCAGATATCAAGACATCTTCAGATACATTTGCAAGTGGTGTTGGTTCCGGTGGGGGTGAGGGAGCTTCTGATTTGGAAGCTGAAGGTATCTGTGGCATACTTTCAGATAGACTGGTTTCATCCTGTCCAGGGAACTGAGAGAGCATCCTGTGGATAGCCTCGTAATATGGCCAGTATGAAGATGAAGCTACATTTCCACATGTAGCTTTGAGTTTTCTAATTGAAAGATGAAGTATTAGTTTGAAATGTTTTGCATTATAACTCGAGGAGGAAGCAAACAAGTTTAGTACTGTAGTTTCACTTAATTATAGTAAGATATTATATCACTGATCGGAATATTGATTTATAAAGTTAAGCCAGAAGAGTAGAGCCAACCTCATTCCCTTAAAGAGAAACAGATTACAGAAGGAATTATACACAGTGAAGAACAATCTTTTAAATTGTAATAATGTAGTGTTGTAATCCTATAGCTATAGACAGTAGAAAGGAATTGCCAATTTTCAGTTAACATGTATGTTAAAGTATTGAAATTCTCTAATAAATGACCGATAAATGATTAGCTTTTCTTGCAAAATACTTTGATAAGCAGCATCAAAGCTTACATGATCTAAATAAGCACATGGTTAGAAACTACTGATGTGGCCATCTGCTGTAATGATTGGCCTACTAAAAAGATAAATATTTTCAGTTTTATAATGATGTTGTCAAGCTTAGATAAATTCACACACTATCCAAAATAGAATTCCAACATGGAGTCCAAGTCGTTCATTGCATTATGTAGAATTCAAGTATAACATTTCCTAGGATTCAGTTAGATGGATGATGCTGCTTATTGTGAAAGCTTTCCTACACTGAACAAAATACATATTAGAGACCATTTATAGTGGCATCTGGCAGTAGTGAAGGATTACTGTACAGACTTCCTGAAATTTGCAGTTGTTACAGTAGGAAGTATTAGGAGGCAAGCTATCTAATCCTCCAGAGTACAAGTGAAATTACTACATTCAGACTACAGCTAATGAGGCCTTTTTTGCCAAATGTATGGAAGAGGTATGCACATCTATTTCCATTGTATGAATAATTCAAAACAGTCAATAAGGTCTTTTTGTCTGCTGTATGGAGAACTCCAATACAGATTTACTTCAATAAAAATTAGACCCTTGCGACTTTACAGAATCATTGAACTTTCAGCACCGAAGGAAGCCACTCAGCCCGTTGTATCTAATGCCAGTTCAAGCTGCATATCAGAGCTATCTATTCTAATCCCATCTGCTTTGCACTCAATATTCTTCTTCAAACACTTTATTCCTTCTTAACTGGCTCAGCTGGTATGGCCACTTAAGTAATATATTCCATACTCTTAATAACTGAAAAAATTCTATTAACCGGCTTTTAGTATAATCCTAAATGTAATCCCTCTTGCTTTTGATTCATTAACAAAATTACTATTAAACATTTATCCTCTCAACTTCGTTCAAAGCTCAACTTCGTTCAAAGCTTTGAATACTTGCTGGATCACCCTAAACTTCCTCACTTTAATGAATACAGTTTCATTTTTAACTTATCATAATTATATCCTCTTATCCATGATGTAATTCTAATGAATCTACATTGTGTTTACCATGGCTTCAATATCCTTTCTGTAATATAGCAGCCAAAACTGTACACAGCATTCTAACTATGGCCTAACCAATATATTGCAAAGATTTTTATATATATAAATCCAGAATCCCATTTACTCTTTTTAATATTCTCCCACTTGCAGTGTTGCTTTTAAAGATCTGTGTATCTAGACTTACACATTTTTGGGGTAGGTTGAGAAAGTGGTTTTAAAAAAAAACATAAGATTTCCTGAGCTTCATAAATAGAGGCATAGAGTACAAAAGCAAGGAAGTTATGATGAGCCTTAACTGGAGCATTGTGTCCAATTCTGGAAACCACACTTTAGGAAGGATGTGAAGGCCTTTGAGAGGGTGCAGAAAAGATTTACAAGAATGGTTTCAGGAATGAGGGACTTCAGTTACATGGATAGACTGGAGAAGCTAGGGTTGTTCTCCTTTGAACAGAGAAGGTTGAGAGGAGATTGGATAGAGGTTCAAAATCATGCTGGGTCGAGACAGAACAGATATAGAGAAACTGTTCCCATTGGCGGAAGGGTCGAGAACCAGAGGACACAGATTTAAGATGATTGGCAGAAGAACCAAAGATGACATGAGGGAGAACGTTTTTATGCAGCAAGTGGTTAAGATCTGGGATGCACTGCCTGAAAGGGGTGGTGGAGGTAGTTTCAATCGTAGCTTTCAAAAGTGAGTTGGATAAATACCTGAAGAAAAAAAATTGACAGGGATACAGGGAAAGGGCAGAGGTGTGGGACTAGCTGAAGTGCCCTTGCTCGAGAGGTGGCAGGGGCTCGATGGGCCGAATGGCCTCCTGTGCTGGAACCATTCTATGCTTTTTCTGGTGCTGACAGTGCAGCACTCCCTTAATACGTCACTGAATTGTCAGCCTAGATTAAATGCTCAAGTCTGACCACTGAGCCAAGGCCGAAACCGACATAGGAACAGGTGTAGGCCATTTAGACACTCGAGCCTGCTCTGCTATTCAATGAGATCGTGGCTGATCTGTGACCGAACTCCTTTTACCCGCCTTTGCCCCATAGTCCCTAATAACTTTGGTTAACAGAAATCTACCAATCTCACTTTTCAAAATTAACAGTTGACCCAGCATCAACTGCCTTTTGCAGAAGAGAGTTCCAAACTTCTACATTGAACTGCATTTGCCACATATCTGCCCTGAACCTGTCTATATCCTTCTGTAGTCTCTTGAATTCTTTCTTGCAGTGTTGCATGCTCCTAATTTGCTACAATTTGAAGATTTTGATACTATCCCGTCTATGTACATCTCAATCAAGAGAAGCTGCAACACAGATATCTATGACACGCCACTAGCTACATCTTAACTATTGAAGGAACATTTATTTACTCCTTCTGTTCTTCTATCCTTCAGCCATCCTGCATCCATGCTTCCACTTTACTTTTAATATCATGTCTTTATATCACTTTATCAAATAATTTCTTTAGAGGCCAAATATACCACTTCTACTGCATTTCCTTTCTCTATATGCTAGGTAATTTCTTGAAAAATGTGATTTTCAGTCAATCATGACCTGCCCTAAATAAATCTGTTGGTATGTTCCCAGTTTCCCATAACTTTAAGTATTCACTAATGTTTTCTCTTTATGGCAATATTCCATGAGGCTGAGTCTGCAATGACTCAGATTATTCCTTTCCAGTTCTTTTGAATAGAACTATAACATTTACCATCCTCCATTTGATAATGGGGAGCTTCAATTACCCTAGTATAGACTGGGATAGTAATGGTGTAAAGGGCAGAGGGGGGAAGAATTTCTGAAGTGTGTTCAGGAGAACTTTCTTGGATCAGTACATTTCTGGCCCTACGAGGGAGGCTGCATTGCTGGATCTGGTTCAGGGGGATGAGGTGGGGTAAGTGTCAGTAGGGGAACATTTAGGGAATAGTGATCACAGTATCATAATGTTTAGGTTAGCTATCGAAAAGGACAAGGTGCAATCTAGAGTAAAAAGTACTTAATGGAGGAGGGCCAATTTCAGCGGGTTGAGGATGGATCTGGCCCTGGTAAATTGCAATCAAAGATTGGCACGCAAAACTGTAACCGAACAATGGGCTGCCTTTAAAGAGGAGATGCTTCAGGTACAGCCCATTTCACCAACCTGAGTATGTCTTCTTGAAGTTGTTCACTATACTTCAAGTTTTGTGTCATCTGCAAATTTTAAAATTGTGCCCTGTACACCCAAATCCAAGTCACTAATATATCAGGAAAAGCAGTGGTCCAAGTACTGACGAGTATGGATTAATTAAGGAAAGCAAGCATGGATTTGTCGAAAGCCAATCATGTTTAACTAAATTGATCGAGTTTTTTGATGAGGTATCAGAGAGGGTTGATGAGGGCAATGTGGTTGACGTGGTATGCACGGACTTCCAAAAAGATGTTTGATACAGTGTCACATAATAGGCTTGCCAGCAAATTTGAAGCTCATGGAATAAAAGGGACAGTGGCAGCATGGATACGAAATTGGTAAGTGACAGGAAACAGTAGTGTTTTTTGGACTGGAGGAAGATATACGTGGTGTTCCCCAGGGGTCGGTACTAGGACCACTGCTTTTTCTGATATATATTAAATGACTTGGGTGTATAGGGCACAATTTAAAAATTTGCAAATAACACAATACTTGGAAGTAGTGAACAGTGAGGAGGATAGTGTCGACTTCAAGAAGACATACAGGCTGGTGGAATGGCCAGACAGGTGGCAGATGAAATTTAACACAGAAAAGTGCGAAGTAATACATTTTGGTAGGAAGAACAAGGAGAGGCAATATAAACAGAAGGGTACAATCCTAAAGTAGGTACATGAACAGAGAGACCTGGGGGTATATGTGGACAAATAATTGAATGTGACAGTAGGTTGAGAAAGCATATGGGATCTTGGGCTTCATAAATAGAGGTATAGATTACAACAGCAAAGAAGTTATGGTGAACCAGTGTCAACTGGAGTATTGTGTCCAATTCTGGGCACCACACTTTAGGAAGGATGTGCAGAAAAGATTTACAAGAATGGTTCCAGGGTTGAGGGACTTCAGTTACGTAGATAGACTGGAGAAGCTGGGGATGTTCTCGTGGGACCAGAGAAGGTTACGAGGAGATTTGATAAATGTTCAAAATCATGAGGGGTCTGGACAGAGTAGATAGAGAGAAACTGTTCCCATTGGCGGAGGGGTCGAGAGCCAGAGGACACCAATTTAAGATGAATGACAGAAGAACCAAAGGCGACATGAGAAAAAACTTATATGGCGAGTGGTTATGATTGGGAATGCACTGCCTGAAAGTGGTGGAGGCAGCTTCAATCATGGCTTTCAAAGGGAATTGGATACATACCTGAAGGAAAAGAACTTGCAGGGCTGCGGGGGAGTGGGACAAGATAAAGTGCTCTTGCAGAGCTTGCATGGGCAAGACGGGCTGAATGGCTCCCTTTTGTGCTGTAACCATTGTATGATTCTATGTGACGTGATTATTTTGCAACCTCAGCATTCCATATCTGATGTATAGAATGGACTTGAGGAACATGAACTTAATAGCAATTGGCAGTGGGGTAATTGGCACCAAGTTATTTTTCCCTTCTGACCGACTTCTCCCAATAAAGTAGGTAACTTAGAGTATGAATAGAATATTGGAACTCAAGAAAGGACATTTCCCATTTGGTGGCCAAATGATCAGCTGCTTGATCCAATAGACCACCAGTTAAACAAATAATTTGGGGCATGCATTTACAGAACACAAATATAGAAATTTCTAACCCAGAGAATACTGAAGGTACATTGACCACCAAAAAAGTATTAAAAGGCTATACATTTTAAGTTTGCTTTGGGTATCCTTGAATTAAGCCATAGCCTGCGGATCAATGTTTGCTGGGCTCCTACATAAAATTGCAACGTTTTGTAGATGCTCTGACATAAAAAGAGCTTTTAGCGTCTTGCAGAGATATTGATTATTCATACAATTAGTAAACGGTACAGTATTAATATAAAAAATTATCCTCAGCAAAAGCAGTATTGAGGTTTAATCATATTTTACAATACATACATAGTGCTTACCTGTACTGAAAGGTCAAATTAGTAACTTTGGTTCTAATTTGATCCTTATCACGACTTATTCCAGTAGCTTCGAAAAATTCTTCAGCTATTTTTTCATATACTTTAGCATTTCTCTTGGCTGTTCGAAGGTCTGATAAATATTCATTCCATATACGTATCAGAGCGCTTGTTTCAACCTCGGTCCAGTTACTTGATCTTTTTGGTTTGCCTATCTGAGCAGCTGAACTGCTGCTGCCACTATTACAGGCTGCCATTTTGGAAATACATCAACATATCGTGAGAAGAAGGTTTAAACATCTTATCTCTGAGAGTTCATGACTGATGACTAATTGAAAAGCTTTTAGGTTCTGGCAAGCTGTTCTAAAAACCCTTTTAGAAAACATTCAAAGGGTTTTAGATAAAAGGGTTGATGATGGATGACTAACACAAGTTCTTTCAAGTGAAAGCTTTTGGATGAAAGCTTCTAGAATGCTACCGTCTGTCAAGGGTGCAGGATTTTGGCATTCTGTGCTGTATTTAAATACTTAAAGCTTTTTTGAGCTGGTGCCTGTTAGCTCTTGCAGTAAAGTGGCTGTTGCCAGGGTAACATTGTATCAGTAATGGTCTAACTGATGATGCTACTTGACTTAAAAGCTTTTAATTGGTTCGCTCCATGTATTGCAGGTTGCTCTTTAATTCTAAAAGCTTTCAGTTGAAACCTTTGAATTAACCATCTGTCGGAAGTGTTAATTAATGTAATTAAGAACTGAAAGCCTGAAATAAATTCATTCCATGTGACTAGCTACATTGTCCTCTGGTTCAGTCATTATCAACAGAAAAATACTGTAATTTAGCTTAAGAAAATGCTATCCTCATCGACTTCTGTATCTGAAGTGTTAATTTAATTTTAAAACGTGGTGCCTTTCTGTATTGCAGATATAACTGACTCATTTTGATCCTAATTATGATTCATCTTATTACTTCTGGGTGCTTCTGGTTCCCTAATGCAAATATTACAAAAGGTGCTTTATTATAATGGCCTATGACATACAATAGCATGGTAGAATGAGAGACACCACAAAATAGATAAATCCGCAGTATATAATGTTAACAACAACTGCTATTCATTTTAGTAACTAAGGTGTCCCGTTATATATGTACTTTTGAATTGTAAAGACAATTTTGCTTTCCAGTAATGCAAAAGCGACAGTATGACTCGGGAGCTCGTCCCGATCTGACTGCTTTTGCAGGCATCTTTATGAGAACTGAGATCACCTATGAGATCACCTCGAGCAGGCCAGTTCATACAGTTTGGCGCATAGCTCCAATACTGTGTCAAGCTAGGTTTAGAAAAGGTTCAGGGTACCATTGGACCTTGCAGGCACTTTATAAACTGAAAGCGATTTTGAGAAGTGGCTGCTCCCGCCCGTGTTCGAAGTACAGTTAAAGATTGTCAGCTGGGATAGGCAGGTTTCTCTATTGGCTGGGAGAATGATACAATTTGTTCATTTGAGGATTGGAATTAAATCAAATACTTGAATGTTAAATAAATCAAAATAAAGCTTATTTTTACAACAGTTTCTGTTTATGGCATCACCTGTTCATGTTATATTTTAAATACTTTAAAAGAAGAACAAATTGTAATGGGAGAATGAGACAGGCAGTATAAATCACCCAGTACTGGCTGCAGATCAGTACTCTAGCTACCAATTTCAGTGCTAATACAGCTGTAAAAATTCTTGCTGTTATTGAAAACTTATGGTAAGCACTGATCTTGCATTGTCAAAAACAATACATAATATGCAGAAGTTGCTGTACGTAGAGATATTAATGCATTTGCAGATGGGTTGCAGATCTTATGTGAAATGTTTTCAGCAATAGATAATTTTGTAACAAATTTATTGAACCATTAGCATTTACACAAGATTATTTGAAGATTGGAAAGAACACCAAATACATGAATGGTAAATAAATCAAAATAAACATTATTTTTACAGCAGTTTCTACTTAGAGCAACGTGTGTCCATATTCTTGTATTTTAAATACTTTCAACAGTGTTGAAAATAGTGTTTCAACATTCTTTGCTCTCAATAATTATTGTATCTGCTAACTCTTATAGTGCACTATTCTCCTGAAACATTACCAGTGACCAAGGCCTCTAGATGACTGTAAAAAGACAAATTACACTGGTCTTGCATACTTGCTGAAGAAGCATTATCCATATTCTCATATTATGATAACTGAGGATCTCAGTGACATCACTTCATTCACTGCTAAACGTGCTTGCTTTAAATGTAAACACAGCAATCCCAAAGTTGGAAAAAGGCAAAACATGAACATAATGATGCATCCTATTTCTGTGAAGTGTGAAGATGATTGTGAGATAATCATAAAAGAAAGAATTGGATTTATATAGCGCCTTTCATGACCACCGGATGTCTCAAAGCACTTTACAGCCAATGAAGTACTTTTGGAATGTAGTCACTGTTGTAATGTGGGAAACGCGGCAGCCAATTTGTGCACAACAAACTCCTAAAAACAGCAATGTGATAATGACCAGATAATCTGTTTTTGTTATGTTGATTGAGAGATAAATATTGGCCAGGACACCAGGGATAAATCTTCTGCTCTTCTTCGAAATAGTGCCACGGGAACTTTTACATCTACTTGAGAGGGCAGACGTCGCAATTTAACGTCTCATCCGAAAGACGGCACCGCCGACAGTGCAGCACTCCCTCAGCACTGTCAGCCGAGATTTTTTTAAAAAATAGGCTCATGTCCCTGGCATGGGACTTGAACCCACAACTTTCTGACTCCAAGGCAAGTGTGCTACTCTCTGAGCCACAGCCACACTGAAAAAGGCAAAACTTGAACATGATGCATCCTAATTCTGTGTCATTGTGAAGATGATTGTGACATAATCATAAAAAGCTGCTGAACTGTAAGATTTTGTTTGTTGCTGTATTCTGTGAATGCTAAAGATAGACCTATTGCATTATTCTGTTCACATTTCAATTCAGAAATGCTACTGCAATCCTTACAGGGTTAATGTTGCTACTTGTGTCTAGAGGAATTTCTCTTGCATTGACGAGGTTTCGCATTGTGTTACTTTGTTGACTTCCCTCAGGTATGCGAGGTTCCACGCCACTAGATGTGGCAGCTGCTTCATGCATTGACAACAATGAACTTGCCTTGGCTCTGCAGGAACCAGATCTGGAAAAGGTAATGCTGTAAAGCTGTAATGTTTCCATATATTTGCAACCAACATTAGTTATTAAACCTGAACAGCACTTACGTTGCAGAAAGAAATGAAAGAGTGCGCTACCATGTGGAGAATGATCTATTATGTTAAATATTTTATTCCATTTTGCTTTGAAGGGGTGGAAAAAACTAGTGAAAAATCTGCGCCTTTAATTCTCAACATATTGCGGGTTTAGGAACAAGATGGTATCACCTTCCACTGAGAAAATATCAAAAACTACTATGACCTTTCCCCAAAACATTACAACATAAATGCCATCATGACATTGGCATCATATTTCCAGGGCCAGAGGGAACATGCTGACTCCGAAGATGAGAAAATATCTCTGTGCATGTCACTTGTTTCCCATTTTATTACTTTGTTGCTTTTCTTCAAGAAACAACTGAGTTTCTTTTGAAATGTCTGGCGGTTCACTTGGAATTAAGTAAAATGGATCTGGTACTCAGTTTCACTGAAATGAGGTAGCAAGAGAGAGACAATTCATACAATGAGGAATTTGTAGGCTTAATTTTCTGACTCTGCAATGATCGAAATGATCAGAAAAATTCTTGAATTGTGCATCGAGTTTGCAATATCATCTCCTGGCTGGTATAAACATGTCAAGAGTGTAAAGCTGGAAAATTATCCTTCAGCTATGCTCAAACAACAATGCGCTAAGTTGCATTGAATTAGAAAAGGAACTGAGGATCAGACAGAAAGGTACACCTAAAGGAAATAGATCAGTTCCTCATTCAGTGGATGAATGTGGGTTTGGGTAAAAGTAATGTTAAAAAATTGGGGAATAGGCCCTAAAAGGTGATCTGGAATATGATAGATGGGTTGACAGTTTATTCTGACTTTGCATGCTTTAAATTGCACATTGTGCATATTTCATTCATGAAAGCTTTGAATGGCAGCCTGTAGCTTTACGATAGTAATTTTAAAAATCATTCTCGGTTGAATTTTACCATTTATTTCCAATTTTAGGTGGTGCTGTACCTGGCAGGGTGTGGACTGCAGAGCTGCCCTATTCTTCTGGCAAAAGGATATCCAGACATTGCGTGGAATCCTGTTGGAGGAGAGCGTTATCTAGACTTTCTGCGGTTTGCTGTATTTGTTAATGGTGAATAGATCAGTTTAGCAAACATCAGTAAAGGATGAATAATTGTCCTTTATACTATCTTTGTGGAGTCAGGATTCATATTGTATACTAAATATTCCACACTAAATATTTGGCACCAGTATAAATAATCTAAATATATCATGTGGGACCTATCAACATACAGCTGTAGTCATATGCCACACATAATGGACGATATGCATAATTGTTGCTGATTGTTTAACAGAACCTATCTAAATCATCCAGATGCTTCAAATTGCCCTGCTCTCAAATATTCCTTCCCTTAGCACAGTAGTCATAGAGCTTACATATCTCACAGTATTAATGTACAGGAATTGACAAACAGCCATACACAATATATACATTATATATGGAAATAGTGAGCTCTTACCTGCTATGTAGTGAATATGATTCTGACTTCCTGAAATATTGTATGCGACTAAAAAGCCATTTCCACCATACCAGTTGCTCTTCGGCCAGTTCCTGTTTCCCAATACTGCGAATTCCTGGAAATCTGAATAGTGATTATGCCTTTATTTTGAACATCATCTACAAAACGCTCAAGTAGGAATGTTATCAGGTGAATGCATTAACTGCTCATAGCAAGTTGATTGGGAATGGTAGCATAGTAGTTATATTACTGGACTAGTAATCCAGAGGCCTGGACTAATGATCTGCTGACGTGAGTTAACATACCATGGTAGCTGGTGATTTTAAATTCAGTTAATTAAATAAATCTGGAATAAAAAGCTAGTGTCAGTAATGGTGACCATGAAACTATCGGATTGTCATAAAAAAACATCTGGTTCACCGATGTCCTTTAGGGAAGGAAATCTGCCATCCTTACCCAGTCTGATCTCTGTGTGACTCCAGACCCACAGCAATGTGGTTGACTCTTAACTGCCCTCTGAAATGGCCCAGCGTGACACTCAGTTGTAACAAACCATTACAAGAAACAATAATAAGAATAAAACCAGACGGACCACCCTATATTAACCTCGTCACCGGCTTTGGACACAACGGCAAACCCAGCCCTGCAGGAGTACCTTCAACATAAGGACTGCAGCGGTTCAAGAAAGCAGCTCACCATCATCTTCACAAAGGCAATTGGAGATGGCCAATAAATGTTGGCCTTGCTAGCGACACCCATAAACCAGAACGAATTAAAAAAAAAATATTTTAATAGAAGTATTAACTCATTTCAAATGAGCACGTTAATGCCTTTGTTAAAGTAGTAGGAAGTTGTTCATATGATAACATCCTTGACAGTAATTTCTACCCTTCTATTACCTACTGAGGTGGAAAATATACTTGTGGGTAGTAGCAGGTTTCTGCCATCAGAGACTTTCAGTGAACAGGAACTGCAGAATTTTAATTTACTCCAAAAGTTCATGAACATTTTCACTCATAGGGCCCAAGTTTCCACACGATAAAAAACGGGTGCCCCTCCGAGCTGGGCGCCCATTTTTCACGCCTAAAACGGCGCCTAAAAAAAACCTCGCGATTCTGGAGCGTTCTGCAGCTCCTTGTCTGCCTGGCGCGGCGCCCAGGGGGGCGGAGCCTACACTCGCGCCGATTTTGTACGTGGGAGGGGGCGGGTACTATTTAAATTAGTTTTTTTCCTGCCGGCAACGCTGCGCGTGCGCGTTGGAGCGTTCGTGCATGCTCAGTGTGAAAAAAACATTGGCACTCGGCCATTTTTGTAGTTCTTTGTAGCTGTTTAATTTTTGAATTTTTTTTTAATAAAAGCACATTGCCATCAGCACTTGCAGCCTTCTCACTGTCTCCTCCCCCCCCCCCCCCCCGCAGGAAGAACAGGCGCCTTCTCCCCCCCCCCCCCCCCCCCGCGCAGGAAGAACGGGCGCCTCCTCCCTCCCCCCCCCCCCCCCCGCGGGAAAGAACGGGCACCTCCTTACTCCCCCCCCCCGCGCAGGAAGAACAGGCGCCTCCTCCCCCCACCGCGGGAAAGAACGGGCGCCTCCTACCTCCCCCCCCCCCGCAGGAAGAACGGGCGCCTCCTACTCCCCCCCCCCCCCCCCCCCCGCGCAGGAAGAACGGGCGCCTCCTCCTCCCCCCGCGGGAAGAACGGGTGCCTCAGGCTGACTGCAGCATTCTCCGTGCCTTCACACAGGTAGGAAGATGGTTTATTTAATCTTTTCTTTGCTTATAAATGTTTATTCAGATTGGATTTATTTGTATAATATTTGTAGAAGTATAAATAAGGATTTATTGTAGAATTTAATGACTTCCCTTCCCCCCCCTCCCCTCCCCCACCTCGTTCTGGACGCCTAATTTGTAACCTGCGCCTGATTTTTTAATGTTTCTACAAAAATCTTCACTTGCTCCATTCTAACTTAGTTTGGAGTACGTTTTCACTGTGGAAACTTTGAAATCAGGCGTCAGTGGCCGGACACGCCCCCTTTTGAAGAAAAAATTCTGTTCCAAAGTAGAACTGTTCTACCTGACTAGAACTGCAGAAAAAAAAATGTGGAGAATTGCGATTTCTAAGATAGTCCGTTCTCCACCAGTTGCTCCTAAAAATCAGGCGCAAATCATGTGGAAACTTGGGCCCATAGTTCCAGAAACCAGGTGATAATTTCCACCACAATTAAAACTCAAGAAATTCCACTGAATTCACAATTAGTAAATTAATTGAACTATTTCAGAATACATGAAGAAAACAAGCTTGGAATATGTGACCACCAACAGTTTATGAACCATTTCTCACTTATGACATAGACTATATCCATTCCAAGCTGTTTGAAAATATTGATCACGTGAGCATCAAAAACTTTTTCCTGCTTTTCCTACCAGTTGCATGGTCATCAGTTGCTTTCCAATATCTCACCAAAGTGGACAGTCATAATGCACGAGATTGGACAGTGCTTACTGGCAGGATACAACAACATTGAGGGACTAATAGCTTGAGTTTCATCATGTTCTCATGCACGCACATATCGGGAGTCATTACCCGACAATCTGATGTGGGATCTCTAACCTACAGGTGCTTGGCTCAATTGCAGCACCCTACCACTATCCTGGCTGACAGCAATTAACTCAGCACAGATAAGGGACTCAACCTGGGATCTAGCTGGTCTCTCTGTATTGGATGCTCACTGCTGAGCAATCAGGTGAACTACTCATAAAAGCATGAGTAAATTTTAACCATGTCATTCCCACTGCAGCTATCTGACACATTCTCTCTTTCCTCCTTTGGACATTTATTTCCCCAAAATCCACTTTTAAATTTAAAAAAAAAATGTTTCTTTAATGTGATCTCAAAAACCAAGCCTCCAAGCCCAGGCCTTGTGAAATTTATTCCACCCCAGTTAACACTCTAGAACTTTCACTCGTTTACTGCCAACTGCACAATTCGATCCCTTCATACAAAACATTTTTTAAAGTAAATTAATTAAAGCATTATAGAAGCATCATCACATGAAGAAAGGTTGCTGGCAAATATGTGCCTACAAATAATGAAAAATATTTCATGACTGAAAAGAAAATCTGTGCAGTAGTGGACTGCAACTACTAGATGTTCTTAATGCATTTATTTACAAAGTGATGAAAAACATAAGTTGTATTAAAAGTCTTTGCATTTCTGAGTGTGGGAAGTCTGTTGACACTTTCTTCAAGAAAAACAGAAAATGCTGGAAATACTCAGCAGGTCAGGCAGCATCTGTGGAAAGAGAAACCGAGTTAACGTTTCAGATCAACGACCTTTCATCAGAACTGAAGATGGTGCAAGGCAAAAGGAAATGGTAATGGGACAAGAAAAGAAACACCATTATCATCCCTTTTTTCATTTAAACCCACTCTATCGCAGATCTTTCTTTTTGTTTTTCCCTCCCCAGCCGCCCCCGTGCCCCCCCCCGCGTACTTGCTTAAAGACTGTTACATCTCTAACTTTGTCCAATTCTGACAAAAGGTCACCGACCTGAAACGTTAGCTCTGTTTCTCTCTCCACAGATGCTGCCGGACCTGCTGAGTATTTCCAGCATTTTCTGTTTTTATTTCAGTTTTCCAGCATCCACAGTAACTTGTTTTTGTTGACGTCTTCTTGTTTTGTTGCTTCTTATCCTCCTGCCTGTGGGGTGTTTTGTGTGATCGCAGGTGAAAGTGTTGAAGAAAATGCCAACGTTGTTGTGCGCTTGCTGATCCGTCGCCCTGAGTGCTTTGGGCCAGCCCTACGGGGTGAAGGTGGTAGTGGTTTACTCGGGGCCATTGAAGACGCCATCAAGATTTCTGAGGATCCTGCCCGTGATGGACCAACGGTCAAGAAAGACCGGAGACGAGAATTGTAAGGAAATCCGTTAACTTCAACCAGTGCAAAATATAATGGGTCTAAAATTACAAGTTTCCCATTGACGGATCATTCGCATCTACTGCAAAAACACTTTCACTGGGCACAGAGTATTTGCCCAACTACTGCCCAGCGAAGGCCTACGTAAAAGCAGGCATAAGGCTGCCTTTTACCAGCGTAACTGTTCAAATAAATGTTCAAATACATTTTTTAATGATTTAAGCATACACATGCATTTAAAATTAGTTTAGGTAAATTTTGGCCTGTTTTAAAATTATTAAATTTTTATTTTAAATGCTTAAGTAAAAGGTCTGTTAATTAATTTTAACATGGGAACATTTAATTTTAATTAAGTGGTGTGAATTCTTATTTGGAGATTAAATAAATCCCCAAATTTATGGGGATTCCGTTAGTAAATGGAATATTTTGGTGCGTAAAGGCCCACAGATCCCACGCTTCCGAACGCGTGTTCCCCTGGGATCCGTGGGCCTTTACGCAGGCGTATGCCTGCAGGCCCGAGAAGGAATCTCTCCATAGCTGTGGAGCCAGGAGGTAGGGACAGAAGTATTTTGCGGATCGGAGGCAGACATACTCCGAAGGTACGCTTCCAACTGTAAATTCAGGGCCAATATCTTTTTTGTCTCTTATAAGGCTCCCAGGCCAAAAAAGCTACTTGTTTGGCCAAAAAAGTGGGAATCTACTTTATAGCCTTTCAGCCTCCGGCTCTCCAAACTGAGGGGTCACTGGAACAAAGCCCTCTGTCATCTTCTTTGATTCCCCTGTATCTCTGCAGTCGACGAATCAAATCACAGGATAACGTGTTGAGTGGCTTAGAAATGGTCCCTGCAACCTCATTCAAATGAGTATGTTGGGAGTTGGGGCTACACCTAATCTGCCTCACTCCTCAGGGAAGTGCAGGAAATACTGGGACAACATAAAAGGGACAGAGATCCATGTTAGATATAGGAATTGGCTGGAGGCAGAGTCAGAAAATCAATCCATGTAAACTTTCAGGATTATGAGAAAAAAAATCTAAAACATGAATTTATACAGCATCTTTATCACGTTGAAATTTTTCAAATGCTTTGTACAATGAATTATTCTTGGAAGTGCTGACAGATTCCTTTATCTAGTGAAGTGTTTCAAGAAAGAAAATAACTGCAGTTTAAATATGAGTACTTTTAGCTGATGTATGCTGTTGCTTGATTAGTTTGGCTGTAAGGTGAAATTTAGTGATATGTCACCATCATAGAAACAGAAAATAGGTGCAGGAGTAGGCCATTCGGCCCTTCGAGCCTGCACCACCATTCAATATGATCATGCAACTTCAGTACCCCATTCCTGCTTTCTCTCCATACCCCTTGATCCCTTTAGCCGTAAGGGCCACATCTAACTCCCTTTTGCATATATCTAACGAACTGCCCTCAACAACTTTCTGTGGTAGAGAATTCCACAGGTTCACAATTCTCTTGAGTGAAGAAGTTTCTCCTCATCTCGGTCCTAAATGGCTTACCCCTTATCCTTAGACTGTGTCCCCTGCTTCTGGACTTCCCCAACATCGGGAACATTCTTCCTGCATCTAACTTGTCCAATCCTGTCAGAATTTGGAAAAGTTGAAGCAAACGTTGTCATCTTCCAAAATTCCATAGATTATAGGACAGTTCATGCAGATTGGAAGGTAGCTAATGTTACCCCACTATTTAAGAAAGGAGGGAGAGAGAAAACGGGGAACTACAGACTAGTTAGTCTGACATCAATCGTAAAAAAAATGCTAGAATCTATTCTTAAGAATGTGGTAAAGGGCACTTATAAAAATAATAATAAGATTGGGCAGTCAGCACGGATTTATGAAAGGGAAATCATGTTTGATGAATCTGTTGAGAGTTTTTTGAGGATGTAACTAGTAGAATAGATAAGGGTGAACCACTGTATGTGGTGTATTTGGATTTTCAGAAGGCATTCGATAAGGTGCCACACGAGGTTATTAAACAAAATTAGGAATCATGGAATTGGAGGTAATATACTCGCATGGATTGAGGATTGGTTAACGAACAGAAAACAAACTGGTAATTTTCAGGTTGGCAAACTGTAACTAGTGGGGTACCACAATGATCGGCGCTTGGATCCCAGCTATTCACAATCTATATCAATAATTTGGATGAGGGGGTCAAATGTAATATATCCAAGTTTGCTGATGATATAAAGCTAAGTGGGAATATAGCTAAGCGAGGAGGATGCAAAGAGACTTCAAGGGGATATAAACAGCTAAGTGAATGGGCAAGGACATGGCAAATTGAATATAATGTGGAGAAATGTGAACTTATCCACTTTGGTAGGAAAAATAGAAAAGCGGAGTATTTTTTAAATGGTGAGGGATTGGGAAATGTTGGTATTCAGAGAGACCTTGTCCTTGTAAACGAATCACTGAAAGTTAACATGCAGGTACAGTAAGCAATTAAGAAAGCAAATGGTATGTTTCCCTTTATTACAAGAGGATTTGAGTATAAGAGTGAAGACATCTTATTGCAATTATATAGGGCCTTGGTGAGATTGCACTGTGTACAGTTTTGGTCTGCTTACCTAAGGAAGGATATACTTGCCATAGATGGAATGCAACAAAGGTTCACCAGACTGATTTCTGGGATGGGGGGGATTGTCCTATGAGGAGAGGTTGAGCAGACTAGGCATCTCATTGAGACTGAGCAGACAAGGCATTGAAACATACAACATTCTTACAGGGCTAGACAGGCTAGATGCAGGAAGGATATTTCCTCTGGCTTGGGAGTCAGAGGGGTCACAGTCTTAGAATTAGGACTGAAATGAGGAGAAACTTTTTCACTCAGAGGGTGGTGAATCTTTGGAATTCTCTGCCCAAGAGGGCTGTGGAGGCTCAGTCATTGAGTATATTCAAGACAGAGATTGCTAGATTTTTGAATATTAAGGGAACCAAGGGATATGGGGACAGTGCAGGGAAGTGGAGTTGTGGTGGAAGATCAGTCATGATCTTATTGAATGGCGGAGCAATCTCGAGGGGCCGAATGGCCTACTCCTGCTCCTAATTCCTATGTTCATTTCCCTAAGGCACAGAGCGGGCAGTGGTTCAAGGGTTCAGATGATAACGAGTTGTCATCATGAGAAATGACATGTTCCATTCACACTGCATGACTTCCCATGTTACTAAGCTACGGCTCAGCACACCTGATCAGCAGGAGAACAAACGCTAAATGATCTATGATCTACAATCTGATTGAAGCCCCTATCCATTCAATCTGTCCAAGGCAGAGGAGGTGGTTGAGCCCCAAGCCTGCATGGCCCCAGTATAAGCATTACTGCGAGATGGGCTGACGACATCCAGCTTTACCTCATTATCATCTCTCGACCCCCTCCACTGTCTCCAAATTGTCAGACTGCTTGTCCGAAATCCAGAATTAATCCTTCTGCACGTGTGCATCTGTGTATTCAGTATATAATTAGAATAATTATAAACATGATTGGCTTATGAGCTGCAGCATCCAGGAATATTAGGAGTGAAATTGGTCTTGGACATCAGTACAGAATGTGCGATAGAGTGATTTTCCATCGCGCGTTTTACTTCTACCGCTGGAGTCCAATTTCACCCCATTATATTCACTACACCCTGTTATTTGATGTCATTGATCAACAAAGTAGAAGTTACTGTCAACTGACATCATAAAGCACAATTTGTCCCACATGAACTGTCAGTCTGAGTGTAAAACAATGCAGCAAATAATGTTGTTTGTCCTAACTGAATCATGGGGACCAATATGGCTGTAAAATCAGTTTTGTAAATCCTATAGGTGGGTAAAATAAAACTCAAGTGCAACTAAATATTGTATTGTGAACCATAATTTGCTTTTCATCCCTTGTAGATATGGTGAAGAGGTCCATGAAGAAAATCGTGTCCATCTGGGTAATGCCATCATGTCTTTCTACTCAGCACTCATTGACCTGTTGGGCCGATGTGCTCCGGAGATGCATGTAAGTGATTGCCTAATAGTGATGAACAAACTGCTGGTTCCTGAGTTGGGCCACACCCCTGAGTTATCCTACTTTTATATTCCAAATCTGTTTTCACAAACATCTGTCACACTTCAAAGTGTAAGTTTCTTTAAAAGACAGAAAAATAGACACTTAGTTCTGTCTTCGGTCAATTACAAGTGAATTATTTTGCTGAGCAAGTTAATCCTGAAGCTAGAAATTAAGGCCTGGATTTCCTATTCCTAAGGGGCATTGCTAAGTCCTTTCATCGCTAATGCCTATTTTCAGGTCCAACAAGTAAATGGGGGTGGAGAAGCCCTATGCCAAAACTCCCCGCCCCCCCCCCCAAAGAAAATGGACGACAAGCACGCTTTGCTGCATTTAGATGAAGCAGGCGGCATGGACAAGTGTCCTCCGATCTCCCTGTGCTTCTCCTCACTAACCATCCTTGAAAATCATCACCAATGCAAAGATGATGCTACTGAGCCTGTAGGTTAGCCCACGGGGGGGGCGACGTGATCAGTAGTTGATATGTAATACAGAAGTGTGATTCTGTAACATTGTTTTGGCTGGGAGTCACTTCCACTACTTCGTTTCTGAACATTTATAAGTACTTTGTGAGGCTTGCTGAGAATTTATATGGAACTCTACATAAAATATTAGATTTCCCTTTGAGGATTCCATTGTTGAGTGGAAATGAAAATCGGATGTTTTCTATTAACTGGCGGGTGGTCCTCAATACTAGTTTTACGCTCAGGTGGAAAGTTGAAATTTATCCCAGGTTTTCATTCTAATACAGGCAAAGATAGCACAGTTGATTGGAGAAGTACAATTCTTTGGCAATATGAGCCTTGGATTGGAACCATGGTTGTTAGTCCCACTTAAAGTGCAGTAACCTGTAGGGTTACGGACCTAGAGCTGGTAATTGGGATTAGACTAGATGACCTTTTGTTGGTCAGCGCAGATATAATGGTAAGTACTGCAGGGAATAGAATACGGCCAGGGTGATCTCCTGGAGTTAGTTTCGATCACCTTGATGGGGCGGAGAGGAATTTTCCCAGATTTTTTCTCCCTAAATTGGCCTGGGTTTTTATCTGGTCTTTGCCTCTCCCAGGAGATCACATGGATCTGGTTGGGGTGGAGTGTAGATGTTTTTAGTATAAGGGTTGTTGCAGTGGTGTGGGGTGGACTGGTTGGGCTGGGTGCTCTTTGCCTTTCCGTCATTGTTCATGGGTTTGTATGTAACCTTTAGGGCTGCTGACCGAGGGCCGTGCGGCTCTTTGTCGGCTGGCGCGGACACGATGGGCCGAAATGGCCTCCTTCTGCGCTGTAAATTTTTATGTTGCTATGTTTATACAATCATACTCCCATCAGTGAATAAATAAATCTACCAAGGTACATAGGTAAAGAAAGGTCTCTACTTATTAGATAAATGGGGAGGTAAAACGAGGCTTGGATTGATTGAGATGGATGGGACAGGAATCGAGGGTAGGGAATAATTCAAAATATGTCCAGAGAAGATCAACATAGTCATAAGGTACATGCTACATAATATTGCCATGGATATAGATCTCACTATAGACAATTGATTAGGAGCCACAGTAGACCAGGAAATACTCAGCAGCAACCAGCAGGAGGCCAACCATCTGGGCGACTAGACAGATGCTTGAAGGTCACATTGTCTTGATCTTTCAGTGAGCTCTGGAATTATTCTATATTGGCTCTTGTTGCATTTTATGTTCTAATCTACTCAAATTACACTGGAGAGTTGACACCACTTGCGTAAAAATTATAGGCCTGTGCGCTTTAGCAATATCCACTAGGAAATGGGTCAAATAAGGTATTTATCCACAGACAACATAGGAGAGGCAGTCAGAATACTGGACTTCTGCTCATTACCTCCTGAGCTCTTATTACCCTCATTACTATGCCCCTTCATCACTAATGCTATATCATGTCTTATCCACATCACCATTTAATTATCACAAAATGTATCTGTACTGGTACCGTTTACAAGTTTGGGTGATAATGTCTCATGACTTGTTCTTTGAAGACCATTTGTTGCAGCTTGCTCTGTGAAGAGTAGAGCGGGTCAATGAGTATGTAACCATACTTAGCCATGAGGGTAATATATTGTCACCAATGTTCCCACTAAGGTGCACAGCTGCAGAGCAGCCTGGAAGTCCCGCACAGGCCGCTTACTGCCTTTTACATGGAACAAACCGCACATACACGAAAATTCAAATAGGCTGCGCAGCCAGTTACAGTGACCGCGCACCTTAAAAAAAAATGAGAACATTGATTGTCACTCAAGTTTTTTGTGTGAATATTTTTAACAACTTGTGACTTTTCTTAAAACCCATTTATATCCTCTGCTATCACTATTTATGCACCTTAAGTTGTGTATCTTCACACATCTTGCCTGTATTTTTGTTGGGGACCTTACTCTAAATCTACAAATGACCTGCCATGTCTCCTTTAAGCAGAACATCGAGACAGTTGGGGCAAAATTAGTAAATCTTGCAATTGGACCATCTCGCTAAATTAGAAACATAGAAATTTACAGCGCTGAAGGAGGCCATTCCGGCCCATCGTGTCCGCGCCGGCTGAAAAAGAGCCGCACGGCCCTTGGTCAGCAGCCCTAAAGGTTACAAAAAACCTATGAATAATGACGGAAAGACAAAGAGCACTCTGCCCAACCAGTCTGCCCCACACAACTGCAACACCCCTTATACTGAAACATTCTACACTCCACCCCAACTGGAGCCATGTGATCTCCTGGGAGAAGCAAAAACCAGATAAATACCCAGGCCAATTTTGGGAGAAAAATCTGGGAAAATTCCTCTCAGACCCATCCAGGCGATCGAAACTAGTCCAGGAAATCACCCTGGCCGTATTCTGTTCCCTGCAGTACTTACCATTATATTTGCGCCGTCCAACAAAAGGTCATCCAGTCTAATCCCAATTACCAGCTCTAGGTCCGTAACACTGCAGGTTATGGCACTTTAAGTGCCCATCTAACCATCTCTTAAAAGTGGTGACGGTTTCTGTATCCACCACTCTTCCAGGCAGTGAGTTCCAGATCCCCACAACCCTCTATGCAAAGAAGCCCCGCCCCCCCCTCAAATCCCCTCTAAACCTTCCACCAACCACTTTAAAACTATGCCCCTCGTAATGGACTCTTCCACCAGTGGAAATAGACCCATTATGTCCAGGCCCCTCAATATTTTGTACACCTCAATGAAGTCTCCTCTCAACCTCCTATGTTCCAATGAGAACAAACCCAGCCTATCTAATCTGTCCTCATAACTAAGATTCTCCATTCCAAGCATCATCCTCGTAAATCTCCTCTGCACTGTCTCTCATGCAATCACGTCCTTCCTATAATACGGCGACCAGAACTGCATGCAGTACTCCAGCTGTGGCCTAACCAAAGTATTATACAATTTAAACATAACCTCTCTGCTCTTATATTCTATGCCTCGGCCAATAAAGGCAAGCATTCCGTATGCCTTCTTAACCACCTTATCCACCTGGCTTGCAACTTTCAGAGATCTGTGGACAAGCACTCCAAGGTCCCTTTGTTTATCTACACTATTAAGTGGCCTACCGCTTAATGTGTATACCCTTTCCTTATTAGCCCTCCCAAAGTGCATCACCTCACACTTCTCCGAATTAAATTCCATTTGCCACTGCTCTTCCCACCTGACCAGTAGATTGATATCCTCCTGCAGCCCATGACTTTCCTCTTCATTATCAACCACACAGCCAAATTGTAAGGCAAATCATAGCTGTAAGAGCAAACTTTAATATTCATCTTGGATAAGTCACTTCTTGGCTCCTTGAGAAGTATTGAAGGATTACAGGTGCATAACTTTGCCTTCTGGCTACAAAATAGTATCAAACATCGTTCATTAGAAAACTTCATGTTCCATCATAATGTTTAATGGATTGTAAATAAGAATTTTTTAATGAATTAGTAAAATACGCTTGGTACTGACACATAACATGTATTTAATACATGCTGCTCTGTGCTGGTTTCCTGTGCAGTATTTGCCTTATATTGAAAACCAGCTTATGAGATAACTTGGTTCGTCATTTAATTTCTCTTTTTGCAACAGCTGATCCAAGCTGGAAAAGGTGAAGCATTGAGAATCCGAGCAATCCTGCGATCCCTGGTTCCCATTGAAGACTTGGTTGGTGTTATAAGTCTGCCAGTGCAGATACCTTCCTTTGGAAAAGGTAAAGCTAAGCTGACAGTGCTTTGAAACCTTGACTGGGATTGTATGTTTAAATCATTAATTGTGGCACATATTTAATATGTGCTAGATACGTTGGTCATCATCATCATCATAAGTGGTCCCTCGGAACGAGGATGACTTGCTTTCATGCGTGTTTCAATGAAGGACCCAAACTATATCCTCAAGGGTGAAAGATGCCTGTGAGTGGATTTTTTTAACATGTGGTGGCCGTTGCACACCAGCCATCACACGGGCTTGGCAGAGCTAGGTCTTGGTCCAGTGGCAAGGATTACTCAAGACGACTGGAGACTAGCTCTGCTGCACGGACCTAGTATGGGCTGGCCCGTGCTGCCCCTTGTCCTAATCTCGCGCCTCCCCTGGGCCCCAATCACATCGCTCTACAGTCTCTCGCTGCTCCTTCACCCGGATCTCGTCGCTCCTGCTGCATCTGCCCATGCTCCAATCACCAACCTAGACCTTGATGACGTCATTCTTCGCTGCCGTCACCCTTCTGGACCAGCTCGTGCTGCTCCCTGGAGTAATAGGCCACCACGCTGATCGCCAAGGCCTCCACGCTGATCGGCGACGCCTCCACGCTGATCGGCGACGCCTCCACGCTGATCCCCAAGGCCTTCACGCTGCTCCTTTTATGGCCCCGACCTGCCACTGGTGTTCTCACGCAGGTCGGGGCCTCCACGCTGCTCTTGGGCCGCTCACCTCCACTCCGCTCCGTTGTTACCATTTAAACAACTGCTGTGCTTAAGACCAAATTCTAACTTGATAATTACTTTATACTGTACTTTAAACAACATTAATTTTTTTTACTGCCTTTGCGCAACAGAGGGTAATATAATGTAGCATCAACTATCCAGTTGTTTGATTTAATATTCTTACATATTTTCACTTTTTTAAATGATATCTTTGCGTAGGAAGGATTCGATATACTGTTGAGAAATTTTTGTGTCCTCATGCCTGGGCATCAATGAGTTTCATATACACTGGCATGAAATAAAAGTTAAATCGCATTGCTAACCATGAAACATCTTTTATTTATGCTGGTGACGGCTTGAGATATCTCTATTGAATCTGTTTAATATCTACCATGGGAGATATCCAGTGGTGCAGTGGATGCCAATTAATTTGAACTGTTGATAGCTCAGCCAATCACATTTCTTGACTTGAGGCCTGACTCCCTGCAGAACACTGGCTCAGCTCATAACCTCATATAATTCTAACCTTGACTTTATACATTGACTTTCATGATCCAGAGGTCATATTATTCAGGTCTTCAATAAAAAATATTTGCAACTTAATGCAGAATTACTGACTGTACATCCCTGCTCTGTTAATTTGTGCATTATAAATAGAGGCAATGGGATAATTGCATTCCGAATTACCCCATATTGATACAAATCAAAATAAAATCTGTTAAAATGACAGCTGCAAAATGATTAAAACCTAACATAGCAGTCAAGTTAAAATTGTCAGACCTTAGCTTACAGCTTCTGGTTGCTGTATGTATTGTAAGCAAAATCTATTCAGTTCCCAGGAAAGACTCTTACAATTAGAGTACTGGCCCAATAGGTTTTATTCATGCTTATAGCAAAAAGCAGATAGACTCCTATAATCTGAAATTCATAACGTGAATGGATTAGCAACAATTGCCCCTTTGCTGACAGTTTTTATCGTAGTTCCATGTGGGCTGCCCACCACAGGTTCTGCCCTTTCTGAAGGGTGGAAAATACCAAGCTGTTGGACTGCATTTTTCAGGAGAAGCTACGTTACATTTATTTACAAGAATTAAAGCTACACAGACGTGAAACAACAGAACAAAATACCGTGTTAAACGTTGACACTGTTTGTTTTGCCCTAATGGAAAATAATGACCCTGAATTTGCAGTCAGAGGCTTCCCGCGTGGAAATGCCTCCACTCCACAAATAAAATGCCCACATACCTGGTGGTCCGGCTGGTGCGGCGGTTCGAGGTCATGGGCCTCTCCATGTATGCGTGCGCAGAGGCCCACGTATCTCGGGCGCAGGAAGTTCGCAAACGCCCCTGGGATCATGTGGGCCAGCCCAACCAATGACCGAAGGGGATCCCCCTAAGTATGAATGGGAATATCCCATAAAATACATCTGCACTTCAAATAAAGAAAAAAATTTTACATATTTACAATTCATTAAAATGACATCTTATTAAATATTTAAAACAAAAATTTAATTTTTTGAAAAATAAATTCACTTAATTTAAAGGGGCTAAAAATAAACTTACCTTATTTCACAGGTTTTCCAATGTAAAAAGTATTGATTAAAAAAGCAAAAAAATAAAATGTTAAGTTCTTATGCTGGTACAAGCAGGCCTTATGCCTGCTCTTTACCAGGCGTAAATATTTCACGGGCAGAAGTTGGGCAAATAGCAAATAACCCAACTCTCTGCCCGCGACTGCCCTCTTCTGGGGGATCTGTACGATCTTGACAGATTGCAAGTTCCAGGCTTTAGAGCATGCCTAAATCCGGAACGTGCATGGCCCATCGGGGCTGCAAATTACCACCATGAGGTGCTCCAAAATCCTATTTGGAATCTTTTGAACTAAGTCTGAATTTTTACATGTTCTGCTGCTACAGAGTTCTATCTAACTGCTGTTACGTGGATTTAAATGGTGTAAGCATGTGAACTGAAGAAATGGACAACAGCCTGCAGATTAAATTCTAGTTGAGGTCTCTGAGCACAAAGCTGTCAACCACCCATCAAAGGAGACTTTTCATACGTGGCCTGTTCCTATGAAGAAGCCCCTAGTTCTTGATCAACAGTCCAGCAATTATGATAATTATTTCTATCACCCAGATGGATGAGGTTGTGGATTTCAGCCCTCTCTATCTGGAGAGGTGTCTACTTGGTCAGATCTGAAGTAAATCTTATTGGCATGATACCCACTTAGTGGTTGTGACAATCACAGAAAACAAATTTCTTTGCCTTACCATTATAAACTTGCATACTTCTTACAAACCTGATGTACTAGCCACACCGTCTTAAACTCAACAGGTTTTGACCATATGCAATAATATAAACCGAGGCGGGTCGCCTAGCCTTGAAACTAACTTAACTTGGGATAGTATTACATATCGCTTAACCAAGATAAAAGAGTTCCTTTCAGAATGAAACAACACATTTCTATCTCATGGTCTCAGTACATGGGCTTAGCTCAATTTCATATCAAAAAGATACAATGCAAAACAATTTTCTCTTCTGATGGAGAATGGAGTTTAATGTTTATCACAGTCTGAATCTCTGGTTTTGATCACTTGTTTCTGATTTCTAGACGGCAACCTTATTGAGCCTAAAATGTCAGCCAGTTTTGTTCCTGACCATAAGGCTCCCACAGTGCTGTTTCTGGATCGTGTCTATGGGATAGAAAATCAGGATTTTCTCCTTCATGTACTGGAGGTTGGCTTCTTGCCTGATATGAGAGCTGCTGCCTCCCTGGATACTGTAAGTAATGTGATTTTAAATGCTCATAAAATTCACTCAACATTTTACTCGAGTGTAATCTGCATTTGCAGTCACATATTTTGTCATTACAGCTACCGGGTGCAGTTGTGCAAGTTTATTTTCATAAGAGTGTATCAGGGCTTACCAGATACTAGTACAACTCCATATGAGAAGTTTATTGTAGATAAATGTGACACGGAATGACTTGGTGAAAGTCAGACAGCTAAACAGTTCAGACGTTCCTGATAGTATTTCATAGAACTGTGTAACCAGCAGATTGTTGGATTCTGGAACTCTTGTGATTTCTGAGGAAATCATACTGAGCTCCAATATTTTCAAATGTGCCTTTTAATATGCATCTTTTGCCTTCTTAAGTCCCTCATTTAGTTGGGAAGGTAGAATGATCTTGTTCATAAATCTGCGACTGGCAACAGTCAGTGAACAGGAAGAATGCTGTGCAGAACTGTGTGGGCATCTCCTTTTGACGCTTCCCAGAGATGTCCTGCATAATACTTTGTGCTGTAACCGTAGTTAGATAGGCTTAAGGAGCTGGATCTATTTACTTTAGACTTGCAGGTGATTTGATGGAGGTATATAAAATAATGAATTGTGTGCCTATCGATGGATTATTTCAGTTTGACAGATTTGGGTGAATAGGGGTCAGGCATTTAAACTATACAAGTGTAGGAATAGACGAGATGTTTGGCAGTTCTTTTCCCAACGGCCTCTGGAATGCGTTGCTGGCTTGTGCGGTGTGCGCTGACTCGCTGCAAACCTTCAAAAGGGAGCTGGGTTGCTTCTTAGCTGGAGCAGAGATCACATCATATAAACGGTAAGTAGCTTAACAATTAACACACGCATCGTCAATGTGATGATCTGCACTGGTTTACATCGTCTGAGATGTCAAACAGGAACTTTCCAGCTTTTTTGTTTCTCTTTTTGGCCCTAGGTTTTTTTCTGGGTTTTTTATTTGCCTCTCCCAGGAGATTCCATGGTGCTGGAAGTGTCTAGCTATGATGCTCCAGGTCTCATGAGTATGGGACAGACTTGATGGACCAGCTGAATCTTTTCCTGCCCATATTTTTATATTTGTAGGTCGCTCAATTTAGATTTAGATTTAGATTGGGATTTAAATTTGGGCTGTGAGTGATGTTCTGTGTTAGTCAGCCAACCAACTTGTTAAGAGTCAACGAAAGCAGCAACAACAACTTGCATTTGTATAGCGCCTTTAATGTAATAAAACATTCCAAGGTGCTTCACAGGAAGATTAGCGAACAGAATTTGAGTCTGCTGTGTACAGAGTGGAGTTTGATTATTGTACAGTATGCATGACTTGCTTCTCCCAACTGCTTTCACAGGTTGCTTTCAGTACCACCGAGATGGCTCTGGCTTTGAACCGCTACCTCTGTACTGCAGTGCTTCCTCTGATAACTAAGTGCGCGCCACTGTTTGCTGGAACAGAGCATCGAGCCATTATGATTGATTCAATGCTGCACACCATTTACCGGTTGTCCAGAGGCCGCTCACTCACTAAGGCGCAGAGGGATGTTATTGAAGAGTGTCTTATGGCATTGTGCAGGTGAGCATGTTTATTGTAAAATGCAATATAAAAATAACAGCATTTTGGGCCCAAGTTTCCACAGGATAAAAAACGGGCGCCCCTCCGAGCTGGGTGCCCGTTTTTCGCGCCTAAAACGGCGCCAGAAAAAAAACACGCTATTCTCGAGCGCTTTGCAGCTCCTTGTCTGATTGGCGCGGCGCCCAGGGGTGCGGAGCCTACACTCGCGCCGATTTTGTAAGTGGGAGGGGGCGGGTACTATTTAAATTAGTTTTTTTCCTGCTGGAAACGCTGCGCGTGCGCGTTGCAGCGTTCGCGCACGCGCAGTGTGAAGGAAACATTGGCACTCGGCCATTTTTGTAGTTCTTTGTAGCTGTTTAATTTTTGAACATTTTTTAATAAAAGCACATTGCCATCAGCACATCAGCACTGAGGCTACCCTTCTCACTGTCTCCTTCCCCTCCCCACCCTCCACGGCAACAAACGGCGGTTTCCTCCCCATCCCTGCGGCAACAGACCGCTGTCTCCTTCCCCTCCCTCCCCTCCCCTCCGCGGCAACAAACCGCTGTCTCCTTCCCCTCCCTCCCCTCCCCTCCACGGCAACAAACCGCTGTCTCCTTCCCCTCCCTCCACGGCAACAAACCGCTGTCTCCTTCCCCTCCCTCCCCTCCCCTCCACGGCAACAAACCGCTGTCTCCTTCCCCTCCCTCCACGGCAACAAACCGCTGTCTCCTTCCCCTCCCTCCCCTCCCCTCCACGGCAACAAACCGCTGTCTCCTTCCCCTCCCTCCACGGCAACAAACCGCTGTCTCCTTCCCCTCCCTCCCCTCTGCGGCCACAAACGATGGCTGAAGCACTTTCACACAGGTAGGAAGATGGTTTATTTAATCTTTTCTTTGCTTATAAATGTTTATTCAGGTTGGATTTATTTGTAGAATATTTGTAGAAGTATAAATAAGGATTGATTGTAGAATTTAATGACTTCCCTTCCCCCCCCCCACCCCCCCCCCCCACCTCGTTCTGGACGCCTAATTTGTAACCTGCGCCTGATTTTTTAATGTGTAGAGCAGGTTTTTTCAGTTCTACAAAAATCTTCACTTGCTCCATTCTACTTTAGTTTGGAGTACGTTTTCACTGTGGAAACTTTGAAATCAGGCGTCAGTGGCTGGACACGCGCCCTTTTGAAGAAAAAATTCTGTTCCAAAGTACACCTGTTCTACCTGACTAGAACTGCAGAAAAAAAAATGTGGAGAATTGCGATTTCTAAGATAGTCCGTTCTCCACCAGTTGCTCCTAAAAATCAGGCGCAAATCATGTGGAAACTTGGGCCCATAGAGTTTCCACTTTGAGCGCAATCGGCCATCCGGGTGCAAATTGCGCCCAAAATTGCACTAGTTTTGAGGAGTGTTTTATTTTCTCAAACTCATTTGCATATCGCAGAATGTAAACTTTGCCATGAGCCAGCGCAATTGGACAGCATTTTAGAACAGAATTTTTTCAAAAAATGTTTGCTTTAAAATATATTCCTTGATATATAGTAAGAAAGAAAGACTTGCATTTATATAGCGCCTTTCACAACCGCCAGACATCTCAAAGCGCTTTATAACCAACTTTTGGAGTGTAGTCACTATTGTAATGGATATATTTAAGAGTGGTAACTTGGTGCAGTTTGATTAATACAGCTGAAAATGGGTTTATCATAAAAAATAAGCATTTTTAATCACTGTCTATTCCTCCTCACCACCTGTGAGTAACCCGATTTTAAGTAACTGAAAATGACTTTCAGTAAAACTATACAGAACCATTTTCTAACTTCATTGGTATATATCAGTCATTTCTTAATAAATTAAAAAAAATGATATTCAAAGTTTAAAAATGTGCCTATACATGTCCCTGCACCCAAAAGAACCAGCTTAATTTTAAGAGACTCCTCGAAGGCCCGCAAACGGGCGCAATTAGCGGAAACTCCCATTGGTAATTAATTCGATCTGTGCGCGGGACCTGCTTCTAGCGCAATATTTTTAAACTAGCGCAAAGGTTGCGGAAACTCGATTTGCACTGGATGTAATTTGAAATTTTGCAATCTTTGTGCTGATGTAGCCGATTTTGAGCAAATTGAAAAAACAGTGCAACCAAGCAGAAATTCCAGGCCAAATACTTTCAGGTCAAATAATGGGGCCGAAATTCAGGATCTCAAAGAGTGGGAAAGTGTGTGTGTGGATCGGGAGAAGTTTTAGTTCGTTTTTTTTCTTCCCGTTCTTTTTCTAGCATGGCGGCAACCTCCCGTCAGGGAATTCAGTCGGCCTCCTGAGCTCCCGCCCGAGGATGAGTGTTAAATGCCACTTTTTAGCGCTCTCCCTCATCTTCGGGTGTGAAAATTAAATTTAGAACTATGAGGCTGCGCCTAACATCTGGCGCTAAAATGAGCACTCGGGCGATAACACCGCCTTAAAAATGGCCATAACGAATTTCGACCCCTAACACTTTTGAACCTCTTTCAGCAGGACAGCAGATGAAACTGGACAATGTGTGCACACTGTACATTCCACCCATTTGTGGCTGCAAAATGGCAGTCGGAGTCCTATGTACAACATAGGACCCCAATTTGTATGGTAAAAGGGCCGACTAGCTGATTCGAGGGGGCACACCGTCTGCCCAGTGGTCGGCCTTTCCGAAGGTGGCATTGGCAGGATTGGGAGAGGAAATGGGAGAGCAATTTCTTCCCAACCATCTTGGGTGCACTACCGCCATGTTTCCGCCCAGTGGCGCCAGTGAATATCTCTCCCCTCAGAGTCAACAATTGTCGGAGAATTGGTTCAACAGTTGTATACTTAGCTGCTATAGGGAACATTTAAATTCCAGCAGCTCACACAACACAATTATCCAAGCGTTTGACTGTTCTAACCTATTTATTATATAAATATTCATCCAGTTAAAAAATAAAGACTTACATTTATATAGCGCCATTCACAACCACTGGATGTTTCAAAGCGCTTTACAGCCAATGAAGTGCTTTTGGAGTGTAGTCACTATTGTAATGTAGAAAATGCGGCAGCCAATTTGCGCACAGCAAGCTCCCACAAACAGCAATGTGATAATCTGTTTTTAGTTTTGTTGATTGAGGGATCAATATTGGCCAGAACACCGGGGATAACTTCCCTGCTTTTCTTCGATATAGTGCCATGGGATCTTTTACGTCCACCTTAGAGGGCAGACGGGGCCTCGTTTTACGTCTCATCCGAAAGACGACACCTCCTGCAGTGCAGCACTCCCTCAGCACTGCACTGGAGTGACAGCCTAGATTTATGTGATCAAGCCCCTGGAGTGGGGGCACTGTACCACAATTAAGACTGACGGTTTTCTTCTGCTGTTATAGCTTCCTCCGTCCCTCAATGCTGCAGCACTTACTACGTCGACTGGTGTTTGATGTACCAATATTAAATGAATATGCCAAGATGCCACTGAAGGTTAGTTTCATCTTGCACAACTTCCTGTTTTTATTGAATATGCTTGTTGGGATGCTGTGGTGACAAATGCATGATCCAGTTGCTAAAAGATCATTAAAAAATTTGTTGACTGAAAATAGATACCTTGATTACGTAATGTTGATAAATCCTAAAAATTTCCGTTGAGAAGATTTCTTATTTTTTGTTATTTATATATGGGGAAATTCAGATTTTGTAGCAGCTGGTGAGACTACAGGGATCATTTTATGATTTTGCGCTCCTGGCAGGGAGTCTCATCTGCAAGGAGCATCCGTCGGAATTTCAGGCATTAATCTGCAGACTTCCCAACCATTAATTCTTGTAAAATCATAAACAAGGCTCCTCACCTGGGAGCACAATGACAGATAATTAATTACCTGTTACATGAAGCAGGCTTGTTCAGTGATTAAAATTTTTATTTGCTGCGTAGGTGTAATGTTATCACTTCCATGGAAATAACTCTTGTGTTATATAACTCTGCTTGAATGCCCCCTCAAGACACCATGGATGCTGGCGATACAAAGCTAGGTGGGAAAGTAAGTTGTGAGGAGGATGCAAAGAGGTTGCAAAGGGATATAGACAGGTTAAGTGAGTGGGCAAGGATATGATAGATAGAATATAATGTGGAGAAATGTGAAGTTATCCACTTCAGTTGGAAAAATAGAAAAGCAGAGTATTTTTTAAATGGTGAGAGATTGGGAAATGTTGGTGTTCAGAGGGACCTGGGTGTCCTTCTACACGAATCACTGAAAGTTAATATGCAGGTACAGCAAGCAATTGGGAAACAATTGTTAGCCTTTATTACAAAAGGATTTGGAGTATAAGAGTAAAGTAGTTTTACTGCAATGATATATTACAGTAGTATAGTATTAGGCAGTCGCTCGTGTTGAGGATGACCTGCTTCCACATCAAAAAGGGATGAGTTCACAGGTGTTTCCAAGACTACATCCTGAAGGGTGGAAGATGCCTGAGCGTGGATTCTTTTAACGTGGCGTGACCGTTGCACACCAGCCACCACACGGGCTTGACAGAGCTAGGCCTTGGTTCAGTGGCAAGGGTTAACCAAGACTACTGCACAGACCGAGTACACACACATACTCCTACTGTCCGTAGATCGCAGTGTGAGCTGGCCCGTGCTGCACTGTCTCTGGGCCCCAACCCCGCTGTTGTTATACGCTGTGCCACTTCAGGGCCTCTGCCTCGCTGTTGGGCTCCTTGACACCGCTGCTCCTGGGCCATCATTCTACCACTCCTCAACTCAGACCTTGCCACTCCTCGATTCCGCTGCTCCTGGTCCACTACTTCTCAACTTCGCCGCTCCTGGGCCATGACCCCACCACCCAGAGTTCTCGCCTTTCCTGGGCCCCGAACTCGCCCCTCTTCTGGGCCATGATCGCGTGGCTCCTGGGCCCCAATCTTTCGCCGCTTCTCCGCCACGATCTCTCTCTGCTGCTCGCCGCCTCTCCTCCTGCACCTGGGCCCCGACACCGCCAATGGTCCCGCCCATGCTCCACTTGACGACCTGGATTCTGATGACATCAGTCCAGTCACCCTCCTTGAACCTGTCGCACTCCTGGAACGGTTCGTGCTGCTACCTGCAGGGGCTAGCTCCAGCTCTTATAGCCCCAACCTGAGGTTGGTGTTCTCTCCAGATCAGAGGGTGCAATTATATAGGGCCCTGGTGAGACCACAGGGCTCAAATTCAGGGTCTCAAAGATACCCGTTAATGCCCGTTTCCGGCGGCCATTCTTAAAAATCAAATGGCTGCCACTTTGAGGTCAACTGGCCAACCCGACCTGAATTCAGGTCGCCGTTTTTTGGCCTAGACCCGATCCCACCCGATTCAGATGACTGCCGAAAGCAAGTCATCAGGGGTTGCACCGCCAATTTTATTAAACAAAAATTTAATCTGATATTCAGCTCCATCGTCAATCCCCCACCACACGGTGCCTCAGACAGGTTTTTCTGTCGATGCACTCTCTGCAGAGTGAAAGGGGAGGGCCCATTGCCGCGGCCGCAATGTAAAAAATTTTGACGACCGACTTCCCAATCGGCCAGCAAAATACTGCGCCCAGTTTTGGCCGGGCCGCCAACAGGCACCCAAGAGGGGGTGCCAGGCCATTGGCTGCCCGAAACCCTCCCTGGCGGCCCAGTGGCCAAAGATTTAAACGAACAGAATCTCTCCCCTTTAACGTAGGGGAGAGAGCGTGGTGACGCACACGCGCTGTGACGTCACCACTACTCCATCGCTGATTGACAGTGGCGGAGTTCCTGTCCAACCGATTTTCAGCCAGTCAGCTTGACTTTAAGTTTATGGCCCACCCTCATTATGAGTCATTTCCTGTGGGACTTTGAAAAAATTTCAGTCATGAAAATGGCTCTTCCGACTGCATCGGAGCTCCCAGCGGTAAGTACCACTCTAAAAATCATAGGTCCGCCAGCTTTCTGGTGCACCGGAATTTCGGCCTCCACATCTGGAGAATTGTGTACAGTGTTGGTCTGCTTACCTAAGGAAGAATTTACCTGACTTAGTGGGAGTGCAGCAAAGGTTCACATGACTGATTCCTGGGATGGGAGGAGTGCCCTATGAGGAGAAATTGAGTAGACTAGGTCTATATTCCTTAGAATTTAGAAGAATGAGAGGTGTGATCATTGAACCATATAACATTCTTACAGGGCTTGATAGGGTAGATGAAGGGAGGAGTCTAGAACTAGGGGTCACAGTTCATGTTCCCTCTAAGCTGTGGGGCTACGCAGCGGTCTGAAGGGAACTTCCAACAGTACAGCGCTCCCTCAGCACTGCACTGGAGTGTCAGCCTAGATTTATGTGCTCAAGTTCCTGGATTTTAGGACTGAGATACGGAGAAATTTCTTCACTCAGGGTGGTGAATCTTTGGAATTCTCTACCCGAGAGGGCTGTGGAGGCTCAGTCGTTGAGTATGTTCAAGAAAGAGATCAATAGATTTTTGGATACGTCGGAGGCAGAGCGGGACGTTGGTGAGGCCTACAAGAGGCCCAGCAGTTGCAGGGAGCAGCGGCAGCGTCGTCGGAGGCGGAGTGGGACATTGGTGAGACCTACAAGAGGCCCAGCAGTTGCAGGGAGCAGTGTCGTCAGAGGCCCAGCTAGTGCAGCTGCAGCGGGGAAGCAAAAAGAAGTAGAAAGAAATCGAAAGGTGATGTCATAGCCAAGGGGGTAAGTGATTGGCTGGTGATTGGTAAGTAGCTTTTCTTTTTTCTTTTCTTTATCAGTAAGTAACCTTTAGCTTTGTTGTTGCCAAATTAAGTTAATCTAAGGGTTAAGACATGTCAGGACAGCTCGGACATATGTTATGCTCCTCCTGTGCTATGTGGGAAGTCAGGGAGGCTTCCAGTGTCTCTGACGACTACATGTGCGGGAAGTATATCCGCTTCCAGCTCCTGATGGACTGCATTGCGGCACTGGAGCTGCGGGTGGATTCACTGCTGAGAATGGCATGAATAGCAGGTTTAGCGAGTTGGTCTTACCGCAGGTTAAAGGTACACAGCCAGATAGGGGATGGGTGACCAACAGGAAGAGCAGTGCAAGGAAGGTAGTGCAGGGGTCCCCTGCGGTCATCCCCCTGCAAAACAGATACACCGCTCTGAGTACTGTTGAGGGGGATGACTCATCAGGGGAGGGCAGCAGCATCCAAGTTCATGGCACCATGGGTGGCTCTGCTGCACAGGAGGGCAGGAAAAAGAGTGGGAGATCTATAGTGGTAGGGGATTCTATTGTAAGGGGAATAGATAGGCGTTTCTGCGTCCGCAACCGAGACTCCAGGATGGTATGTTGCCTCCCTGGTGCAAGGGTCAAGGATGTCTTGGAGCGGGTGCAGGGCATTCTGAAAAGGGAGGGTGAACAGCTAGTTGTCGTGGTGCATATAGGCACCAACGATATAGGTAAAAACGGGATGAAGTCCTACGAGACGAATTTAGGGAGCGAGGAGCTAAATTAAAAAGTAGGAACTCAAAAGTAGTAATCTCAGGATTGCTACCAGTGCCACGTGCTAGTCAGAGTAGGAATCGCAGGATAGCTCAGATGAATACGTGGCTTAAGGAGTGGTGCAGAAGGGAAGGATTCAAATTCCTGGAACATTGGAACCGTTTCTGGGGGAGGTGGGACCAGTACAACCCGGACGGTCTACACCTGGGCAGGACCGGAACCAATGTCCTAGGGGGAGTGTTTGCTAGTGCTGTTGGGGTGGAGTTAAACTAACATGGCAGGGGGATGGGAACCAATGCAGGGAGACCGAGGGAAATAAAATGGAGGCAGAAGCAAAAGATAGAAAGGAGAATAGTAAAAGTGGAGGGCAGAGAAACCCAAGGCAAAAAACAAAAAGGGCCACATTACAGCAAAATTCTAAAAGGGCAAAGTGTGTTAAAAAGACAAGCCTGAAGGCTCTGTGTTTTAATGCGAGGTGCATTTGGAATAAGGTGGACGAATTAACTACACAGATTGCAGTTAATGGATATGATGTAATTGGCATCACTGAGACATGGCTCTGGGGTGACCAAGGCTGGGAACTCAACATCCAGGGGTAGTCAACATTTAGGAAGGATAGACACAGAGGAAAAGGAGGCGTGACATTAGCCTGGATGATGTGGAATCAGTTTGGGTGGAGCTGTGGAATACCAAAGGGCAGAAAACGCTAGTGGGAGTTGTGTACAGACCACCAAACAATAGTAGTGAGGTTGGGGACAGCATCAAACAAGAAATAAGGAATGTGTGCAATAAAGGTACAGCAGTTATCATGTGCAACTTTAATCTACATATTGATTGGGTTAACCAAACTGGTAGCAATGCGGTGGAGGAGGATTTCCTGGAGTGTATTGTGGATGGTTTTCTCGACCAATATGTCGAGGAACCAACAAGAGTGCTGACCATCCTAGACTGGGTGATGTGTAATGAGAAGGGACTAATTAGCAATCTTGTTGTGCGAAGCCCCTTGGGGAAGAGTGACCATAATATGGTAGAATTCTTTAAGATAGAGAGTGACACAGTTAATTCGGAAACTCGGGTCCTGAACTTAAGGAAAGGTCACTTCGACAGTATGAGGCGTGAATTGGCTAGAATAGACTGGCAAAGGATACTCAAAGGGTTGATGGTTGATAAGCAATGGCAAACATTTAAAGATCACATGGATGAACTTCAACAATTGTACTTCCCTGTCTGGAGTAAAAATAAAATGGGGAAGGTGGCTCAACCATGGCTAACAAGGGAAATTAAGGATAGTGTTAGAACCAAGGAAGAGGCATATAAATTGGCTAGAAAAAGCAACAAACCTGAGGACTGGGAGAAATTTAGAATTCAACAGAGAAGGACTAAGGGTTAATTAAGAGGGGCAAAATATAGTACGAGAGGAAGCTTGCAGGGAACATAAAAACTGACTGCAAAAGCTTCTATAAATATGTGAAGAGAAAAAGATTAGTGAAGACAAATGTAGGTCCCTTGCAGTCAGATTCAGGTGAATTTATAATAGGGATCAAAGAAATGGCAGATCAGTTGAACAAATACTTTGTTTCTGTCTTCACAAAGGAAGACACAAATAACCTTCCGGATGTACTAGGGGACAGTGGGTCGAGTGAGAAGGAGGAACTGAAGGATATCCTTATTAGGCGGGAAATTGTGTTAAGGAAATTGATGGGATTGAAGGCTGATAAATCCCCAGGGCCTGATAGTCTGCATCCCAGAGTACTTAAGGAAGTGGCTCTAGAAATAGTGGATGCATTGGTGATCATTTTCCAACAGTCTATCGACTTTGGATCAGTTCCTATGGACTGGAGGGTAGCTAATGTAACACCACTTTTTAAAAAAGGAGGGAGAGAGAAAACGGATAATTATAGACCGGTTAGCCTGACATCAGTAGTGGGGAAAATGTTGGAATCAATCATTAAGGATGAAATAGCAGCGCATTTGGAAAACAGTGACAGGATCGGTCCAAGTCAGAATGGATTGTAAGGGAAATCATGCTTGACGAATCTTCTGGAATTTTTTGAGAATGTAACTGGCAGAGTGGACAAGGGAGAACCAGTGGATGTGGTGTATTTGGACTTTCAAAAGGCTTTAGACAAGGTCCCACACAAGAGATTGATTTTGCACACCAATGCACATTGTATTGGGGGTAAGGTACTGACGTGGATAGAGAACTGGTTGGCAGACAGGAAACAGAGAGTCGGGATAAACGGATTCTTTTCAGAATGACAGGCAGTGACTAGTGGATGCCGCAGGGCTCAGTGCTGGGACCCCAGCTCTTTACAATATACATTAACAATTTAGATGAAGGAATTGAGTTTAATATCTCCAAGTTTTCAGATGACACTAAACTGGGTGGCGGTGTGAGCTGTGAGGAGGACGCTAAGAGGCTGCAGGATGACTTGGACAGGTTAGGTGAGTGGGCAAATGCATGGCAGATGCAGTATAATGTGGATAAATGTGAGGTTATCCATTTTGGGGGCAAAAACACAAAAGGCAGAATATTATCTGAATGGCGGCAGATTAGGAAAAGGGGAAGTGCAACGAGACCTGGGTGTCATGGTTTATCAGTCATTGAAAGTTGACATGCACGTACAGCAGGCGGTGAAGAAGGCAAATGGTATGTTGGCCTTCATAGCTTGGGGATTTGAGTATAGGAGCAGGGAGGTCTTACTGCAGTTGTACAGGGCCTTGGTGAGGCCTCACCTGGAATATTGTGTTCAGTTTTGGTCTCCTAATCTGAGGAAGGACGTTCTTGCTATTGAGGGAGTGCAGCGAAGGTTCACCAGACTGATTCCAGGGATGGCTGGACTGACATATGAGGAGAGACTGGACCAACTGGAGTTTAGAAGGATGAGAGGTGATCTCATAGAAACGGAGAAGATTCTGACGGGACTGGACAGGTTAAATGCGGGAAGAATGTTCCCGATGTTGGGGAAGTCCAGAACCAGGGGACACAGTCTTAGGATAAGGAGTAGGCCATTTAGGACTGAGATGAGGAGAAATATCTTCACTCAGAAAGTTGTTAACCTGTGGAATTCCCTGCTGCAGAGAGTTGTTGATGCCAGTTCATTGGATATATTCAGGAGAGAGTTAGATATGACCCTTAGGACTAAAGAGATCAAGGGGTATGGCGAGAAAGCAAGAAGGGGGAACTGAGGGAATGATCAGCCATGATCTTATTGAATGGTGGTGCAGGCTTGAAGGGCCGAATGGCCTACTCCTGCACCTATTTGCTATGTTTCTATGGGGATAGTGTTCAAGTGGATTTGAGGTAGAAAATCAGCCTTGATCTTATTGAATGGCAGAGCAGGTTCGAGGGGCGGTATGACCTACTCCTGCTCCTAATTCTAATGTTCTTATGAGGTGTTATTAACTACAAGGAAAATAGTTGCATTTTAATTTATCATCTTCTCCACAATGGAAAAATCATTTGTAGCCGCTTTCTGGTCTTACTTTAATGTTGGGATCTCATATTTGTGGAAAAATAATTTCATTGCATATGTTGTACAGTTAAACTGTAGCTTCTCAATGTAAGTCATGACAGATGTCCAGTTCCTATTGGCATGTAATGGCTAAATGTCTTTCTTCTGTTTCTGCCTCTCTAGTTACTCACCAATCATTATGACAGATGTTGGAAGTACTACTGCCTCCCATCTGGATGGGCGAGTTATGGTGTAACCTCTGAGGAAGAACTCCATCTGACTCGTAAACTCTTCTGGGGAATCTTTGAGTCAGTGTCACAGAAGGTATGCTGAGAGGGATAGATATGTAGCTGATATAAATCATTGTTATGTCAAACTATCATTCTTTGGAGGGTAAGGTGTCAAAGTGAAGCATATTTGTGCTGGGGAATGAAGCACTTTTACCAATTTTGTCATGCAGTGTCAGCATTTGAGTTTTTACAGTTCAGGTAAATCTCTACTGCCTCTGCTTCAATAATGTGTCTCAACATCAACCTCAGCAGTAGCCTACTGCATCAGTGAAAGCCACCAGTTCAACTGCAGAGGATAGCCCAGGTATGCCCAGTCTACACCTGTGCATTTTCTAGTAAGGGTCACTGAATAGTGATCAACAGCGTGGACACTGGATGATTCTTTTTTCCCTCTCTAGCGCAGGATTGCTGAGGCCCCTAATAGTCCTATAACTACTCCCTCACCTGAGACCAGCTAACTTAGCACAACCAGGAATCAAACTTTCTGATCTTGGCAACTCCTTGCTCACTCGGCCATTGGTAGCACTTTGTGATCATTTTAAAAGAAATGTACATTCGAATATGGCAGAAAATAGGAGCTCTTCACTCCTGAAAGACTATAGGCCTTGGTTGGGAGTTTACGATCGTGAGCTACAGGTTATTAATTCAGTTGTGTGTTGTGGCCATACTTTATATATGAACTAAAAAAGTTAGTGTTATGCACACTAACCAAGAGGTTTAAGGTTAATGTGCTTGTGACTGTTTGCCACAAACTCCCTGGTTGAATTTTCTATAATCACTGATCTCAATTTATGATTCGACCTGGATGAGGACTTCATGGGGGGGGGAAGTCATTTTTTGCAGTAATTAAAGGCTCTGCATTCACACCAATAACTTCACATTGCAGATCAGCTAAAAACTGGCAGTTGTAAGTGTCTGGCAGCACTGGAATAAAACCTGTGGCATTCAGGTAATGAAGCACATTCTCCCACTAGTTGCTATCACTCAGGGTACAGTTACCTAATTCAGTTTGAGAAACTCAGAAATAAGTAAGTAATCCTGAGCTGGATCTACTCTCCCATATGGGAATCTTATTGCCATCAGTTTTTTTTTTACTTTACCACGTCCCCAAGGCAACTTGCTCTCATCCTCTCCTTCAGCTACTCACCACAGTAAACTTTCTAAGCCAGTAGGGAAACCTCCATCAATCTCTTGCACATAATAAGTTTGCAAGGCAAGTAACAACTTGGTAATTCTATCCTTTAGAGCTATTTTTATTGTAAAATTTACTCTACTTAATCCTAGTCACCATATGATTGGCACCCCATCCACCGCCAGTAGCATTCATTCCCTCCACCACTGGCTGCAGTGTGCACCATCTACAAGATGCACTGCAGCAACTCGCCAAGGCTTCTTCGACAGCACCTCGCAAACCTGCAACCTCTGCACCTAAAAGGACAAGGGCAGCAGGTGCATGGGAATACCATCACTTCCAAGTTCCCCTCCAAGTCACACACCACTCTGACTTGGTAATATATCCTTCATACACACTGGGTCAAAATCCTGGATCTCCCTTCCTAACAGCACTGTGGGACTACCGTCACCATGCGGACTGCAGCGATTCATGAAGGCGGCTCACCACCACCTTCTCGAGGGCAATTAGGGATGGGCAATAAATGCTGGTCTAGCCAGCGACACCCACCTCCCATGAATGAATGGGAAAAAAGTGCTTTATTTAAGGCTCAACAATGCTGGAAACTTTTGTTTAACAGTACAGTTTTCCTTGGATGTTGTGATTTATAGTTGAGGAATTTATTGTATTGATAATCTTGGGGTAGAAATATAGATATAATCAGATTACATCTGTTTTGCAGAAACATGACTCTGACTTGTTCAAGATAGTCATGCTGTGCCTGTGTGCGATAGCTGGTGCACTACCACCAGATTATGTTGACGCCAGCTATTCCTCCAAGGCCGAGAAAAAAGCTTCGGTGGATGCAGAAGGCAACTTTGACCCTAAACCTGCAGACACTATGAAGTACGAATTGTTTTAATCTTTTTCTCAGCTCAATTTCAGACTTTGGTGAATGAACTGTTTCTGTTAGTCACTGTTCTGATTTGTATGATCTAATTTGTGTTTTGAGTCACACAAAAATAGATATCTAGTTAGTAAAGGAGGACAATGCTGCATTCTCGTAGCTCATTTAAAAAATTATTTGTTCTTTCTCAAATTGATTTTTGGAGAAAATTTGCTAGAAAATTTTTAAGTGATATGAATAACAATCAATATTAATTATCAATCTACAAGAGAATCTCAAATTTAACAATAAAAATAAGCTTCACAGAGTGTAATCAGACAAATGTGGATGTAGAGGCATGAAAGAGATATTCAAAGGGCGAATAAATGCTTGGTCAAAGAGGTGGTTTTAAGGAGGGTCTTAAAGGAGAAGAATGAAGAAAAGTGGAGAAGTGAAAGGGCTCGGGAAGGATATTCCAGAGCATGAGGTGTAGACAGCTAAAGGCACAACCGCCAATGGTGGGGTGAAGTGGGGCACTTGAGGCCACAGTTGCAGGAAGGAGCCCCATGGAGGGGTTGCAGGGCTGAAAAGAGGTTACAGAGGTAGGAAGGGGCAAGGTCACGAAGAGATTTAAACACTGGGATGGAATTTAAAATTGCACATATTCGGGAACTTGGAGCCAACTTAGGCCAGCACGGACTGAAGTGATGAGCAAGCAGGAATTGGAGTTGTGGGAAAGACGTGCATGGATTTGGGAGATACAAGCACGTTCAAGGACTTTGGAGAAGAATCAGGGTTAGGTGGGTGCAAGGACAGAGGAGTCAAAGGCAAGTTCTTTGAGGGGAGGGAGGCAGCGAAGGTGGTATTGAAAGGAGGAAGACTATATCATTTAGCATCGGAGCCAATATCGTCAGTGTTCTAATGTAGGATAATGTGGCAGCCAATTTGCCCATAGCAAGGTCCCACATGTGATATTGGCCAGATAATCTGTTTTTAGTGATGTTGGTTGAGGGATAAATATTAGCCAAGTGTTTAAGAAAGCCGTTGGTAAAGGAGCAAAGACGCTCCAGGATAATACAGGAGTAGTGGGCGTTTTGGCAGAAGAGGCTCAATGGTGTTTGACATGGTCCAGCTAGATCTGGTGATTGATAGCTAAACCAGTTGTGTGCCAGTCATGCTCAAGTTAGAATCCCTTGGACTTGAAGCAGCAAAGAATGGAAACATATCAAAGGGGAACGATCAGGGTTGAAAAGAGTAAAGGTTTTGCTCGAAAATCAAATGTGGAGGTGAGAGAGTGGTTGAATAGATCGACAGCTATAGACGTATCATAGTGAATAAAAGGCCGGCTTGAAAGTGCAATTTCTTTCAGGGATGGATGTAGGAGGAAGTAAAAGGATCGGAGGATATGGGTGGTGAAGGATTCAAGAAAGTGGTTGGAGATGGCCTTGTCTGTGATTGAGAACATGGGAGTAGAGAAACCATGTGAGATAGCATGGTCGGGGTTTAACCGCCAATGTAGATAGGAGAGTTTATGTGGAGCGAGAGGACCAGAGGATTTTTCAAAATTTCATTTGTGAACCAAATTGTTTGGTGATATGTGGTGATTTTTTACAGTGTCATAATTCCTGAAAAACTGGATGCCATTATCAACAAGTATGCAGAGTACACACATGACAAGTGGGCTTTTGAGAAGGTATGATATTTCTGCTTCTTTGAATTCCTTAATTTCAATACACTGGGGGAGAAATTGGGATTGTTTGCACCTCCCATTAGCGCCCCCAAGGGTCAAGTGACTTTACGCCCGGGCGAGGGGCCGTTAATGACTCCCACTAAATTCCGCTGGAGTTTAGCGATTAACCAGTAGTGCCGCACTCCGCAGCGATGGCGATTGACAACTTCATCACCGTGTGCAGTGACCCAGTTTCGCCCTGGAGAAAAATTTTGTATCGGTCCCCTGAAGCTGTACTGGGTGATGCCAGCGACAACTTCAGAGGGCGTGTACATGGCAGCCGGCCACACACTGGTTGCAAGTTAAAGGGGAGGTGGCGTGCACGTGAGTAAAGAATCATCCAACTTGCTTGTCGCGGTCCGTTGCCTCCTTGAACGCGGGGTCCATGCCGCGATCTGGCAGCCCAGCAATCTGCTTGAGTGCCGGGCTGATGGCAAGGCACCCCGTTCCCCGGTGGTCCAAGTAGGGCCCTGCAGACTCTGCAGCTTGGCCCTCCCTTTAATGAAGGGGAGGACCTCTCCTACATGGCAGTGCTACGTGGCCCCGTTAGCACTCCAGAGAGGAAGTGGAGCATGTTTTTTTGCGCTTCACTTCCTCTCGGGGACGGTAACCCCAATTTCGCGAGCGGGGTGGGACTTCTGTGCCTGATGCAGGGAATCCCGGCTTGCGAATGTTACTGGCCCCCAAACGGGGCACTACCCAATTTCCTGGCCACTTTTCTTTACTATACTAATGTTCCAATTTTTGTGTATTGTAAAAACTCTAATCCATACAGAGCATATGTTAAGTGGGTTGTTTTGTGTACTGGTTTCGGTATACCACATCAAAGAACTCATAGGATGCCCACCGTGCTCTCCTGTCTACAATAGGCAGCAAATACCAAATTGTCAGACTATTATTTTCAAGTTGAACTGTAAAGATTTATTGCACAAAAGCAGTAAAACACAAGGGGGCCAAAATTGCCTCCTTTTTTAAGGCCCATTACAAGAGACGGTAACGGGGCGATAAGGCCGTACCGACTGGGTTTCTGCCGCATCCGGACTTTCCACCCCGCCCAGCGCTCCGAACATTTGTCGGCCACGCACCGACCCATTAGCACCTGGTGGCAACCCCTTTTCTACCCCGTGGGGGAAATTGCCCCGCAGGAACGCGGCCACCACCGGTCAGTGCCCACGACAACTTTGCGAGGCGGGAAACTGGCAGTGGCTGGGTGGTGCGCCCACCCTTAAAGGGGAGGGCGTAATGCTGTTTTAATTGTAGGCCGATTCTGCGTCCAATAGGCAGCCCAGCACCCTCCCAGTGGGTGCCCCGCTCCCGACATAAACCCGCCCCTACACCGCCTCAAACAGCGCCCCAAGACGCTGGGAGGCGGTGACAAAGTTAAAGTGCCGAATTTTCCGTCTCTTTACTCCGACTCCCACCAGGCGATGATAATTCGACTAATTCAAATTATCCGCCCCAAATAGGGCGGCAGGCAATTTCCAGCCCAAGAAGTTTCTGAAGGTGCATATACTCAGTAAAGATAAAATCAGTCTACAACAGGTTAAAATATCTTCATAACATATTTAATAATGAGCAAGATTTTTGGAAGAAACATTCTGATATGATGTTTGCAATTGGATAAGGTGATATTCCTGTCCACGACATTAGTCCTCGGAGCTGAAATTGCCCACCGCTGGAAATGGGGCGCTACCACCCCGTGTCTTGTGTTTTCACCGGCGCGGTGGATGAAGTGGTCTCTTGAGCGAAATTCTGCGTTTTGGCTTTTTTTTCAGCGGACCAGAAGTCGCTCATAATGGGAGCGATAGTGTGGTGGTGAGCACACTTGAGGGGCGGAAGTTGGGGGGGGGTGCGGAGTGGCCGCCGCTGTCAGTCATCAGCGTAGCGCTGATGATGTCATCACGGCGCCGTGTCACCATGGCCCTCCCCTTCACTTAAAGGGGAGAGCCTGCGCTTTTTAAAGTGCGGTCCACTGGGCCACCAGGGAGGGTTTCGGCCGGGCCAGCGGCCAGGCACCCAAGAGTCAGTGCCAGGCTGCCTGTTGGTGGCCCGGCCGAACCCAGGGGCATAATTGTCAGCCCGACATGGCAGTCAGCTGACAAAATAAATATGGTGGCAGCGACAGTGCATCCTCCCTTTTAATGAGAGCCGCCCCGCCATTTTAGAAGGTCACAGCCTCACTGCACTGTATCATAAAAGCAGGTCAGGAGGAAAATTTTCTCGGCGGAATTTCACCATCGGGATTTGGGGGAGACATCGGCAGTGCATACTCTGATGACGCACTTAGGACGGATCGGAAGCAGCGGAGCAGTAGGTGGGGAACGGGTCACCGCCGGGATACCGCAGGAGCGGAATTTTGATAATGGCGGCTGTTATGTCTTGAATAATGCAATGTGACTGAGTACTGTAGACGTGAGTAAGTGTGACCTTAGAGTCTCTTTATTCTAACTCCAGAGTACTGGTACAGCATGGGAGACCTGCTTATATACCGTGCTCCCAAGGGATGCTGGGATCCCTTGGGACTCCAACAGATAGCCCTCTGGTGACGGTAGAATGCTGGTTATATAGGGTTGCATACATAACATCACTCCCTCCCAAAGTCAATAGTGCACTTATTTACAGGATGAGACGATCTGGGGCTTTCCGCTCCCTAGTCGATCGTCTCGGTACAAATGCAGGTGCAGGTGAGTTGGTTGTTTCTTCGCTGGGCTGCTGGGCAGCTGGCCTTGCTGGGCTGCTGGGGATGATGAGTTCAGCTTCGTGGTCAACCGTGATGTCGGTTGCCACTTGTGTGTGTGTGTGTGTCAGAGGGTCGAAGTTGGTGGTGTCCTCTTCAGGTTGCTCGTGGCTGACTGTGAATCGCAGTTTGGTTTGGTCCAGATGCTTTCTGCAAGTTAATCCATTTGCGAGTTTGACCTGAAACTCCCTACTACTCCCTTCTTCGGCTATGACAGTGCCAGCAAGCTATTTGGGACCATGTCCATAGTTGAGTACAAATACAGTGTCATTGACTTCAATATCGCGTATCAAATTTGCGCGATCATGGTACATGCTCTGTTGATGCCACCTGCCCATGACATGTTCATGGAGATCAGGGTTGACGAGAGAGAGCCTTGTCTTGAGCGCCCTTTTCATGAGCAGCTTAGCTAGGGGAACCCTTTTGAGCGAGTGGGGTCTAGTGCGGTAGTTGAGCAGGACTCAGGATAGGCGGGTCTGCAGGGAGCCTTCCGACACACGTTTCAAGCTTTGCTTGATGGTTTGGACTGCCCGTTCTGCTTGGCCGTTGGATGCGGGCTTGAATGGGGCAGATGTGATGTGCTTGATCCCATTGAATTCAGTGCTGGTGAAGCACGGCCATTGTTGCTGACAAGGACATCAGGCAGGCCGTGCGTGGCAAACATGGCTCGTAGGTTTTCGATGGTGGCAGTGGACGTGCTTACAGACATTATTACACATTCAATCAATTTTGAATAAGCATCCACAACAACCAAGAATATTTTGCCTAGAAACGGGCCAGCGAAGTCAACGGTTTGGAGGGCCATGACCACAAACTTAGCAGTGCCTCTCAGTTGAGTCCCACACAGTCTAGCCAACTTAGAACCTCTTCCAGGTTCTGCAAGTGTTCGATGGTATCCTGACCTGCGACCAGTTTGTCATCCTGGAAAACCACGGTGCGCGGAACCGACTTTAGCAGACTCTCCATGTTCCTTTGAAAAATAGCCGTGGCCGATCGAATCCCAAACGGGCATCTATTGTAGATGAATCGACCTTTGTGCGTGTTGATGCAGGTGAGGCATTTCGAAAATTCCGGCAGCTCCTGCGTCATGTAGACCGAGGTCAGATCCAACTTGGTGAACGTCTTTCCTCCTGCCAGCGTCATATATAGGTCATCTGCCTTGGGTGGTGGGTACTGGTCCTGCGGCGAAAAACGGTTACTTTATAGTCCCCACAAATTCTGACCGTGCCATCGCCCTTGAGAACTGGAACAATCGGACTGGCCCACTCGTTGAACTCCACCGGCACGATGATGCCCTCTCGATGCAGTCTGTCTAACTCGATCTCCACTTTCTCTCGCATCATATATGGCACCGACCGTTCCTTGTGGTGGATGGGTCGTGTACCGGAAATCAAGTGGATTTGCACCTTCACCCCAGAGAAACTTCCGATGCCTGGCTTAAAACAACGATGGAAACTTGCTCAGAACCTGGGCACATGAGGTGTCGTCGACGGATGTTGTCCCAGTTCCAGCAGATTTTTCCCAGCCAACTTCTGCCGAACAGTGTGGGGCTATCTCCTGGTACAATCCATAGTGATAGTTTGTGCACTGCTCCATCATAGGAGACTTTTACTTCTGCGCTGCCAATTACAGGGATCAGCTCTTTAGTGTAAGTTCTCAACTTGGTATGAATAGAGCTCAGCTTGGGCCCGTGTGCCTTGTTGCTCCACAGCCTGTTGATGGCCTTTTTGCCCATGATGGACTGACTCGCACCCGTGTCCAATTCCATGGATACTAGAATTCCGTTCAGTTCAACTTTTAACATGATCAGTGGACATTTCATGGTGAAGCTGTGTACCCCGTATACCCCGTACACTTCTGCCTCCTCGGTTTGAGTCTCTAGTTCAGTTTGATCCGCCATGGATCGACCTTCCTCTACAACATGGTGGTTTGCAGGGTTTGCAGCTCGTTTGCACATTCACTGGAGGTGTCCCATTGTTCCACAGCCTTTGCACGCATAGTGTTTGAAGTGACATTGATGGGCTCGATGATCACCTCTGCAGCTCCAAAAAGGTGTCAATTGCCTCACATTAACGCTTGATGGCGGACTCTGAGTCATCTGAGGTTGTGCAGCTGCAGGCGTGTACATTCTGCCATATGCATTCCTGCCTGAAAACGACGTTACTTTGTGTACAGTACTTGCCGAAACATCTTTATGCTGCGAAATTTGTTTGCCGTTATCGCTGGTGGATATAAATGTCTGGGCTATCGTTATGGCTTTGCTCAGGTTCGGTGTTTCAACAGTCAATAGTTTGTGAAGGATAACCTCATGGCCAATGCCAAGCACAAAAAAGTCTCTTAGCATTTGCTCCAGGAATCCATCGAATTCGCAATGTCTTGCAAGGTGCCTTAGTTCGGCGACGTAGCTCGCCACTTCCTGATCTTCAGACCGTTGACATGTGTAAAATCGATACCTTGCCATCAGAACGCTCTCCTTCGGATTAGGTGCTCCCGGACCAGCGTACACAGTCCTTCATACGATTTGGTTGTTGGTTTCACTGGAGCAAGAAGATTCTTCATGAGGCCGTAGGTTGTTGTCCCGCAGACAGTGAGGAGGATCGCCCTTCATTTGGCAGTGTTCGCACACCCTTTCAACTCGGCCACGAAAATGTCTCCAGGATAACAACAGTTCTCTGTATGGTTCGTTATCTCGTCGCCAGTTGTTATGTCTTGAATAAAGCAATGTGACTGAGTACTGTAGACGTGAGTAAGTGCGGCCTTAGTCTCTTTACCAGAGTACTGGTACAGCATGGGAGGCCTGCTTATTTACCGTGCTCCCAAGGGATGCTGGGATCCCTTGGGACCCTGGTGGCAGTAGAATGCTGGTTACATAGGGTTGCATACATAACAGCGGCCATTACAGGGAAAATCGCCGGCCATTGCACTCCGCAGCGTGGATTTATTGCAACCTGCAACCTATATTAAAGTAGGTATAATTGAACTAAAGGATTGGAAAAGTTAATTCTAAATATTCACTTACAAACTAGTTTCTGTAAAGAGAAAGTTCAATTCTGTATGAACACTTCTTAATTCCCACATATTCTTTTTGACTGCTGAAATAATTGGGGGGAGCTTTAATTCTCCGTGATCAGTAGCAATGGAGCAGGAGAGCAGTTATAATAGAGTGTCTCCATTTGCCGTACAGCTCTCATTCCCCATTTTAATGCTGCTGTTTGCTGGCAGACGAGGCTCCGAGCCAGACTTCGGCAGAAACCTCATTAATATATGCACATTAGGGTCCCTTGGTCCAGATGGCATTTTAATCTGCTCCTGAGCCTAGCTCGCTGCCCCCTCAGATGAAGCTGTTGGAAAGCCAGCAAGACCACTGAAGGTAAGTGGAAAAACTTCCCTTAGTAGGATCAGGAGGAGCAGGGGTGCTTCTTGGGCCCCACAATGAAAGACGAGACTCTGCTGCCTTAGACTCTGCTTCTTCCCACTCTTTCTCCCCCACCCCCACCCCTGCTTTGAGACCCACAGAACAACCCCCTCTCTCTTGTGGCTTTTCTTGCTGCAGATGATCTTCTTTTGATCTTCGTTGCCAGCCAATTGCTACCCAAACCAGGTGAGCAGCTGATTGGCCGCATTAAAATGAGGCCCAGCAGTTAAGATCAGCCAGATCATCCGATTCCCAACCAGGAATGCTGTCTGCTCTCGCCAGCTTCCTGCCCGGAGTTAGAACCGGCCCTATTGCCTTAGCATGGGATTGAAAGAATTTTGTCCAAAAACAAAAGTACAGATAACTCGCACTGCTGCAATAATCAATGATGTTTTCAGGAATGTCATTTAAAAGTGCAAAGGAAAGTGTGTTCCTGTATAAATAAATCTTAAACTCTACAGTGAGATATTAAACCCAAAGTAAAATGCAGTTTATTTTTCATTGCAGATACAAAATAACTGGAGTTATGGTGAAACTATTGATGAAGAGGCCCAGACTCACCCGTGGTTGAGGCCATACAAAACATTCTCTGAAAAGGTATAAATATTACTGTATTACTATATTCAGAGCCCAGTCATGTAAAGGCCTTCATCCATGTCACCACAGATTATATCTACTACTGTGTACTAGATTTAATTTTTTATAAAGTTCATATGTTGCAATTTTTAACAATTATCATGGTTGTTTCCAGGACCGAGAAATCTACAGATGGCCAATCAAAGAGTCCCTAAAAGCTATGATTGCCTGGGAATGGACAGTTGAAAAAGCAGGTGAGGGAGTGGAAAAGAGTGAGAAGGGAGAGAAGAAAACCCGCAAGATTTCACAATCCGCCCAGGTGAGTGAACATTTAGTAAAATTTTATTCTGAATTCAATAGTAGAAACCACGTCATCACTCAACTTGGAACTTACAGCACGGAAACGGGCCATTCAGCCTAACCGGTCGATAGTTATGCTCCACACAAGACTTACTGTCAGCTGTGGCTCAGTGGGTAGCACATGTGTCTCTGAGTCAGAAGGTTGTGGGTTCAAGTCCTGCTCCAGGAACATGAGCACATAAATCTAGGCTGACTAGAACTAAAAAGTTAGTCTTATGTATAGACAGTGCAGTGCTGAGGGAGTGCTGCAGTGTCAGAGGTGTGCCATCTTTCGGATGAGATGTTAAACTGAGGCCCCGTCTGCTCTCTCAGGTGGATGTAAAAGATCCCATGGCACTATTTCAAGAAGAGTAGGGGAGTTATCCCTGGTGTCCTGGCCAATATTTATCCCTCAATCAACATAACAAAAACCGATTATCTGGTTAAGCTCATAATAAAGTAATGTAACTGAGTACTGTAGACATAAGTAAGTGTGACCTTAGCTCCTTTATTCAAACTCCAGAGTGCTGGTACAGCGTGGGAGGCCTGCTTATATACAGTGCTCCCAAGGGATGCTGGGATCCTTTGGGACTCCAACAGGTATGCCCTCTGGTGGCGGTATGATGCAGGTTACCTAGGATTGCATACATAATATCCATCACATTGCTGTTTGTGGGAATTTGCTGTGCGCAAGTTGGCTGCCGTGTTTCCCACATTACAACAGTGATTACACTCCAAAAGTACTTAATTAGCCGTAAAGTGCTTTGAGACGTCCGGTGGTCTTGAAAGGTGTTATCTAAATGCAAATACCCTGGGAGGACAGACACACCAACATTAGCATCCTCGACCAGGCCAGCATCTCCAGCATTGAAGCACTGACCACACTTGATCAGCTCCGCTGGGCAGGCCACATTGTTCGCATGCCAGATACGAGACTCCTAAAGCAAGCGCTCTACTCAGAATTCCTTCACGGCAAACGAGCCAAAGGTGGGCATTGGAAATGTGACAGAGACACCCTCAAAGCCTCCCTGAAAAAGTGCAACATCCCCACTGACACCTGGGAGTCCCTGGCCAAAGACCGCTCTAAGTGGAGGAAGTGCATCCGGGAGGGTGCTGAACACCTCAAGTTTCGTCGCCGAGAGCATGCAAAAAACAAGCGCAGGCAGCGGAAAGAGCGTGCGGCAAACCACTCTTTCCCTCAACGACTGTCTGCCCCACCTGTGACAAGGACTGTGGCTCTCGTATTGAACTGTTCAGCCACCTAAGGACTCATTAAGAGTGGAAGCAAGTCTTCCTCGATTCCGAGTAACTGCCTATGATGATGATATAAATGCAAGTCTTTTTACTTCATCTCACTCTATCAATATATCCTTTTAATCCTTTCTCCCTCATGTACTTATCTAACTTCCCCTTAAATGCATCTATGCTATTCACCTCAGCCATTCCATGTAGTAGAGAGCTCCACATTCTAACTACTGACTAAAAGTTTCTCCTGAATTCCTTACTGGATTTATTAGTGACTATCTTATATTTATGACCCCTAGTTTTGAACTCCCCACAAGTGGGAACACCTTCTTTATTTCTACCCTATGAAACCCCTTCATAATTTAAAAGACTTCTATCAGGTCACCTCACAGTCTTCTCTTTTTGAGAGAAAAAAGCCCAGCCTATTCAGTCGTTCCTGATAGTTGTACCCTCTCAGCTCTGGCATCAGCCTTGTAAATCTTTCTTGCATTTTTCCAGTGCTTCTATAACCTGTTTGTAATATCGATAGAAGAACTGTGTGGTCTAACCAAGGTTCTATATAAATTTAACAAATAAACGTTATAAAAAGAGATAATGCCATTTTTACAAGCATATCCATTCTGGCTTAGTCAAGGCTTCTTCTTAAGAATTATGAACAATAAATAATTTAAAATTGCTGAAAAGAATTGTAGAACTTTCTTATACCGTGCTGAAAACTTTGAAATAAGAAGGCAAACAATTACACTGCACTAATGATTTTTGTACAGTTTCACATATGATTTCACTTTCACAATGCTGTCAGTAATTTGTTTTAGAGTATATTTTATCCTTTATTAATTTCTGTTGCAGGTTGTCTATGACCCTAGTCATGGATACAATCCACAGTCCCCTGAGCTGCTGAACATGACATTGTCCCGTGAGCTGCAGGTACAGAGCTTGTTTTTACTTAAACACAAAAAATGCACTGTTTAAAAATTGGCTGCAGCTGACATTTTAGTGCATTATAACCATTAAAAAAAAAGTTTTAATTTTTTTGTTAACAGAGGAATTTCTAACCCTCAAATTACCAAAAACATTAGACAAATTGAAACATTCTATAGTGTATCTGGATTTTAAACAAGAGCCCTTATATTTTGTAGTCAATGGCAGAGCAACTTGCAGAAAATTACCACAACACCTGGGGTCGTAAGAAGAAGCTGGAGCTACAAGCCAAAGGTTAGAGTGCATGATACGTTAAAATAACTTTCCAAATGTTTTGTGCATTGTCTATTACCATAATTATATTCATTTAATTATTTCCCCCTGTCAGTTTCATCATGCTATGGGTAGGGTAGCATGTGGGAGGCCAGCTGGGAGTATGTTGGAATAGTCAAGACTAGAGGTAGCAAAGGCATGGATGAGGGCTTCAGCAGCGGATGAGCTGAGGCAGGGGCGACGACGGGCGATGTTGCAGCAGTTTGCAATGGGAGAAAAACCAGGTCTCCACAACATGATGGACAGCCAGCCTCCAGCTGGGAGGTGTGAAGAGGGTGACTAATTCCTCCGATGTACTGCACTGTACAGTACAGTATTTAAACAGTGAGATAACTAGGTAGCTGTGGGTTTAACTACATTGCTGTGAAGTGGGTGAAGAGACCTGGCTTTCCTCCCCTCACAAACTGCTGTAATATCGCCCGTCTCCTCCCCTGTCTCAGCTCATCCACTGCTGAAGTCCTCATCCATGCCTTTGTTACCTCTAGTCTTGACTATTCCAACGTTCGCCCAGCTGGCCTCCCACATTCTACCCTATTTAACTATCTCTCTTCCTTTAAGACGCTCCTTAAAACTACCACTTTGACCAAGCTTTTGGTCATCTGCCATAATTTCTTCTTATGTGGCTCGATGTCAAATAGTTGTCATAACAGTCCTATGAAGTGCCTTGGGACGTTTTACTAAATCAAAGGCGCTATATAAATACAAGTGGTTTTTGTTGCTTGAGGGCCACTTTGAACATAAGAAATAGGACCAGGAGTCTGCCATTTGGCCCCTCGAGCCTACTCCACCATTCAATAAGATCATGGCTGATCTGACCTTGGCCTCAACTCCACTTCCGTGTCCGCTCCCCATAACCCTCGACTCCGTTATATTTCAAAAATCTGTCTACCGCCACCTTAAATATATTCAATGTTGAAACTGTTGGACAGTAGTTGCTCAGCTGATGTAAGTGGTAGGTCAGTTGATGTCCAGTGACATGAATTAGTATCTCTTCTGGTTCTGCATACTGCTGAGAGATCAGTCAGTAATGAAAGACTTCAGTCGTGCACCAATAACCTCTGATCAGCGTTACTCCATTGTGAGTTGCTCACTGATGCATTCTCCACCTTTTTCTGCTGCTCCCTCTCCCTTTCCTGAGGGAGAGCTTTACTTTGAAAGTGCTCTCTCTATAACATTCTCTTTTTAAATAAAATTCTACGGAAAAAGTTTGATGAAAATGTTAACCGCCTATCCCTCATCCTTATTAAAAAGTAGCACACCACATACTAGAAAGGAATTGCCAGACATCTGATTTTGATATACCTGTTATTAAGTCATTATAGAAAAATGGTGATGGAATCACAATAGAGTCCATATTTATTGTAATAAATGGTTTGGTTTTCAATAATAGCTTGTGCATTATTTGTGAAGTAATTATGTTCAGAATATTGCATTTCTATTTGTTTACAATGCGCACATTGTCTTTCAGTTTACCATTACCACAGTTTTCTCAAGATGTTAAAACAGGTCTACAGTTAGTTATCTCTTGGACAGTAAATATTTCATGACGATTAAAGGGTAACATTGGTGTACTGGCCAGTACATAACACCCTGTTTTCTAGAGTCCCATTATAAAAGAGCTACAGTACAAATGTACAGTTTTGTTTTGTAAATGTTTAAGACCTTAACAAACCTAAACGAAGAAACCATTCAATGTACATGTACATTCCTTCGTCAGTACGTCCTAATCTAATATCATTATTTTCATTCCTCAGTAATACTTCCTCTAGTATCTAGCTGAACTTACTGGAGCCTTCCCCTATCCCTCCATTTACTAGAGCCCTCCCCTATTCCCCCCCCCATTTACTGGTGCCACTCCCCTATCCCCCTCCCATTTACTGGGGCCCCTCCCTACCCCCCCTACCCCCATTTACTAGAGCCCTCCCCTATTCACCCCCCCCCCATTTACTGGTGCCACTCCCCTACCCCCCTCCCCCCCCCCATTTACTGGGGCCCCTCCCCTATCCCCCCCATTTATTGGTGCCCCTCCCCTATCCCCCCATTTACTAGTGCCCCTCCCCTATCCCCCATTTATTGGTGCCCCTCCCATATCCCCCATTTACTGGTGCCCCTCCCCTATCCCTCCCTATTTACTGGTGCCCCTCCCCATCCCCATTTACTAGTGCCCCTCCCCTATCCCCCATTTACTGGTGCCCCTCCCCTATCCCCATTTACTAGTGCCCCTCTCCTATCCCCCTATTTACTGGTGCCCCTCCCCTATCCCCCTATTTACTGGTGCCCCTCCCCTATCCCCCCATTTACTAGTGCCCCTCCTCTATCCCCCCCATTTACTAGTGCCCCTCCCCTATCCCCCCATTTACTGGTGCCCCTCCCCTATCCCCCCATTTACTGGTGCCCCTCCCCTATCCCCCTATTTACTGGTGCCCCTCCCCATTCCCCTATTTACTGGTACCCCTCCCCTATCCCCCCATTTACTAGTGCCCCTCCCCTATATTTACTGGTGCCCCTCCCCTATTCCCCCCCCCCCTATTTACTGGTGCCTCTCCCCAAAATAAAAGCAATGTCAGTTTAGACAATAAACCTAATTAAAATACGCTCCCGTGCTTTAATTCATTGATAAGTTCTGCAGAAGAAAATATCTGGGGGGATAGGGGAGAGCTCCAGTAAATGATGTCAACTTGCGAGTTTGTGAGTTATGGGTTTAAAAATAAAAATAAGGAGCTTCCCCTGATGGCTAAGCTGGTAGATGCTGGACCACGCAGACTAGAAAGGTTGGAGGTATAATACCTGGTCTATGTTGAGTTCGCTGATCGCGAGCCAGGATAGCAATAATTGTGCTAAGAGGCCAGCAGCGAGGTCGGGACACGAGACCTGTATACGTGTGGTAACCAACCACCAAAGCATGAGTGGCTGGAGAGAGCACGGAAAAGCGCAGCAGAGCCTGCGCATGGAGAGCAGCATGGAGCTGGAGCCAGGGGGGCCCAGGATGCAGTGTCAGAATTCTATGGACAAATACACAAACTGAAAAACAAGGAGAGGTGATCTGAGGGAGGGGATTAGGGTTAGTATGACTATATATGTGTGTGTGTTAGGCCCATGCAGCAGAGCCTGGTCTCCAATCGTCTTGGATCCCCTTGTCATTGGACCAAGACCTTGCTCTGCCAAGCCCGTGTGATAGCTGTTGTGCAACGGCCACTACACGTTAAAATAATTCACGCAAAGGCATCTTCCACCCTTTAAAATACAGTTTGGGACCTGGCAAAGGTCTCATCAGTCACCTTAGAACTCGTTTTAATGTGGAAACAAGTCATCCCCGACTCTGGGGGACTGCCTAAGATGAGAAGATCTAGCTGAAATGCATTCCAAATGTTGATCATATTGTTTTGCTGCTTTATCAGCTGAACAGGAACAGCACTCCGATGTAATCATATTTTTAAAAAAGAAATTGTGAGGGGTGAAATTCGCATAGTTTGCGCCTCCCGTTAGCGCTCCCAGGGGGTGCTAACGGGACGCAAACGATTTCTCGTCAGCGTTACACTGAGAGGCCGCATAGCGCTGGCAAATTCACGCGCTCACCGCCTTGGTCCTGTCACCGAAAAGAAGTGAAGCGCCCAACATTGCGCGCCACTTTCTCTCGAGGGCGGTACTCCCAATTTCGTGGCTGTGACAGGACTTCAGCGCCGGGCGCAGAAAATCTCACCTCACCTTGGTTACCACCCTCAAACGGGGCGATACCAAATTTTGACACCTGTATATTTAAACACGATGAAGTGAAAGTGTAACCTAGTTCAAGTCACTAATTATATTCACACATGGCCAGCTCACCTCATCGATTGAACTTGCATACGTCTGAATCGGGCTGCATCACTGTTACTGTCTGTTTGTATCTGTTTTCTCACCCTCATATGCTCTATTGCTCCTCCCCTATCATAAGAACATAAGAATTAAGAACAGGAGTAGGCCATCTAGCCCCTCGAGCCTGCTCCGCCATTCAACAAGATCATGGCTGATCTGGCCGTGGACTCAGCTCCACTTACCCGCCCTCTCCCCGTAACCCTTAATTCCCTTATTGCTTAAAAATCTATCTATCTTTGACTTGAATACATTCAATGAGCTAGCCTCAACTGCTTCCTTGGGCAGAGAATTCCACAGATTCACAACCCTCTGGGAGAAGAAATTCTTTCTCATCTCTGTGTTTTTCTCCCCTCACTACCTCTGTGTGTCACTTTACTCTTCCTCCTTATTCGCCATGTTTCTCTCTTTCATTATCTGTGTCTATTACTCTTCCCTCTCTCTCTGAGTTTCTCTGAGTATACCATATCCCTTCCCACTTCCCTTTCTCTCACTCTTTCTAGGTTACTTTTCCCCTGTGTGGCATTTTTTCTGCTCCCCATTCTCACTAAGTTTCTATTTATCCCTCCTTTTCACTTTATTTTTCTCGTGCTCTCTTGACATGTTTCCTTTTCCTTCAGTTGTCACCCAACCATTATGACTATTCTCTGATCCCTTTTACACACAATTCTCTTTAAATTGTATCTCAATTAAAAAAAATTTCAGCTCAAGAATTACTCAGTGAAAGATTTCAAAAGAAAGAAATGTTAGGAAAGCCATATATGAGAGTTCCCTGTCTTCCCGCCACCTCCCCCCAACTCACAAATAGCTGATCAATTCACTCATGTTCCACCTGATAGGGCAATCCAGATAAAATGGCTTCATAATCCAGGACCTATGATCTACATGCTAGTGTGTTATGTTTGTTTTCACACACTCGCAAGTTATCATTAGAAGTGCATTCCCCCCTCCTTTGCCTGTACCTAGTTGTCATGCATATGTTACTTCCTAGCACCACCATTTGCCATTCCTATAATTTATTTGATCTACAATGTTTTTGTAAGCCGTTTTTCAGATCTTTGCCTGAGCAACCTTCTGTTCATCTTGCTATCTTGCATTCTATTCCATTTCTATCTTTCTTCATTTGTTTTTATAAGGTGGTGGAAGCCATCCACTTTTGGTCCCGTATGATACACTGACTGCTAAGGAGAAAGCTCGAGACAGGGAGAAAGCTTACGAGTTGCTCAGATTCTTGCAGATGCATGGATATGCTGTAACAAGGTAAATTGATCCGCAGTCAAATTAAGCAAAATGTATTGATTATCTGGGTATGCTATATTCCTATATAGAGGATCTGGTAATGTTAATGGGGCAGATTTTGCGGTGGGTTTGACGGCGTACTCGGAGTACACTGTCATACCATCTTCAAAATTAACCGCTAGTTCAGGATTTCCGCATAGGTGTTAAATCGCGAACTTGCGATGCGTCAAGTTACATAGAAATATAGAAATATAGGTGCAGGAGTAGGCCATTCGGCCCTTTAATTCTGCACCACCATTCAATAAGATCATGGCTGATCATTCACCTCAGTACCCCTTTCCTGCTTTCTTTCCAGATCCCTTTAGCCGTAAGGGCCATATCTAACTCCCTCTTGAATATATCCAATGAACTGGCATCTACAACTCTCTGCGGTAGGGAATTCCACAGGTTAAAAACTCTCTGAGTGAAGAAGTTTCTCCTCATCTCAGTCCTAAATGGCTTACCCCTTATCCTTAGACTATGTCCCCCTGGTTCTAGACTTCCCCAACATCGGAAACATTTTTCCTGCATCTAACCTGTCCAGCCCCGCCTTGACAGATGAACTGCACTGACTGGGAAAAATTCATTGCTGGCGCAGAGTTGGGCTATTTGCCCATCAACTGCCCAGTAATTACGGACGAAAATGTTACGATTAGTGAAAGCAGGCGTAGGAGCCTGTGCCACTGTGAAAGGAACCACCTTTCCGTTCTTTTGCAGATTAAGTTGTGTAAATGGTGAAAATAAATAAGAGCTTGCATCCAGCCAGAGTGGTTCGGATATAGCTAAAATGCTTGAAGGTGTGTAGTTTTTTTAATTTATCAAAAGTTTTTTTTCATTCTAGATAAGCAGTAATATAATTTGATATCGTGAATAAATATGGTACAATTTACTGTAATACAGTTAAATTATTGAAAAGTAAAGAATCTAATATCAATTTGCAACTGTGAGAGAGCGGGTCATTTTTTATTCTCCTAGTCCTTAGTCTTCTGAAAATACATCCAATTGCAGATAATTTTGTAAAAAAAATATAAGGTTGGGTGAAATGCATGTAAGAACATTACCAGTATTTGCGGTAGACACTTTCCCTTCGGTGTGCTGATTGGAGCACCAGGCCCACGTGATCCCAAGTACACGCTGTGCCCCTGGCATCCATGGGCCATTACGCTGTCTTCAACTACGCAGCGTCAGAGAACAAGTTCACAAAGGAGGGTCCCAATCACGTAAGTTCATGTTCTCTCGGATGCCGGCACCGTAGGTACGCTGCCAACCGCAGAATCTGCCCCATTGTATAAATTAATTAGCACTGAGATGGTTTCAAATAAATTATAATACAAATTAAATTTATGTCTTCATTATATCTTTTTTTTAAAGTAGCACTAATGCAATTTCTATGTCTATTGAATCCGTTCTTAAGGTTCCTCATCAAGATATAGTTATTCAAAGATGCAAAACTGATTTTGCATTGATGAATCACATTAGCATCCATGACTTCCAAAGAAAGTTTCTGTTTAGTATTATATCACATATTATTCTATAACTCGTATAGATCCCTGAATTGAATCATTCGTGGTAATGGCAAATTTTTATTAAAAGCGAATTTTACCAATAGTACCCATATGTTTTTGTGTCTCTCTTTTAAAATTCATTTATTTTCTCACCTCTGACTCCTTCCAGCTTCGCCACAACATACTATTCCCTGTCTGAGAAGGCAGTCAGGCAACCTCTTCCCAGTGCCACTATTAAGCTCAACAACTGATGAGATTAGAGACGTTAAATGTGAAGAAACATGCAATCATATGCTGTCATATTTCCCTGTCCATCAGTACTCATTTAACTCTTACACTGCCACCAGATCAAGGGAAAGTTCTGACTCTCTAGGCCAGCCATTTCAAAAGTTTTCAGTTCACATACTGTGACACTGAAACAGATACAATATTATCGTGGTAAAGCTGCTCAAGTGTCAGCTTTATAATTTTAATAAAAAGTCTATGCAACTTAAACAAATACTTAAATAACAATTAAAAACAATTTAATATTTTTACTTCTGATCCTGTCCCTTCCACTTTTGTTATTACTTTAATTTTGCTTTTTTTTTTAAAGCAAAATACCCTTTTCTACCGATCCTGTCTCTTTGTTTAAAAATAATTTTAATGTACATGAATGCTTCCCGAGCCTTCTGGGCTCATCCAACCATTTTGAACGTAGAGCTAAATCCAAAGAAGTGGCATCTAATTTGCTTAAAACAAGCTCTAAAGGATATTTTTTTCCAACCAATTCAAGATTAAAATTCTGACGATTAATGGGGTCATAACTAACCTTAAACATCACATAATATTGCTGGCTGGCTGATGCTGATGGCTGCTCTGCTGCTGGTCTGACAGGTGCCAGTTGCATAGAAGTAAAATGATGTGATGGTTGTAGGATGTGACCCTGAGAGTGGTAGTGGAGAGAGCAGAGAAATATATATGGGCAGATTAAGGACATCGTGTTGGAGGAGGTTGCAGAGACACATGGAGGAAAAAGTCATGGAGGAACAAGGGCATGGATTTTGAATTCATTACACTAGGCGATGAGCCAGTGGAAGTCAGTAGTTATTGGGGTGATGATTGAATTAGACTTAGTACATCATTAGGATGTACTTGTGTAGCATGGAGCTCAGAAGGTCTACTAGCAGGGTGCTGAAAAAGTCGAGTCTAGAGACGACAAAGACAGGGCTGAATGTTTTTGCAGTGGGTTGGGATAGAGACAGAGTTGATCAATATTTCAGGTGAAAAGGGCAGCTTTGATGATGGACTCGATGTAGGTTAGAAGCTTTCAGACTCCTGCAGGATGCTATCATGTTCAGCCTGAGCATTCATCAAGAAAGGAGATAGAATTGGGGGCAAAGGTGTAGAGTTTCTGGTAAGAACCAAATAGAATGGTTTCTGTGCTGTCATTGTTAAACTGGTGGAAGTTGTGGCTTATACATGACTTGCTGTCATACTATCTGGCACCAGTTCAGGCATCCAGCAAGACCTGGACAGCATTCAGGCTTGGGCTGATAAGTGGCAAGTAACATGCATGCCACACAAGTGCCAGACAGTCACCCTCTCCAGAGAGATAAAGTCTAACCACCTCTTCATTCAGCAGCATGACTGTTGTGTATGCATGCCTGTTTACTGTATGATGTCTGTAACGCTGTTATGCAACACTGAATGTACCTTTACACTGTACACACCTTGCCTGTACACCAGAGGGTGCTGCTGCTGAAGACCTAAGGATTACCTGCACACAGCAGGTAACCCAGTATAAAAGGGAACTCCCAGCTTATTGTCATCACTCAGGAGCTGCAAATAAAGGACTACAGGTCTGCACAGTTTAAGTATCATACCCTGCCTCGTGGAGTCATTACTAAAGGTGCTACATACAGAACAACTGGCGATGGGAATACGAGGTCACGAACTTACATGCTCAACATCTCTAACCTCAGCAACTTTCAGCAATTTACAGAGGGGGAAGATTGGGATGCTTTTGTGGAAAGATTGGAACACTTCTTTATAGCCAACGACCTGGACGGGGACACACCGGCTACACTAGCGAACAAACTCGGGGCCATCCTTCTTAGCAGTGGGCCCACCATCTACGGTCTCGTCAGAGACTTACTAGCCCCGGAGAAGACAACCACCAAGAGCTATGAGCAACTTGTAACAATCATACAGGAACAACTAAAACCGAAAGAAAGCATCTTCACAGCCAGGCACCGGTTCTGCACTTACCGGCGACCTGAGGGCCAAGAAATTGCCAAGTATGCTGCACACTTAAGAAGACTGGCTGCACCGTGTGAGTTTGGCGACCACCTTAATGAAGCACTAAGAGACGTATTTGTCATCGGAATCGGCCACGAAGGCCTCCTGCACAAATTGCTCTCGGCTGACATCACGGTCACCCTGCAGAAAGCAATTCAAGTGAGCCAGGCCTACATGGTTTCGGCCAGTGACTCCAGGCGAATACTGACCCAGGACTCTAAACCGGCGAGCGCAGTGCATCGCATGGATACTTCTAAAGGCAGAAATGCTGCCCCAAGTTATGCAACCCTGAGTCCATCACATGGGGCAAACCGGATGGCCCCGTGCTGACGGTGTGGAGGAAACCACAGGGCCCACCATTATACAGGGCTCTCACATTACTCCTGCACAAAGATGGCCACGCATGCGCTTTTCTGCTCACTGAATCAAGACTACGCATGCAAAGGCTGCAAAGAGAAAGGGCACCTTCAGAGAATGTGCAGAAAACTCACCGCGTCTCTGATGAGTTGGCTGATCACCGGGGCTCCGACACAGAGGAAGGTGAAGTTGCTCAACCCCTAGAAGAAGAGTATGGAACTCATACCTGCTCCACCGAAAGTTCTCCGTGGGCGATGAAAGTAGACATTGATGGGGTCCCAATTTCTATGGAGAGCGACACAGGGGCGAGCCAGTCTGTGATGAGCCAAGCGACCTTTGAAGAACTTTGGATGAATCCCGCCAATCGACCACAACAGCAGCCTGTCCACACGAAGCTGCTCCCAGGCCTCCGGGCTCCAGCAATCGACCTTGAACATGGATCCATCGCAGCATCCAGAGATTCCACTGTCCAGCTCGACTGCCCACAGCACCCCGGCAAAATCTCCGAGACCGAGGATCCAAACTCCACTTTCCGGGTCGGGGCAGCACTCCAAGAGGTGAACATCGACGAAAGAAATGGATTCCCAACATCCAGGATTGAACCTGTGGAAGAAAAGAGCACCACAGCCTACCTGCAGCAAGACCAGAAAATGGCTGCAGCACCACAAGCAGCAGAACTTGTAATCAAAATGGCCTCCGCCATGCCACGAGTGAACATGGAGGAGCATCATGTGACATCGAGCGGCCAATCGGATTTGAAGGCTCTCTTAAAGGAGACCAGTAACGAAAAAAATTTAAAGGGGAAGTTTCAACTATTTGAGTACACGGACTTTAAAGCTAAAGATGCAATTAAAGGGTGCAAGTATGAAAATGTATGCAATGTAACCATGAATTGTGATGCTGGTTGAACTAATGTGACTAATGAGATGAATGCAGGTGTCAGTAAGGTTAAGAACAAGTTTATTATGCTTAATAATAATGATAAAGAATGTGAAATGCCTAATGTAACCATGTCTGTTGAAACCAGGACACCCAAAAGTGATGCAAATGCTAGAATGTATAATGCAGGCTCGATTATGTGTGATCAGAGCCAAGGTGTCATGTATACCGGTAGGACACTGCTAAAGGACATTGGGTCCTACAGGGACCATGCTGATGCCAATGGAATGTCCCTGTGGGAGACCCCCAGGTCCAGCAGGTTACCTGACCATGTAGCCTGGACCTTTGGAACGAATGTGATGCCCCTTGCAGAACACACACACAGGCAGTGGGAGCAGACCCACTACAGGTGCAGTGGTCAATGGGCAGCCCAGCCACCACCAATGGCAACCTGCACCAGATCAGCCCGACAACCCCTGGCCACCAGGGCCAACACCAGGAGCATGAGGCCAATACCCTCCAGTTTCCCTGGCAAGCCCTGGGATGACCTGACCCTCATCCCAATTGGTGGACAAGGAGCCCACCCGGTCTTGTGGCCCTGCCCACAACTACCCACATCACAGTGTATATACACCACCCACTGCTGCCGTGGCTCCCCACCCGAGGGATCCCACAACAGTGACACCCACATGGCCTGTGTGTGAGGGAGGGGAAACGTACGAGGCCAGCCTCAAGCACAGGGGTCACACCTGGCAACCACACAACCCTCACCACAACCTCCCATAGCCCACCACTGATCACCTCCCCTGGGCATGACAATAAGGAAATGAAAAATGCTTAGGGGGGAAGTGTTATTGTGTATGCATGCCTGTTTACTGAGTGATGTCTGTAACACTGTTATGCAACACTGAATGTACCTTTACACTGTACACATCTTGCCTGTACACCAGAGGGTGCTACTGCTGGAGACCTAAGGGTTACCTGCACACAGCAGGTAACCCATTATAAAAGGAAACTCACAGCTTGTTGTCGTCACTCAGGAGCTGCAAATAAAGGACTGCAGGTCTGCACAGTTTAAGTATCATACCCTGCTTCTTGGAGTCATAACTAAAGGTGCCTACATACAGAACAATTACCATCGTCTAATCCCCCACCATAAACATCCTAGGGGTCACCATTGACCAGAAACCTAATTGGAGCAGTCGCATAAATACTGTGACTACAAGAGTAGGTCAGAGACTGGGTATTCTGCAGCAAGTGACTCATCTCCAAAGCCTTTGCACCACCTACAAGGCACATCAGGAGTGCGATGGATGGTTGAGTGCAGCTCCAACAACACTCAAGAAGCTTGACACCATCCAGAACAAAGCAGCCCACTTGATCGGCACCCCATCCTCCACCTTCAACATTGACTCCCTGCACCATCGGCGCACCGTGGCTGCAGTGTGCACCATCTACAAGATGCACTGCAGCAACTCGCCAAGGCTTCTTCGATAGCACCTCCCAAACCACCTCGAAGGACAAGGGCAGCAGGCATATGGGAACACCAGCACATGCAAGTCACACACTCTCCCAACTTGGAAAGAAATCGCTGTTCCTTCTTTGTCGCTGGATCAAAATCCTGGAGCTCCCTCCCCAACAGTACTGTGGGAGTACCTTCGCCACACGTACTGCAGTGGTTCAAGAAGGCGGTTCACCACCACCTTCTCATGTACAATTAGGGATGGCCAATAAATGCTGGCCTCGCCAGTGATGCACACATCCAGTGAATGAATAAATCATTATTTTTTAATCTGAAGTGGCGGCAGAGGATTGCCATCAGCATATGTACGGAAGCTGACCCCATGTTTATGGGTAGTGTTACCGGAGACAGTGGTAAATAAGAAAAAGGACAAAGGATAGGGCCAACTGGGGATTATTATGTGGGATTGGCTGGAGAAGTCATCTCAGGAGAGGTCAGGGAGGAAGGAAACCATTATATGACAGTGGAGGGGTTCGGAGTGATCAACTGTATTAAAGACTATGAAGAGATTGAAGAGGATAGGGAGGAATAATGTGTCATAGTTAAAGTTGCACAGGGCATCTTAGGTGACTGCAGACTGGCTTAGGTGCTGTGAGAGATCAAAGACATTTCAACAGGCAGTACTGGGAGAGGTGCTTGCAATACTGGATCATGATGATTTGTTCAAGGCCATGAGGCAGAAAAGAAAGGTTGGAAATGCGTGGCAGTTGGTGAGTACAGTGTAGCTTCGTGTTCTTTTTTTGAGGGGGGGTACTGACTGCTGTTTTGAAGTGAGGAAGGGAACAGTACGCAAAGAAAGGGAGCAGTTATCGATGCATGAGTACATAGCCAAGGAAAGTTGAGCACTCGGGAGAGAGAGCAAAGGGAGCAGGCTGTGGGCCTCATGGAGTTGGAGAAGGAAACATGAAACTGTCGGATTGTCGTAAAAACCCATTTCGTTCACCAATGTCCTTCAGGGAAGGAAATCTGTCGCCCTTACCCGGTCTGCCCTCTATGTGACTCGAAATCCACAACATTGTGGTGACTCTTAACTGCCCTCTGAAATGGCCTAGTAAATCGACTCACCACCACCTCCTCAAAGGCAATTAGCAATGGACAATAAGTGTTGGCCTTGCCCACATCCCATGAAGAAATAAATAAATAAAAAAGAAACTACAGAGTATTCTGATCCAAGGCATAGAGAAGAGGGAGGCTGAGACAAATGATCTAATGGTCTCAATTTTGGAGACCAAGAAATCCATGATTTTGAAACCATTTTATTGCATGAACATTTAATATTTTTAATGTATGTAAAGTAACAATTTTTTTAAATCTTCTATAGAGGTTTGAAGGACATGGAACTGGACACATCATCAATTGAGAAGAGATTTGCCTATGGTTTTCTGAAGAAATTGTTGCAGTGGTTGGACATAGCTCAAGAGTTTGTTGCTCATATAGGTATAACTGGGGAAATGACTTTATTTGTTTATATTTATATATTGTGTAATAAAATATATTGACTTTGATATGTGCACACTCTGGTGTTCAGTTTTCATCCCATACGTGGGCCGTGATTTCGCCTACCGGGTCAGGAGCGAGGCGGACGACATCAGGGGCGAGTTCCAACCCCGCTCCTGTCTCCATGCCAGCTTCCCCCACAACTTTACCCTGATTAGGCTTGCCCAGCGAGGTTCCCGGCCAATTAAAAGGAAGCGGGTCTGATTATATAATTTAATGATACATCATCAGCCGGTTTCCTTAAAGGGACCATGGCCAACTTTATTTTGACAGTTGTGCTGTCAGTATTCTACACCATTGAGGCGCTGCAAACACTGATGAGCATGCACAGAGGTACACGGCTGCACCCAGGCTCTCCCATGAGTCACAACACGCAGGGAGGTTCCCTTCCCAATGGGCAGAAGAGACCTTCCCAGGAGATCAACGCAGCCTGTTTTTTTTCTCCTGGTTGCACATTGCACAGAAGGAAACAAGCAGGAATGTCGTCAGTGGCTGTCGTGGCACAAATATTTCAATGAACTCAGTAGATCACGAAACATTACTGCAAAGCCACACTCGACCTCATCCTGCTGTGCCACTCATTACATCCCAATCACTCTGCCTTCTCTACACTATTGCTGCATATTCTTACATCAACATACCTTGCATCTCCACCCATCCATATCTCTCTATCTACATTATCACATTCCCATCTCATGAGCCCAACTCTCACACTCACCCTCAACCTTGTCCAATCATACCAACTAACAATACACAAAGGTAGGCTCTTGGGTGTTTTAGCCAATGTTCATATAAAGTTTCTGTTAATATGTTGTCAAACATTGAAATCCTTATTTGCAATACTTTGCCTCCTTGGACAGATGTGCGTGCACCTTTTCGAAGTGGCTTAGTGAGTTGTAGTGAATGGTGAGACATAGGGGTACACCCCGCAGTGTGAAAGGAATGGTTTGGGCATTGCAGTAATGCTTTATTGTGTTGGTGTGGGGTAGTGCCAACCTAGTGCATCATTTGGCAGCCAGGGTGTACAGCATCAAATGAAGTAAATATGGCCATGATGAGACCATCCCTGACATTCCGGGCATCAATGTGGTCGGGTGCTGATGCTCTGTGTCCTGTCCAGGATCAGGTAATTGCGGAGAAGGTTGGTGTTGTTGTTGGTGATGCTAGTGTGCCTGGCGATGTTGGTGTTGCGGATCGTGGTGGAATTCTGAGGACCAAGGCGAGATTTTTTTTCAAGGGAACCGATGCTGCTGGAATAGATGGCAGCTGAAGTTGAGATGACAGATGCGATCTGCCAGTGGTGAGATAGGTTGTTCCAAGAAGGTGACAGTGGATAGAGAGTTTACACTTCCAAACTGCATAAAGCTCAAAAGTGTGTTCCAAATCCTGAAGGCTCCAGCTTCTAAGATTGGAACTTGAACAGCTGTGAAATAGTAGCTGTTATATCACTTTTGCAGCTGTCATCTTTTCAGATGAATGGAAAGTCATTGAGCACCCGACGTACTTACCCGGCGTGATCCTCGAGCGCCGGGAATCTCGTGAAAAAGCTGAAAAAATCTGAAGTAGATGTTAAAACGCTGTTGGAGTACCTTTTAACAAGCTCTAAATTATTTCAATTGGCTCACCTGCCGTTTAGTTTCGTGTCTGTAAAGCGCAGGCAGACTCGGCACTTGGGAAACTGACACGGAGGGGGGTACACTGTAGGATCCCAACCCAATCGGTTATATTTTGACAGTAGATCCATCCTCTAAGCGCTAGCAAAATCCTGGCCATTATGGGGGATATAGAGGACCAGTAGAGTCACGGAGAAGGTGTTGCTCTTGGTTATCAGGATGGGGTTAGAGAACTGAGCTACTTTCATTCGAGAAATACAAGCTTAGAGAATGTATGGTTGAGTCTTTTGATATGGAAGATATATGGTTGAGGATTCTGTCCCGTTGGATTTGTTATCCGAGATAGGAATGGTAAAACTAGGCAACATGTATTAAAGAAATACTTTATATAATAGGAAGTATTCTGTTTTGCAAAGAGTCATTACGCTCTGGAATGGGATACCAGAGTCTGTGGCTGATTATGGATCATCTCCAAGCAAACCTTATTTGAAGGCCAATGGATGCAGAATACCAAGGATTAGTAAGTGCAGATTGAAGAAGTGTGACCCTAAATGAATTAGTAAGACAATACAAACGCTACAGAGCTTCAATGGGGAACCACTGGTAGGAATGCGGGAACCTAAAAATGGTGGGAAAAGGTCATTATAGATACAAAGAGGAAACTAGAAATGAGCATAGCTATAGAAACGAAACACAACAGTAGAAAATTCTCAGTATTATCGAAGAGAATTGGGATCTCTTAATCGTTCAAACAAGATCGAAACCGAGGATCAGTTAAACTAATTCAGCTATTAAATGATTACTATTTACTGAAGAAGACGATGGTAGCAGAATGGGATGCACCTAGAATCCTAATGAAGATGAGAGCAAATTGCCAAGGCCCTGTATTTCAGAGCTCTGTCAGTGTAGATGTGTACTGGAGGACTGAAGATTGGCTGGTACAAAGTGAAATAGAGCCAAGCTGCGTATTTACAGGCCAGTTAGGTTAACATATGTAGTATGGGACATTTTAGAGTCTTTAATGAAGGATAAAATTGCCACATATTAAATAAAGAGAAAATAGAAGTAGCCAGCACAGATTGCAAAAGGGACAATTGTGCTTGATAAACCTTCTGGAATTCTATGGGGAGGTATCAGATGATGAATGAAGAAAATGCAATGGATGTAATGCACATAAACTTTAGGAAGCCTTTGATGAGGTACTACACAGGAGATTACCAGAGAAGGTTAAGGGAATGGAATTGGGGGAGGATAGCTTAATGATTTTAAACATTGGTTATAAGGGAGAAAAAAATTGCAACAAAGGGCTGTTTTTCCAGAGTAGTTGGAAGTGGGTGGTGGAATCTTATAGGGTTCGGTTTTGGGGCCACTTCTAGTCGCTGTAATTCAATGATTCGGATATAGGGGATCTAGAACAAGTTACAAGATAAAATGTGAGCAATTTCGTATAGAGTGAAGGAGAAACTTCTTTGCAAGGAGAGTTGTGAGCAACATAGAAACATAGAAAATAGGTGCAGGAGTAGGCCATTCGGCCCTTCTAGCCTGCACCGCCATTCAATGAGTTCATGGCTGAACATGCAACTTCAGTACCCCATTCCTGCTTTCTCACCATACCCCTTGATTCCCCTAGTAGTAAGGACTTCATCTAACTCCTTTTTGAATATATTTTGTGAATTGGCCTCAACAACTTTCTGTGGTAGAGAATTCCACAGGTTCACCACTCTCTGGGTGAAGAAATTCCTCCTCATCTCGGTCCTAAATGGCTTACCCCTTATCCTTAGACTGTGTCCCCTGGTTCTGGACTTCCCCAACATTGGGAACATTCTTCCTGCATCTAACCTGTCTAACCCCGTCAGAATTTTAAACGTTTCTATGAGGTCCCCTCTCATTCTTCTGAACTCCAGTGAATACAAGCCCAGTTGATCCAGTCTTTCTTGATAGGTCAGTCCCACCATCCCGGGAATCAGTCTGGTGAACCTTCACTGCACTCCCTCAATAGCAAGAATGTCCTTCCTCAGGTTAGGAGACCAAAACTGTACACAATACTCCAGGTGTGGCCTCACAACTGTAGCAACACCTCCCTGTCCCTGTACTCAAATCCCCTCGCTATGAAGGCCAACATGCCATTTGCTTTCTTAACCGCCTGCTGTATCTGCATGCCAACCTTCAATGACTGATGTACCATGACACCCAGGTCTTGTTGCACCTCCCCTTTTCCTAATCTGTCACCATTCAGATAATAGTCTGTCTCTCTGTTTTTCCCACCAAAGTGGATAACCTCCCATTTATCCACATTATACTTCATCTGCCATGCATTTGCCCACTCACCTAACCTATCCAAGTCACTCTGCAGCCTCATAGTATCCTCCTCGCAGCTCACACTGCCACCCAACTTAGTGTCATCCGCAAATTTGGAGATACTACATTTAATCCCCTCGTCTAAATCATTAATATACAGTGTAAACAGTTGGGGCCCCAGCACAGAACCTTGCGGTACCCCACTAGTCACTGCCTGCCATTCTGAAAAGTCCCCATTTACTCCTACTCTTTGCTTCCTGTCTGACAACCAGTTCTCAATCCACGCAGCACACTACCCCTAATCCCATGTGCTTTAACTTTGCACATTAATCTCTTGTGTGGGACCTTGTCGAAAGCCTTCTGAAAGTCCAAATATACCACATCAACTGGTTCTCCCTTGTCCACTCTACTGGAAACATCCTCAAAAAATTCCAGAAGATTTGTCAAGCATGATTTCCCTTTCACAAATCCATGCTGACTTGGACCTATCGTATCACCTCTTCCCAAATGCACTGCTATGACATCCTTAATAAACGGTCCTGCTAAGCTATGCAGACGCGGCCAAGGCCGCTCACCGGCTTCACAATGGAAATAACAGCGCATGTGCAAGAAATTGAATGGGCCAGGCAGCACATTAAAGGCGCCGTGCACCCCAAAAAAATTGCAGGGAGCATTGGTTGTGAGGCTGTGGAATTCACTTCCAGGATTATCGGTTAAGGCAGCAAGTATGTCAACATTAAATATTACATTGGATTGGTGGATAAAGGAATGTGGGAACATGGTAGGTAAACGTGATTAGAACTATTTACTTGTGTGGAGGGTAAACACTGACATAGATATATTGGATGGGCTGAATGGCCTATTTCCGTGTTGCAACTTCTATATATTTCTTTCGATTCCACATGAGAAAAGACAGAGGTAAGGATGGTATTACGGTAACCGTACATCAGTGCTTGGTCAGTGACTTGTGCTTACTCCAGTATTGTGTGGAGAATGGTACCATTCAAAAAAAATGACAAAAACACACACGGTTGTCATATCCAACAGACTTAATACAAGTTGGATGCAAGCGCTGTCTGAGCACTGCATTCATTCTTTTGATAGAGATAGTTGTAAAAGTGCTTCCCTCTAATGTTATCTCTTTCTTCAATAATGCAGAGGCTGTTGTAAGCAGTGGAAGAGTTGAGAAATCCCCTCATGAACAGGAAATCAAGTTCTTTGTCAAGGTAAATATGAGAGCTTTACTCATCCAGAGCTATTTATAATAGCAGTGATGAGCCCAGTAGCACATTGTGTTTGTGTAATAAGTAATAAACTAGATTGTTATATGGATTAAAAGGGTGTTTCATTAAATTAGGCACTGTGCTTTACTTAAGCTTTGTGAGTGCCCTCTCATGGAAGCAGATCTTGTGTCTTTGGTATTATTGATCATAACAACAACAACAACTTTATTTATATAGTGCCTTTAACATAGTCCCAAGGCGCTTCACAGGAGTATTCTGTGATAAAAAAATTTGACACTGAGTCCCATAAGTAGAAATTAGCACAGGTGACCAAAAGCTTGGTCAGTAAGGAGCGTCTTGAAGGAGGAAAGAGAAGTTGAGAGGCGGAGAGGTTTAGGCAGGGAGTTCCAGAGTTTGGGGCCGAGGCAACAGAAGGCACGGCCACCAATGGTTGAGCGATTATATATGCTCAAAAGGGCAGAATTATAGCAACGCAGACATCTCATGGGGTTGTGGGGCTAGAGGAGATTCAGAGGTAGAGAAGATTTGAAAATAAGGATGAGAATTTTGAAATCGAGGTGTTGCTTAACCGAAAGCCAATGTAGGTCAATGAGCACAGAGGTGATGGGTGAGTGCGACATGGTGCGAGTTAGGACAAGGGCAGCCGAGTTTTGGATCACCTCTAGTTTATGTGGAATAATGTGGAATTCTTGAAAATTTTAATGCATTCTCACTACAGTAATTATAAAACAACAGTGCAGCTTGTCTCCTCGTTATATTGGTATCTCACGCTTTGCTATCAGGATATGATCAGTAGCAATAAATATTTCCTGGTTAATGAGATGTTACAGTTTCCAGTACAGGATTTGTATTGCCAACTCAGAATCACAAGTACATTATAGAACTGCAAAAACATTGCACTAGAAGCTGGCTCCGCCCACAAAGCTGACCACGTTCCCAGAATAAACTAATCATTATTGCGAGTTTCCGTGTATTGTGTTCCGAACACAGATGAGGCTGCACACAGGGAGGTTAAAGTAACAGTGACCTCAGTCTTTATTAAGACACTCCCAAGTGAGGAACAGGCCTTGGGGACCGGCTTATATTCAGTGCTCCCAAGGGATGCTGGGATCCCTTGGGACTTCAGGGAATGCGCTCCCTGGTGGCGGAATATGCTTTACAGATACACGACATCACAACGCGCCCCCCCCATAAAGTCAAAGTGAAAACTATTTACAAGGTGAGGCGGTCGGGAGCCTTTCTTTCCCTGGTGGACCGCCTCGGTACAAATGTCTGTTCTGGTGTGTTGGCTGCGCCCTCGCTGGGCTGGCGTGTTGTTGGCCCTGCAGGGCTGCTAGGTGAGCCTGGCCTTGCTGGGCTGTTGGGCGTGATGGGTTCAATTTCCTGGTCCGGGGTGGTGTCGTTGATCCTTTGGGTGTGTGTTGTTGGCTCGAAAAAGGTGGTGTCTGCTGTGGGTTGTTCAGGGCAGTCTGTGAACCGCAGCCTCGTTTGGTCCAGGTGCTTCCTGCAAATTTGTCCATTGTCTAGTTTGACTACAAACACCCTACTCACTTCTTTAGCTATCACCGTGCATGCGATCCACTTGGGACTATGTCCATTGTTTAGCACATACATAGGGTCATTCAGATCAATTTCCCGTGACACAGTGGCGCGACCATCGTTTACATTTTATTGCTGCCGCCTGCTTTCTACCTGATCATGCAGGTTGGGGTGGACCAGCGAGAGTCTGGTTTTAAGTGTCCTTTTCATGAGTAGCTCAGCCAGGGGCACCCCTGTGAGCGAGTGGGGTCTCGTGCGGTAGCTGAGCAGTACTCGGGACAGGCGGGTTTGGAGTGAGCCTTCTGTGACTCGTTTAAGGCTCTGTTTGATTGTTTGTACTGCCTGCTCTGCCTGCCCATTGGAGGCTGGTTTAAACGGGGCCGAGGTGACATGTTTGATCCCATTGAGGGTCATGAATTCTTTAAATTTGGCACTGGTGAAACATTGGCCGTTGTCACTGACCAGTATGTTAGGCAGGCCATGGGTGGCAAACATGGCCCTCAGGCTTTCAATGGTGGCAGTGGCGGTGCTTCCCGACATTATTTCACATTCAGTCCATTTTGAAAAAGCATTCACCACCACCAGGAACATTTTACCGAGAAACGGGCCCGCATAATCGACATGGATCCTCGACCATGGTCTGGAGGGCCAGGACCACAAACTTAGTGGTGCCTCTCTGGGCGCGTTGCTCAACTGAGCACACACGCTGCATTGCCGTACACAGGACTCTAAGTCAGAGCCGATACCGGGCCACCACATGTGGGATCTAGCTATCGCTTTCATTATTACTATACCCGGGTGTGTGCTGTGGAGACGAACGTCTCCCTGCCCTTTTTTGGTAGCACTACGCGGTTACCCCGCAACAGGCAGTCTGCCTGAATGGACAGCTCGTCCTTTCGCTGCTGGAACGGCTTGATTAGCTCTTGCATTTCAACGGGGATGCTGGCCCAGCTCCTATGCAGTACTAGGAACAGTAGAGGAACTTGGCTGGTCCAAGTCCTAATCTGGCGGGCCGTGACAGGTGATTTATCATTTTCAAACGCTTCCATGACCATCAACAAGTCTGCGGGCCGCACCACCATCAACAAGTTTGCAGGCTGCACCATTTCCACCCCCGTGGTAGGCAATGGTAGCCAACTGAGAGCATCCGCATAGTTCTCGGTGCCTGGCCTGTGGTGGATGGTATAGTTATACAGTGAGAGCGCGAGTGCCCACCTTTTCATGCGGGTGAGGCATTAGTATTTATCCCCTTGTTTTCAGCAAACAGGGATATGAGGGGCTTGTGATCGGTTTCCAGCTCAAATTTGAGGCCTAACAGGTACTGATGCATTTTCTTTACCCCGAACACACACGCTAATGCCTCTTTCTCAATCATGCTGTAGGCCCTCTCGGCCTTAGACAAGCTCCTGGAGGCATAGGTGACGGGCTGCAACTTCCCCGCAACGTTAGCTTGTTGTAATATACACCCGACTCCGTACGACGACACATCACGTGCTAGCACAAGTCTTTTACACGGGTTGTACAATACAAGCAGCTTGTTGGAGCATAAAATGTTTCTGGCTTTCTCAAAAACAATTACTTGGTTTTTTTCTCATACCCAGTTCTCACCTTTACGCAATAACTCATGTAGGGGCTCTAAGAGGGTGCTTAATCCCGGTAGGAAGTTTCCAAAATAGTTGAGGAGTCCCAGGAACGACCGCAGCTCCGTGACGTTCTGTGGCTTGGGCGCGTTCCTGATAGCCTCTGTCTTGGCATCTGTGGGCCGAATGCCGTCCGCCGTGATCTTTCTCCCCAAAAACTCCACTTCTGTTGCCATGAAGACGCATTTCGACCTCTTCAGCCGCAGCCCTACGTGATCCAGTCACTGGAGGACCTGTGACCAACATGTTGTCCTGAAAAACCACTGTGCGTGGTACCGACTTGAGTAGGCTCTCCATGTTTCACTGAAAGATTGCTGCAGCCGACCGAATTCCAAACTGGCATCTGTTGTAAATGAACAGTCCCTTGTGCGTGTTGATGCAGGTGAGGCCCTTTGAAGACTCCTCCAGCTCCTGTGTCATGTAGGCCGAAGTCAGGTCGAGCTTGGTGAACGTCTTGCCTCCTGCCAGCGTCGCAAATAGGTCGTCTGCCTTAGGTAGCGTGTATTAGTCCTGTAGCGAGAAACGATTGTTACTTTATAATCGCCGCAAATCCTGACCATACCATCACTTTTGAGTACTGGAACAATCGGGCTGGCCCACTCGCCAAATTCCACTGGGGAGATGATGCCCTCGCACTGCAGCATGTCCAGCTCGATTTCCACTCTCTCCCTCATTGTGTGAGGTACTGCTCGCGCCTTGTGGTGAATGGGTCGTGCCTCTGGGATCAAGTGTCCAGTTCAATGGCTACGGGTAAGCCATTCAATTTTACATTTAGCATTATAGGTGGACATTTCGTCGAAAATATGTGCACCCTGTGTACTTCAGCATCTGCTTCCTTCTCTGAGGCTCAAAATTGCTTTGATCCACCATGGACCGATCTTCCTCTGCTACGTGGTGGTTAGCAGGTTTTGCTCTTGCAAACATACCCTTTGAAGCGGCATGAATAGGCTGAATGAGAGCCTCCACAACACCAACATGGTGTGAATTGCCTTGCATTCATCCTTTGTTGCGGACTCTGAGTCATCTGGGTCATCTGACGTCTGCTGGCAGTTGCAGACTTGTGGTTTCTGCCCTGTACATTTCTGCTCGCAAACACAGTTCCAGTTATTTTATGAACATTGCTAGCACTTGTGTGCTGAAAGATTTGTTTGGTGTTATCAATGGTGGACATAAACGCCTGTGCTATCGCAATGGCCTTACTGAAGGTCGGTGTCTCTACAGTCAAAAGTTTTCGTAGGATGGTCTCGTGACCAATGCCCTTTCAAAAAAGTCTCTGAGCATCTGCTCCAGGTAGCCATCAAACTCACATTGTCCTGCAAGTCACCTTAGCTTGGCGACGTAGCTCGCCACTTCCTGACTTTCAGATTGCTGGCACGTGTAGAACCGATACCTCGCCATCAGCATGCTCTCCCTTGGGTTAAGATGCTCCCGAACCAGTGTACACAGCTCCTCATACGACTTATCAGTGGGTTTCACCGGAACCAGAAGATTCTTCATGAGGCTGTAGGTCGGTGCCCCGCAGACCATGAGGAGGACCGCTCTCCTTTTTGCAGCGCTTCATTCTCGTCCAGCTCGTTGGCTACAAAGTACTGGTCTAGCCGTTCGACATAGGCTTCCCAGTCCTCACCCTCCGAGAACTTCTCCAGGATGCCCACAGTTTGCTGCATCTTTGCATTGGATTCATATTCTTGTCGCTAGTTATTGTGTTCCTCACACAGATGAGACTGCGCACAGGGAGGTTAAAGTAACAGTGACCTCAGTCTTTATTAAGATACTCCAGAGTGGGGAACAGCTTATATACAGTGCTCCCAAGGGATGCTGGGATCCCTTGGGACGTCAGGGGATGCGCTCCCTGATGGCGGAATATGGGAGTGCATACTTTACAGATACACAACACTGTGAATTGCGCCCATTTGTCGGCCTTCAAGGAGGCTCTTAAAATTGAGCTTTTTCTTCAGGCATAAGGGCACTAATAGGCATGTTTTAAAAGTTTTTAAATATTTTTTTAATTCACTAAGAAACTGACAACTGTACACCAATATAACTAGTAAATGGATCTGCATACTTTTTTTTAAGTAATTCTCGGTTATTTAAGATCAGGTTGCTTACAAGTGGTGGATCAGACATGGATTAAAAATGTTTATTTTTTGTGATAAACCCATTTTCAGATAAACTAATAAAATCGTTACAACTCTTAAATATATCAAGGAATATTTTATAATGTGAAGAACATTTTTTAATTACATTCTAAAATTCTGCCCGAATGTGCTGTTTCATGGAAGATTTTACTATCGCCGATATGCAAATGAGTTCGAGCAGAAACTTGAGCAAAAGAAATACTGCCGAACTAGCTGAATTTTGAGCGCAATTTGTGCCTGGATCGCAGATTGCGCCCAAAGCGGAAACTTTTAGCTAATCTCAGTAGATGTTCATAGAGTTAAATATTTAACAATACTTCAAAAACAAATCTAAAACTTGTTTGCACAAGCCTGCCTTATGGCAAATCCTTAAAATCAGCAGAAACATTTACATTGGTGCTAAACAAGTACTTTTATAGAACAAATCTTGCATAATATTTTTACCAGCGAATGTCATGTACGATAGTATTTGAGTGTAGTTGAAGATATGTTGACATAGATGATGTATTAGTTCATCCACTGTCTGGATGCATATTGAAAGATATATTGATCAGTCAACTAATTGCTCAGCTCATTAAAAATGGCAGTTCAATGTTGAAACTATTAATGCATTAATTTTTGTTCCTCAGGTTTTACTCCCTTTGATAAATCAATACTTCAAGAACCATTGCTTATACTTCCTTTCTACTCCAGCGGAGCTCTTGGGCAGTGGAGGGTATGCATCAAACAAAGAGAAGGAAATGATAGCCAGGTATGTGCTATAGGTGATGATGCAAATTAAATAGCAATATAATTGTTTCAGTCAGCTAAATAAACTCGAATCATTGTGGCTAATAATTCATCAAGCTTTCTTTCTAAATCCTTCTTCTTTAGAGCCTCCTTCAACTATCGGGTTGACTCAAAAAAAAAACACTGCGTTTAATTCTTGTTGATACTGCACAGCATTCCATCTGTACCAGTGACACTTGAAACTGGAGTCAGAAAGTCATTGGAAATGTTTACTTTCACCTGTTTTGATCAATTTATCCAGCAAATGCCTTCAAAGCTGATCAATATCCCCACACGATTATCATGTAGATTCAAAGTCAGATGGCCTGACACTTGAACAATCGGTAGCAATACAAATGGTTTAACTACCATGCTGCCAGATCCCCAAATTCATCGAATCATAGAATAGTTACAACACAGAAGGAGGCCATTCGGCCCGTCGAGCCCGTGCCGGCTCTCTGCAAGAGCACCTCAGCCAGTCCCGCTCCCCCGCCCTTTCCCCGTAGCTCTGCAAACTGTTTTCCTTCAGGTACTTATTCAACTCCCTTTTGAAAGCCACAATTGAGTCTGCCTCCACCACCCTCTCAGGTAGCGCATTCCAGATCCTAATCACATACTGTGTAATAAAGTTTTTTCTTATGTCGCCTTTGGTTCTTTTGCCAATCCCCTTAAATCTGTGTCCTCTGGTTCCCGACCCTTCTGCCAATGGGAACAGTTTCTCTCTACTCTATTCAGACCCCTCATGCTTTTGAACACCTCGATCAAATCTCTCTCAATCTTCTGTTCTCTAATGAGAACAATCACAGCTTCTCCAGTCTATCCATGCAACTGAAGTCCCTCATCCCTGGAACCATTCTTGTAAATCTTTTCTGCACCCTCTCTAAGGCCTTCACATCCTTCCTCAAGTGTGGTGCCCAAAATTGGACACAATATTCCAGTTGAGGCTGAACCAGTGTTTTATACAGGTTCATCATAATTTCCATGCTTTTGTACTCTAAACCTCTATTCATGAAGCCCAGAATCCCGTTAGCTTTTTTAATTGCTTTCTCAACCTGCCCTGCCACCTTCAACGATTTGTCCACATATACCCCAAAGTCTCTCTGTTCATGCACCCCACTTTAGGATTGTATCCTTTAGGTTATATTTCCTCTCCTCATTCTTTATACCAAAATATTTCACTTCACATCTTTCTGCATTAAATTTCATCTGCCAGGTGTCCACCCATTCAGCTGGTCTATCACTATCCTCCTCACTGTTCACTATACTTCCAAGTTTTGTGTTATCTGAAAATTTTGAAATTGTGCCCTATACACCCATATCCAAGTATTAATATATATCAAGAAAAGCAGTGGTCCCACTACCGACCCCTGGGGAACACCACTCTATACCTTACTCCAGTCTGAAAAACAACCACTACTCTCTGTTTCCTGTCACTTAGCCAATTTTGCCACTGTCCCTTTTATTCCATGGGCTTCAACTTTTCTGGCAAGCCTATTATGTGGCACTTTGTCGAATGCCTTTTGGAAATCCATGTACACCGCGTCAACCGCATTGCCCTCATCAACCCTCTCTGTAACCTCATCACAAAACTCGATCAAGTTAGTTAAACACAATTTGCCTTTAACAAATCCATGCTGGCTTTCCTTAATTAATCCACACTTGTCCAAGTGTCTGTTAATTTTATCCCTGATTATTATTTCTAAAAGCTTCCCCACTACCGAGGTTAAACTTGATTATTTAACGACTACATTTATACTACAACTGACTCCAGATTCAGACTACAAGTTCAGACTGGTACAAAGTGAACCCGCTTTACATTGATGCTATGGTTATAGTGTAAATGTAACCTAAAATAGAATCACCATGGTTGATTGGAAAAAAAATGGAAACTGGAATTATAAATTAATTTGGCTAATGTGACAAACAATAAATTTTCACACAGACAGATTATAATTGAATCTACTATTTTCCATATTTTGCAATGTACTCCACAGTTTTAAGTAGTCTTGACAGATTATGTCTTAATAAATTAGCATTAGTTACATGTTGGTCATTAATCTTGTGGTGAGGGTGGTATGATGCATGTGTTGTTTGGAGCACGTGTTGTCTGCCATGACCCTTTCCTACCCCACCACCCACAGAACAAAAAACCCATCCACTCCACACTGTAAATTGGATCAATTTGGAACTTTGAGGCTGTAATCTCATTATGGGATTCAGAATATGATTATTAATTGCTGGAGGGCACTCATGAGGTATGACATCATCTGAACTTCTTGTTCAGATTTCTGCCTGGTAATCATTCCCAGCTATTCATTATTCTCCATTTAATGAAAGGCTTTTGTGTGAGCTTTTGTTAACATGAAGTTCCTCATAATTAGAGGAATGTGCTGTCATCTGTCTCTGTTCATCATAAATTATATGCAGAAGGACTTCTATAGTTATCCTCCAATGAATTACTGATCAGATTTGATGAGTTTTAACAGATGCACTTGGAAAGCTGGGAACTGAATTTGACAAACATCACTCAGACATTCCAGTAAATTAAACCAAGCTACGGATGTTATTAATTATGGTACTGTACTGTGTCTCACAGATACTAATCATACTGCAGAGTACCAGTAATAATTCTGTCATTTTCCTGGTTATAACACTTTTTCTTCATCTACAGATCACTTTAACACTATGTAGATTAGCTCCATTCCATGAGGAAAAATTTTCTCAGTTCACTCTTTGTAGTGAAATCATCAGCATGTTTGCAATTTTTTTACAAATAGTACACAAGTGAGTTCGTCAAGTCCCCCCGCTGCCCCGCTCCCCATTTGCCTTAATCATAAAAAAAAATTAATTCATGCACTATTATAATAATTTACACCCATACCAGTGCATCTTCCACAGCTTACTTGAGTCTATCAAGTTAGTCTATGAGGCAAGGTGCAGACAGATCTGAAGCTCAGGATAAAGCAAAGCCGCGCCTCATGGTCTTGAGACGAAGCAAGCATTGAGACTGGGCCAAGCCTGGTGTGGGCAGAAATTAGGCTGAGGCCGGTGGGTATAAGCTAAGGCTCAGGGCAAGGTCTGGGCTGTGGTTGGAAGGAGAGAGGACTGTGACTTATGACTATGTTCCATTCAACTTTGCCATGTTCCATTCCTACAGCCAAAGTTTTCCAAGATGGTGGTAGTCTGTAGCCCTCCTCTGTACCCGATTTGATGAGTTCCAGATGCATTCTGAAATGTAGTTGAAGAATGTGATTGGTAATTCAGAAAATAACAAAACTGAGGGATATAATTAATTAGAAATTAGAAGAACACAAACAATCCAAGAAGTAAAGTAGATGCAGATACAAATAATATAAAGAACAATACAACAGCTAGATAGATCTGCACTTGATCATCTGAAACCAAGTTGCAAACTCAGTTGCAGATTATGACCCTGTCAGAGAATTTTCTTAAGTCTTTTTTCTTTTACTAGATCATAAATTCTCGCAAGTCTGTATATCAAAGTACAAGGACTATAAGCACCCGCGCTATTCTTTTCGCATACCTCTCGCTCAGTTTGCTCACGCCCTTGTAACGGTGATCTGTTTCATCAGGGTGAATCATGCCTTCTTCACGGTCAAAGGAGGCACAGTTCTCCAAGGAATCCAGCTTCATCAGAATTTACTTTTGGTTCTTCCCCTCGATGTATTCCTCAAGAATGGGGAGCCTCCCCAGATTAGAAGTCGGCCCAAAGCACTTGATTCCTTTATTCCCTGAAATGAGGCTAACTAAAGATTGCCTTTCCTTGAAACAGGTTTTCAAAACTTCTGTTTCTTTATGTTAGTACCACAAATTCCCCACATTCCATAGAAGGGTCATTTGACTGACCAAGAGAATCAGGAAAGATAAATAGGTTAGCTTAAATCTCTTAAGCAAGCACGAGGTTCCCCAAACCAGTCTTTCCATCAGGTCACAAACAGGACCTTCACTCAAAGGTGGATCTCTGGATGATCAAATTGTGATGTTTTAGAACTTGAGAACTCAGTTTTAGGCTACCTGTCAATCATAAGAACATAAGAAATAGGAACAGGAGTAGGCCATATGTCCCCTCGAGCCTGCTCCGCCATTCAATAAAATTGTGGCTGATCTGATAATGGACTCAGCTCCACTTCCCCGCCCGCTTCCCTTAACCCCTTATCCCCGTATCGTTTAAGAAACTGTCTGTTTCTGTCTTAAATTTATTCAATGTCCCAGATTCCACAGCTTCTGAGGCAACAAATCCACAGATTTACAACCCTCAGAGAAGAAATTTCTCCTCATCCCTGTTTTAAATGGGCAGCCCCTTATTCTAAGATCATGCCCTCCAGTTCCAGTCTCCCCCATCAGTGGAAACATCCTCCCTGCATCCACCTTGTCAAGCCCCCTCATAATCTTATACATTTCGTTAAGATCACCTCTCATTCTTCTGAATTCCAATGAGTAGAGGCCCAACCTACCCAATCTTTCCTCATAAGTCAACCCCCTTATCCCCGGAATCAACCTAGTGAACCTCCTCTGAACTGCCCCCAAAGCAAGTATATCCTTTCGTAAATATGGAAACCAAAACTGCACGCAGTATTCCAGGTGTGGCCTCACATAGCTGTAGTAAGACTTCCCTGCTTTTCTACTCCATCCCCTTTGCAATAAAGGCCAAGATACCATTGGCCTTCCTGATCACTTGCTGTACCTGCATATTATTCTTTTGTGTTTTATGCACAAGTACCCCCAGGTCCCGCTATACTGCGGCACTTTGCAATCTTTCTCTATTTAAATAATAACTTACTCTTTCATTTTCTTCTGCCAAAGTGCATGACCTCACACTTTCCATTATACTCCATCCGCCAAATTTTTGCCCGCTCACTTAGCCTGTCTTTGTCCTTTTGCAGATTTTTTCTGTCCTCCTCACACATTGCATTTCCTCCCATCTTTGTATCATCAGCAAACTTGGCTACGTTACACTCAGTCCCTTCTTCCAAGTCGTTAATATAGATTGTAAATAGTTGAGGTCCCAGCACTGATCCCTGCGGCACCCCACTAGTTACTGATTGCCAACCAGTGAATGAACCATTTATCCCGACTCTATGTTCTCTGTTAGTTAGCCAATCCTCTATCCATGCTAATGTATTACCCCCATTCCTCAAGAATGGGGCGCCTCCCCAGACTAGAAGTCGGCCCAAAGCACATTGATTCCTTTATTCCCTGAAATTAGGCTAGCTAAAGATTGCCTTTCCTTGAAACAGGTTTTCAAAATTTCTGATTCTTTGGGCCCAAGTTTCCACACGCGCCTAGAACGGCGCAGTCCCGACCTGGACGCCCGTTTTTCGTGCCACAAAGTGCGCCTAAAAAAATCCTCGGTATTCTCCACCTCCCTGCAGGTCCTCTGGTCCTCGGCGCAGCGCAGCATGAGTTGTGGGGGGGCGGAGCCAGGTCCCTGCGCTGAAAACAGTGCCGGGACCTCTGCACATGCACGCTACAGTGGGCACGCAAGTGCAGTAGCTCCAGGCGCCGAACTGTGTGGGAGGGGCCCGAAGCACGCAGCCCCTAGCCCTGACCGAATGGCCTCACTGGGGCTGCGTGAATAAGGCTCCTCCCACGGCCAGCTCCTGTTTCTCCCCCCCCCCTCCCCGCCGACTAGACCCGACACTCGCCCCCCCCCCCCCCCCCCGGACTGGACCCGATTCCCGCTCCCGCTCCTGCTCCCACCCCCCGGACCCGACCCGCGCTCCTGCTCCCCCCCGACTGGACCCGACCCGACTCGACTCCCGCTCCCGCTCCGCCCCTCCCCTGACTGGACCCGACCCGACCCCTGCTCCCGCTCCCCCCCCCCCCCCCGACTGGACCCGACCCGACCCCTGCTCCCGCTTCCCCCCCCCCCGACTGGACCCGACCCGACTCCCGCCCCCCCCCTCCCGACCTGGCTCCGGCTCCCGCTCCGCCCCCCCCCCCCCCCTCACCGACTGGACCTGCTCCCCCCCTCCCCTGACTGGACCCGACCCGACCTGTGCTCCCCCCCCCCCCAATGGACCCGACCCGACTCCCGCTCCCGCTCCGCACCCCCCCTGACTGGACCCGACCCGACCCGCGCTCCTGCTCCCGCTCTCCCCCCCCCCCCCCCCCCCACCCTCCCCGGACTGGATCCGACCTGACCTCCCCCGACCTGACCTGACCTCCCCCCTCCCCCCCATCTTTCTCCCTCCCCCCACCCCCCCCTCTCTCTCCCTCCCCCTCTCTCTACCTCCCTCCCCCCCGACCCGAACCGAACTGAACCTCCCCGACCCGACCCAACGCCACCTACCTGTAAATCTGATGCTGGGGACGGGCCCTGCCTGAAGTCTCGGGCCGGCCCGTTCAGCCTCCGGTCCCGAAAGGCATGCCTGAAGCACTTTCACACAGGTAGGAAGATGGTTTATTTAATCTTTTCTTTGCTTATAAATGTTTATTCAGGTTGGATTTATTTGTATAATATTTGTATAAGTATAAATAAGGATTTATTATAGAATTTAATGACTTCCCTTCCCCCCCCCCACCTCGTTCTGGACGCCTAATTTGTAACCTGCGCCTGATTTTTTAATGTGTAGAGCAGGTTTTTTCAGTTCTACAAAAATCTTCACTTGCTCCATTCTAAGTTAGTTTGGAGTACGTTTTCACTGTGGAAAATTTGAAATCAGGCGTCAGTGGCTGGACACGCCCCCTTTTGAAGAAAAAATTCTGTTCCAAAGTGGAACTATTCTACCTGACCAGAACTGCAGAAAAAAAAATGTGGAGAATTGCAATTTCTAAGATAGTCCGTTCTCCACCAGTTGCTCCTAAAAATCAGGCGCAAATCATGTGGAAACTTGGGCCCTTTATGTTAAATACAGTACAGTACCACAAATTTCTCAGAACTTTGCTGTATGTATTTCTTTATACCTTCAGAAGATCCAAGAGGACAGGGTATGAGAAAAGTTCATTATGTCCAGATGTCCTTAATACTTATGATTCACTTTGTCCATTTTCCAAATAGGATAATTTATTTCTTTGAACTGGGAGGTAGAGTCTTGCAGTCATATCTGATTTTATGGTTGCAGAAAAACTAAAATATTCAATACTTATGGTGAGATTATCATAGTGACAAGGAATGTGGTTTGCTTCAAAAAATTATGAAATAGGCTTGCTCTTTGGTACTGTTATTATGGAGTAGTCAGTGTTGTATGGGATTCTGTGTTTGAGTAGTTTGGTAGGATCTAACAAGCTCAGATTGATCAGAGTGCAGATAGTGGCTTTTCTTAGCTCATTATCTCATGTAAAAGACTGCAACATCCCTCCCAAGACTCCACGCATACTTGTGCTTTAAATTACCAATGAAAGAAGACAGACAACTCTGATGGCTTTTGTCTCTGCAAACAGGATCAGTGACTAGCGTAATAAAAAATTAATCTGTGGAGAGAAAGCAGAGTTAATGTTTTGGGTAGATGACCCATCGCGCAGAGATCTCGGTGACTAACGAGTCTTTTGGTCAGCCATCTTTACTTCACAACTTGTATTTATATAGTGCATTTAACGTAATAAACGTCCCAGGCGCTTCACAGGAGTGTTATCAAGTAAAGTTTGACACCGAGCCACAAAGAGATATTAGGATGGATGACCAGAAGTATGGTCAAAAAGATAGGTTTTAAGGAGCGTCAGGAGAGAGAGAGACAGAGAGGTTTAGGGAGGCAGTTCTGGAGCTGAGGGCCTAGGCAGCTGAAGGCACGGCCGCCAGTGTTGGAGCAATAAAAATCGGGGATGCGCAAGAGGCCAGAATTGGAGGAGCACAGAGATCAGGGTTCTAGGGCTGGAGGAAGTTACAGAGGTAGAGGTTCCTTTTGAAGACTTGGCTTTACCCTAGGTCTCTGTCCAGTTAATTTTAGTTTTGGTAGACCTTCCGCCCTCTCTCTCTCCACCTCAAATTAGAACTGGAATTCTCTCAGGACCATTGCATACAATACCTTTGTGTCTATGTAAGATATTTTGTCAAAGTCCAAACATGTGTCCCCTTGTTTTCACCTTAAGAGTATCCAATTTCCTAGTAACAGGTAGTCAAACAGTTAATCAAGTACATGGTCAATGGGGATAGTTCTGTAATCCCACATTCCCAATGTGGAATTTTGATCACAAGGAGCATGGGTCAGAGTTGGGACTGTAACATTGCAGCTCCGATTCCCTGACCCACATTTCCTCTGAGCACAGCTTCCCACTGCGAGCGCAGAATTGCTCCTAATTGACAGGTTGAAACTCTGCAAAGTCGTTAAGTATTCCATCAGAACAGTTGTTATTTCATGCACCAGTTCCATACCAATCCACTTTCAGACATGTGCAAATGCCACAAAGTGCCATTTGGCCACTACATTAAGCTGAAGTATGTGGATCTTTCTCTTTTGTGAGCAGAATACTGGCAGTGAGCCTTTATCAGATAGATTTTATACTGGGCATTTGAATGCAAGAATCTTCCCACCTGAAAAGGCACTACAATGTTGTAGTTAACCTATCTAAATTGAGGATATCTAAAAGTAAAGGAAATAGGTACATCACCTTATGATTCATCCACTCTTGTTCTGTATTATGTGTAAAATGATTTTGTTCTGGTGTTGGTAACCCCTTTATTATTGTTCTTTTTTAATGCCCTTGCTTAACAGTTACCGGAGTATTGGGAAACCGATGCTATTCCTGAAGTTTATTCTCATACATCTAAACCAGTTTGGTGCAAATCTGTAGCTAAAGAGTTCTTATTACACAATTTTTATTTTCTCTTTTCTATTCAAGTTTTCTACTTGCTAATTCTTTGCTGAAGGCATTCATGCTTGCTGGCCAACATTCCAAGGGTGCCAGCCAGCCTGTAGCACCTCAGCAATTACTCGTGTGACTGTCAATGTCGACAGGCTTTTGAGCTTCAGGGTACATCCCAGCTGAACTTGATCCTGCCCACATGTGCACTTTCAGCAGAGGCACAAACTCTGGTTAAATAACTATTACAATTGAACTTCACACTTCAACCTCAAACTCCCCTTGAATATTTTTATTAATACTCTCCACTTCTCTCAATTTACCCTTTGTAGATTTTGCCATTTGAGTCTATGTCCTCTGGTACTATCAGGGTTTTCAGTACAAATGGAAAATATTGTCAGTTTTTTGGTCTTCTGATTCACAGCAAAAGACTGTGGGTAGGGGGTGTTGGGAGAGCGAATGTAGCAAGGTATTGTGTGCTAAAGTGACACAAGAAGAAAAGGTGGTTTGACAAAAGGGTAAAATGTGGCTGTGACTGCTATTTTAAAGTAGTTATACACTAATCCCTAGGTTTGTGTGACACTGGAGCTGTTGCATCATTTGAACCATAAAATATATATACAGACAACTCTCAATTATCCGCACATTGATGCAACGGGAAACCATTGCAACAGGATTTAAAATTTCGACCTGGGAAGGCATCAGGCCACTGACATCGGAGTCCTTTCGGCCCGGGAAGGCATCGGGTTTTAACTTTATAATGTCAATTGCTCTAATGGAGAAATCGTTTATCTGGCATAGCCAAATCCCCGAGTGACCCAGATAATCGAGAGTTGCCTGTTAAATAAAAAGGAATAGGTAAAATGTTGAACTATGAAATAAAACCAGAAAATGTTAGAAATGCACAGCATCTGTAAAGAAAAGAGATAATCTAATGCCCTTCATCAGAACTTTGAGTTATAAGAGTCTTTTGAAGTTAGATGGTTAATACAGTATAGAAAAATACAGTTATTTGAAAAAGAACATTAAGCTGTCAAAATCTATAATGAACAGTCACTGTGGCCAATATTTAAAGATGCATTAAGACAAAACAATCCTATTTTTTGCTGTCAGTTTGGGAGTTGGGTTCAAATCTCAAAAGTAAAGCAAATCTTATTTTTGAGTTATACAAGAAAGCTAAAAGAAACTGCAAAAATGAATTTTAAGATTGGATATTTTTATGAAACATTTGTTTTCGGGATGAGTAAATCTTACCCTGTCTTGGGCTGATATATGATGTGGCGTAAAAGGAGCAACTTTGTCCACTTACTGGAGGCTTTGTACCTTGCAACTAAAGGAAAATACATGTCTCGAGCTAGCCAATTGCGCCACATTGTAGATCAGCTCAGCCTGATTTGCTACAGGCTTCTCTCATTGTTAATTCCTCTCTGATGATAAATAGCTACTGCCTGTTCTTACATCTTCTCACTTCTTTTCTTCCTCATTGTTTCTCTGCCTCAGTATCTTCTGCAAACTCGCAGCTTTGATCAGACATAGAGTCTCCCTCTTTGGTAAGCAGCATGGAGTGTTGGAGCATAGTGTTACTTTCTGAAGCTTGTACTGTTCAGTCATGCTGTCTTTCTGTCTGTAGCTCGGGGTTTTTTTTACTTTCTACGTAAAACTTTACTTTTCTCCAATGGAAATGTTGCAATAATATTGTGTTGAAATAATGATTTGAAATCTATTGTGTAGAATATGTAGTGTACTTGTACTTCACCTTTATCCTCTTCAGCGCATTTTATGTTGGCCTTTTAATTCAGCTTCTAGGAATCCAACATTGAACAATTAAGCCATTACATTTGTGAAAGGAGCCTGGCAGCAAACCCTTAGACTCAGTTTTCTCAAATTAAAAGATCAACATAAAAGCAGCTTTTGTTTCACTCCAAAACTCTCAAGAAAGCTTCATTTGGGCTTTAGCTTCTCTGTTTCTTGTGCCTCATTGTCTCAGTTTCTAAACAAGTGTTTAGAAGGTGTTAATTTTATGCAAGTATCCATCCTTAGCATATTTTCTCATTTTTGTGTGCTTGTATTACAGTGTGCCTGTACAGACACATACAGACACGTACAAATACTGTACTATGCTACTTAACTGTTTGGTGCCGTGTGCAGCTAAATGTGTCATTATGGCGTGGACATATGTGCCCAGCTTAACATTTTTCTTTAAACAGTAGGAATGTTATTTCTAACTTATAAAGCAAGACAATTGTATGTAAGTGAATAATACTTTGTTCCTCATACTAAGGAAAATTAGTCATTTCAAATTATCTGTGAGTGTATCTATATACAAGTGTCTGTACACTTAAAATATATATAAAAATATAAAATGTGCTCTGGGACTGGGAGAGAAGTTCATGTTCCATATATGCTTCAGAACTGTTACAAGTTTTAACTTATTGGAAGAGGAAAAAAGTACTTTTTAAAAATAATTTAGGGGTAGCCCAGAAGATCACTAAATTGATTAGCTACAATCAATAAGAAAATTGATTTTGAATCTCATCCTGTTGAGTAAGCAGGTGTATTATCTGAGTAGCATAGCAAATGCAACAACTAGTGTTTGACAGTATTTCACATTTGTTGGGCTTTATGAATATTTCTATTATGACTGACTGACTAAAATCTAGATTATTTTTGATGAAAATGAATATATTAATCATTATTTGCAAGAATGGGCAAGACAGGAAAGTGGTGCAAAGTAACACATTTTATGTGATTCATCCAAAGAACGGAAACTTCAACAAAACATTCCCTCATACACCCGAGGTGAACTACAAAGCTTTACTCTTACTATTCCTACCACTCCTATGTGGTGCAATTCCTCTGACTTCAATGAAGGTAGAGACAGGCTGCTCAAATCCCTGCCCTGGTTGCTGAGGTGCCCTTGGCCGATGACATCAAGGTTGTGGAGTCCAGGAGGGCCATGCCAAAAACAGCTCCACCTGTACCTGCACCTGTGCAGGGGCAGACTCGGTCATCAGGACAGGAGGCAGCATGTCTGGTACTGACTGAGGGGGGCAACTGGTAAGAAATGGGAGTACTTTGAGTGGAGTCCCCACTTCCATTTCCCCTTTCACTATCATTCATCTCGTGAGCCAGCCGCAATTCACTGCTACTATTGTACTGGAGAGCAGGTCCGTGAGTTGCTGTAAGGCCAAGACTAAGGTATATGTCATCCTATTTAAGGTGGCAGACATGTTGGCATCCAGAGTGTGCACGGCCGTGGTCAAGGCGTGCATGAACTTGTTTTATTGTCCGATTAATGTTCCACGGAGTTGATCACTCTGTCCACGCAAGAAGATATTATCGCAATACCCTATGACATCAACTCACTCATGCTTGAGGCAGACATGAGAACATAAGAAATAGGATCAGGAGTTGGCCATACATCCCCTCGACCCTGCTCCGCCATTCAGTAATGTTGAGTCCTTAACTCTTAAACATAATCACACGAGGCACGTACTGCAGACACAGTCACTCTGTGACCTTCACCTTTATTACCTGAACCAAGGAGTGCTGGCCCTGCGAGGGACCTCCCCTTATATACCTGAATCTCCAGATAAGGAGTGTCTCCCACAAGTACACCCCCTGTGGTCAAGGTGTGCATTTCTAGTAAGTATGTACAGTATGTAGTAGTTACATGAGGGTTACAATTGTATAAGGGTTACAATAGTATGCTGGTTACATACATGACAATTAAGATCATGGCTGATCTGATCTTGGCCTCAACTCCATTTGCTGCCTGTTCCCCATAACCCTTGACTCCCCTATAGTTCAAGAATCTGTCGATCTCAGCCTTAAATATATATTCAATGACTTAATTGCCACAGCTCTCTGGGGTAGATAATTCCAAAGATTACAACCCTCTGAGAGAAGAAATTCCTCCTCGTCTCCGTCTTAAATGGGCATGACCACATGACTCCTCCATTCCCTCTGTAATCATGGACATTGAGCTTGGAAGACCTTGTCAGTTTGCAGATGACACTAAGCTGAGTGGCAGTGTGAGCTGTGAGGAGGACGCCAAAAGGCTGCAGGGTGACTTGGACAGGTTAGGTGAGTGGGCAAACGCGTGGCAGATGCAGTATAATGTGGATAAATGTGAGGTTATCCACTTTGGTGGCAAAAAACACGAAGGCAGAATATTATCTGAATGGGGCAGATTAGGAAAAGGGGAGGTGCAGCAAGACCTGGATGTCATGGTACATCAGTCATTGAAAGTTGGCATGCAGGTTCAGCAGGCGGTGAAGAAGGCAAATGGTATGTTGCCGTTCATAGCTCGGGGATTTGAGTATAGGAGCAGGGAGGTCTTACTGCAGTTGTACAGGGCCTTAGTGAGGCCTCATCTGGAATATTGTGTTCAGTTTTGGTCTCCTAATCTGAGGAAGGACGTTCTTGCTATTGAGGGAGTGCAGCGAAGGTTCACCAGACTGATTCCAAGGATGGCAGGACTGACATATGAGGAGAGACTGGACCGACTGGGCCTGTATTCACTGGAGTTTAGAAGGATGAGAGGGGATCTCATAGAAACATCTAAAATTCTGACGGAACATGCAGGAAGAATGTTCCCGATGTTGGGGAAGTCCAGAACCAGGGGACATAGTCTAAGGATAAAGGGGTAAGTCTTTTAGGACTGAGATGAGGAGAAACTTCTTCACTCAGAGTTGTTAACCTGTGGAATCCTACCGCAGAGAGTTGTTGATGCCAGTTCATTGGATATATTCAAGGGGGAGTTAGATATGGCCCATACGGCTAAAGGTATCAAGGGGTATGGAGAGAAAGCAGGAAAGGGGTACTGAGATGAATGATCAGCCATGATCTTATTGAATGGTGGTGCAGGCTCGAATGGCCTATTCCTGCACCTATTTTCTATGTCAGTACATCACACATTTTCTGGTGCTCCTCAATGATTATCCTTTTCATTGGCTCCAAGGATACAGTATCTGTGTCCAGCTGGACAGAGCTTGGAGAGTGCTGCTTCCTCCAATGCGAACTCTCCAAAATTTTCTCTGTCTGCTCTTGCTCACTTGTGATGTGTGAATCACCAAGTGAAAGCCCAACTATCTCCCAACTATCTCCCACCAAAGTGCGAGTATCTGAGCTGGTGAATGGCAAGCATGAGTCCACCCTCAGAAGGAATCAGCTACTCTGAGGATTCGTTGTCCACCAAGTCCATGGACATCTGCTGCAATCGTGAAGATCTTGTTTGAGAGAGAAGATGTGAATTAGTATTGGTAAGGCAAGAATGTTGCAACTTATCATTATGACGTTGATCATATTTCACTCGCTGCTGAAATCAAGTCAGTATGACTTGAGTATTGTATGAAGGTGTGTGCATTATATTTAATTCTGTCACGGGTAGCTGGGAGGACCCCCTTGCCCAGTTGTAAGATCTGTGGAGGCCCACCTCTGGTTCTCTCCCTTGTGTTTTGCACTCTCTTCTCTTGCAATGAGGAAAAGAACAGACCTATGAGTGACTGTAATGGCTTGTGTTAACCCGATGGATGGAGTGCATTTGGTGAGGGTGACTATCGGAGTGGCATCGAATTGTATAAGGATGAGGGTGGTGGCAGTGGTGGATCGATAAATGGGGATGTGAGAAAGTGCATAGAAAGAGAAGGATGGATGCACTTGCAAGGAGTGATGTGATGGAGTCGGCTTGACAAAGTAGTGAGGAACTGGGGTGATGCACACAGCAGGATATAGATGAATATGCAACTTTACTCACCTTTTCTGACCTGATTAGATCATTAAAGCGCTTTCTGCACTGAATCCTGACGCGTGATACAGTGCTCCTGCTGCTGATGTCCTGGGCCACCTCCAGCCATGCCGTCTTTGTGGCAGCAGCATGTTTCTTCTTCCCGTTGCCGGGAAAGAATAGCTCTCTGCGGCTTCTCACTGCCCCAGCGGTGCATCAAGGGAGGTGTCATTAAATCGGCATGCCCATCCTGAATCCATTGTTTTGCTTCCAGCTCCCAACTCCTCCAAATTCCATCTGGAATACTGGAGTTGAGATCATGTAATGCAGAGCCGTCAAACCCAGAAATAAAATAATAATGATGTGCCTGCGGTAAAATGCCACAGTCAGGTGCGCTGAACTTCTGGAATTCCTACGTGATATAGGACCCCGCCCTCCCCAGACTTCCAACACACCTTAGAATTAATATCGAGGCCAAAGTCTTAAAACTTGAGGCTCAAGCAGCCATTTCCTGTGATTTGATAGCTTAAATAATTCAATTAGTAACTTAATTAGACTTTGGAGGTACTTTGAAACCAGTTTGTTTTGGTATTAACACTCTGACTTTCATGTAAATATATGCTGTAGTGGGCATTGTTGCTTTAATAAATGTCACTCCTCCAGCCAAATCAACATCAGGTCGTTTCAGAGTTCCATGTATCATCTTCTAAACTCTCAGGGTTTGATTGGGAAAGATTTTTTTTCCTCCATGGAGAAACCTAAGTGACGAGCCAAGGCTAATAGTGCAGGACACTACCAAAAGTGAAGAGTAGGAGATAAAAATTACACAAATCAAGAAGCAGTGAATAAGTGAGAGCATGTTACATTTTAAGAGCCAAGGAAGAATGGAAGAAGTAGGCAAGGAGTGTCCGTTTTGTGGGGAGAGCGGAGTAGGACAACATATCAGAGCAGAAGCTCAAAGGAGAGATTACCATAATAGTATGAATAAAATAAAGTCCAGAAGGTTTGCAATGGAGAGAGAGATTGAAGGTAACAGGCAAGAGAGGGATTGGTTGTAGGGAAAAAAACATTCTTGTGTCCTATCAAAGATTATGAAAGGTGCTAGGAGAACCTTCCCAGATATGGGAACAATATTGGACAGGTCTTATGGAGAGTTAAGAGTTAATAAGAAAAACACAAATCTTTTTGAGGCAGATTTGATATAAAAGAGATGTGGAAGTTCCTTTCAAGGGCACAAAGCATTGGAATTGATGGACAGAGCTTAAAGTGGAGGAAAGTCCCAATGAGAGAGAGTACAGCATTGCAGAACAGCTGAGTGGATGGGGAAAGAGAGGGGGGAGCCCTAAAATAATCCATTTCACATGCACAGATCTTTAGGATATTAAGAAGAATATTATTCGGGCTAGAGGCATTGTGGAAGTCCAGAGAATGAAGGATCTGACAGACCTGGCTGAAGATGAAAAATATTGCTTCATTCGACGGTCAGAGTAAAGTGAAGGAGGGAGATCCATCAGGATTATAGTTCATCAAGAGAGGTTAGGGGAGAAAATTGAGCCAAAACTTCAATTTTCACTTTCGGGTGAGCTGGTAACCAAACCATCAGGATGGAAGAGATGGAAAGGAGAATTCTGGCAAAGGATCAGAGGAATGATTGCTGGAGGGGCTGCAGACAGCATATGACACTTCTTTTCAAGCAAGTTACATTTAGCAGCTCTCATGGTATTATGAATGCTTTTATGAAAAAATTGCTTTCCTCATCTAACTAGGGTGGCCTCCAAAGTCAGTTTTTTTTTCTAATTCCAGTGTATAAATGAGTGAGAGAGTTAGTTTACTTGCGTATAGTGAGATCTTCCTCATTTGCTAGATCTGAATTGCATTTAAGCCTCATCTTTTCCAACCCTGTTTTTTTTTCTTTCTGACCTGGTTTATCATTTTGGGTGTAATGTTTTGCCTAGAGTATTTGGTGTGTCGTTGCCTCTCTCAGATGAATTGAGGTCTAAATCCAAACAAAGGAAGTTGGCTGGGGAAAGATTATATGGTTTGTACAGCTAATGCCAGGATGTTAAAGTCTTAAAAGTCCCATTGTCAATAATTCCTCCATGCGGTTGATATATTTATTTGTATATTAAAGTTGATCATATTCAAAGAACGAGAACAACTATGTTTAAGGTGCATAGTCTAATATTCTTTTCCTTTTTTAATTCTACTTAAATAGTTGGTGAATCAGTCAGTTCATAGACAATTGAAATAACACAATTACTAAAACATCCGAAAGTAATGATCATATTTCAGCTGATAATTTCTCTCTCTCACTATTGGGTTTGATACCTGTCCTCTTATTAATGTTCTTAACCTTTACAATTTAAAGAACAAATGTGCATTTATATGACTTTGGTTTAGAAGTGACTACACTGTTATAACCTAGGCAAACGTAGCAGCAGAATTGTGCACAGCAAGCTCCCACAATCAGCAATGAAATAAATGTCCAGATAATCAGTTTAAGTGGTGTTGGCTAACAGTTAATGTCAGGAAACTAGGAAAACTGCCCTGCTCTTCTTCTTATAGTGCCATGAGATCTTTTACATCCACCTTAGAAGACTGGCAGTGCCTTGATTTAACGTCTCATCCAAAAAACGACATCTCCAACAGTGCAACACTCCCTCAGTACTCAGTACTGAAGAATCAGCCACGATTATATGCTCAAGTCTCTGGAGAGGTACTTGGAACCCTGATTCAGAGGCAAGGGTGATACCACTGAACAAAAGTTGACATAATTTAAACAAAAATATTCAAAAGTCCAAGCAAAATATACTGAAAAATCTAGGGCTAGAAATTGCGTAGCACCCCGTTTGGAACGATAACTTACGCGGGAACGCAAAAATATCGCCGGGCGCCATGGAAATTATCTTCCAGTTTAGCGTTCCGGAAGAAAGTGGAGCACTAAATCAAGTGCTACCACTTTCCTTTGAGCGCTAAAGCCTGCAATAGGGGCAGTCGCAGTGCAGCGCTGCACAATGTTGAGTGCAGTGCTGCCTGGATCATAGGCTCCTTCCCTCCCTTAAAGGGCAGGGCCATTGCTGCAGGCTGTGCATTACAAGGATTTCCCTCGTCGCTGATGGCAGCCACGATCTGCGACGATCAGCCCCAAGCATGCCAACAGAGGGCAGGGCTGATCAAGCGCGGCAGAATAAAACAGAAAACAATCACCTAAGGGCTGAAAACAAATTTTTTACTTACCCGAGTGGCATCACATTTAAATACCACTCCCCAAACAGCCGGCCTCCCTTACAACGCCTTCTGCAACTGCCGATGTTGACATCCGGCGATGCTGCAGGGAACGGAACTGAAGTTTGCATCAGGGGCACTGCGCAACGGATGACCTCACTATCTTCGGGGCGCAAGAGCTCAGCCGCTAGGGGTTACCGCCATCACAAACCTCCATGTTGAGTTTGCGGGCATCGGTATTCTCGCCCCGGCCAGTCACTGAGCCGGTAGTGCCCTAGTATCATCCCAGTGACTAACGGGAGGCGCAAAGAGGCCAATTTCTCCTCCCAGAGTCATCCCAATTTTATGACTGATTTTTAAAAAAAAATTATGAGACTTACATTAATTATTGTGGCAAGTACAGATATTGGCATTGTTTCTTCGTGGGAGCAAAGCTTGTGTGCAATTCCCCCAATTCTCACTGCATGTGTAATCTGATATAAAAATAATTGTTAAAATTACAGGTTGGAACATTCTTAGTGCATATCTAACTGTTCTCATTTACTAAACAGGTACTGATGCCTCTGCAGTTATAAACTGTTTGCATATTTTGGCAAGATCTCTGGATGCCAGGTGAGTACATTTTTCTGCCCTTGAAGCCCTGGTTTTGAATCATGCTTTGGGCATGCTTGACAAGAGCCCCCCCGTCTTCTGTCTGACGGCTCAACTCTGGTACTATCAATCTTTCTTTGTAATCCTTTTATTATTTTCTGTCTAAATTTGCCCCCTGCCCACACTCAAAGGCATTGACTCCCTGGTGGGGAGTCCATGGGCATCGGGCACCCTCTAACTGCTTTGCCCTTGTAGCCATTGTCTATCTGAGCATTGACAACCATCGACAGGCATTTGTAAAGAATTTTTGTCTTGTTTCAAAGCTTGCAAATTTCCAACATGTACTTTGAAACTTGTTAACAGGACTGTGATGAAATCTGGCCCTGAAATAGTGAAAGCAGGTCTGCGGTCATTTTTTGAGGGAGCTTCTGAAGATATTGAGAAAACTGTGGAGAATCTGAAGCTTGGCAAAGTCTCTCAGGGTCGAACACAAGTGAAAGGAGTTGCTCAGAATGTCAACTACACCACAGTGGCTCTTTTGCCTGTACTTACTTCGCTGTATGATCACGTGGCACAACATCAGTTCGGAGATGATGTCATCTGTAGGTATCGAACAATGCAAAGCAAGCAGCATTCCTGCTAATGGTTACGCAATGCATATATATTTACACACTAATCAGTGACCAGTTACTTTATAAATATATAAAAAATCTTATCATTATGAATTCCTGTTTCCACATTTAAAATGGAAACTGGCTATGTAAACATGTCATGTTGTAATTACACCCTCCTGCCAGCAGGCGTGCTGAAATGCCACTACTGGCAGGAGAATGTATTTACATGACAAGTTTACATAGCTAGTTTGAATTCTAAACATAAAGAAATAAATGTACAGTGGAAATGTAAAAATAAGGACAGAATGCATGAATGTAAAATAGGGAGTGAATGATATCAGCAGGCCTGGCTCAATTATCTCCCAGTCACTAACTCCGCTTCACCTGAAGACCACACCTGGTTTGAACGCTGAGTGTGCAGTGTCACAGGAGATCGGCAAGTCACATATATGAACTTGGAACTCGCATGACTGCCAAATGTTGCATTTCTACTAGAAAACCTCATTCTGGTCTGGCTGTTGGTAGACAATTTAAAATTACCAACTACTTTTCGATGCAATAATACGCATTTACAAATTTCCATTAAATAAATATTATCCATGCTGTCGTAACTTGATCCATATTAAATACCCTTTGCTTCCTGTAATGCAGCTGCACCTTTTTTTTTGCATTCACAAGCTGATGCCGAGTAACAATTCAATAGTACAACTACAAGGGCTACAGCAATGACTCCGTGAGCTTACTCCGTGATTGGTTAAGTTGTGTAGACAATGCGGACTGGCTATTGGAGCAATACATTTGGGCTGGGCCTGGGAGGAGAAGATTGGCTCGGGTTCCTGTTCCTGATTGTCATTGATCCTTGTTTGCGTGTAGATGTTTGGCGAGGATAGGATTGCGCTTTGCTGTACTGCCTCCCTCTCCTCTTTATGCCCTCCCTCATGATTGAAAAGCATCTTGATTCTAACTGTGAAGACTTAAACATGAATAATGATTGCATGGTTACAAGCAATTGAAGGTGTAGGGGGATGTGGGGCAGTGATGGTGCTTGTATACCAAGGTGCGCGATCAACACATACAGGGGTGTAAAGAGAAGAAATGTTGTTGTGTAAGATTGCCATCTTCTGTGCTTTCAGTCTATTCCCTGCTCCTCCCACCCCTCGCTTTTTTTTATTCGTACTTGGGATGTGGGCCTCGCTGGCCAGCATTTATTGCCCATCCCTACTTGCCCTTGAGAAGGTGGTGGTGAGCCGCCGCCTTGAACCGTTGCAGTCCGTGTGGTGAAGGTACTCCCACAGTGCTGATAGGGAGGGAGTTCCAGATTTTGACCAGCGATATATTTCCAAGTCAGGATGGTGTGTGACTTGGAGGGGAACGTGGAGGTAATGGTTTTCCCATGCGCCTGCTTCCCTTGTCCTTCTAGGTGTAGAGGTCGTGGATTTGGGAGGTGCTGTCACAGAAGCTGTGGCGAGTTGCTGCAGTGCATCTTGTAGATGGTACACACTTCAGCCACGGTGCGCCTGTGGTGGAGGGAGTGAATGTTTCACATGGTGGATGGGGGGCTGATCAAGCGGGCTGCTTTGTCCTGGATGGTGTCGAGCTTCTTGAGTGTTGTTGGAGCTGCACTCATCCAGGCAAGTGGAGAGTATTCCATCACACTCCTGACTTGTGTCTTGTAGATGGTGGAAAGGCTTTGGGGAGACACTCACTGCAGAATACCCAGCCTCTGATCAGCTGCTGTCGACAGTTGCTAAGATTCAGCATTGGTACCCCTCTGTTTTCAGCACAGGAAAACAAAGGAATTTTATTTTGAGATGGGGGTTTTCCTGACCTCCATAAAATGAGTGATTGCGGAGTATTAACAACACTGGCACTCTAATGTTAATAGAGCCTTTCCATTTGTTCTAGAGGCTGGACTAGCCTGCCTGCTGGATACTTGCTCGAGTAATGATCAACTTAACCGTACCAGCTAAATAAACGTAGGCAGAGGTGCATAGAGTGGACTGGGCAGGAGCGGGGAAAGGGAAGTAGATGCATGTGTTTGTGAAAAGCAGTGGGAGGCAGAGATTATTGAAGGACTGTTTATTCACTTTGATGCACTGTCCATGTATTCCCATCCTGAGATATTTGTGCAGCAGTGATAAAATTAAATGAATGAATCGGCACAGTAGAGGTTTGCAGATAGATTTTCAGCTTCGCAGATTGTCCATCCTTTATAGAACCTGCCCGATAGTTGGTCCTTGAAATCAGTGGAATTAAATCATTCCGCGTCACCAGATTACCACCAAGGCGGTGAAGGTGAAAATCTATCCCGTTACTTTGGTTAGTCTGATGATAATTAATTATAGAATAACTACAAATGGCCACCTCCAGGATACTGTATCAGTACCTCACTGGCATATATTAAAGAAATGAGTGAGCTGAATCATTTTTTTGTATCTGAGTTACTTTTATACCCGTATAAAAGTTATGCAGTAAAATTGTTTGATATTTTTCTTATTTTTCAGTGGACGATGTTCAAGTCTCGTGCTACCGAATCCTGTCCAGTATTTATTCCCTTGGAACCACAAAGAACACATATGTGGAAAGGTAGTCAAATTCATACGTCAAGTCTGACTTTCAGTTTGTGGGGAAGGAAGTCAAGAATTTTTAAGAACAGGAAAAAACAATTCGGCCCAGTAAGGCTGTTCCTTTGTCAACCGTGCCTAGTTACCGTCTAACTATAATCTCTCAATCCCTTCTGTCTTCAGATACAACCTGGAATTTATGTATGATGTCCAATTCAGTGACTTCCTTTGGTTACTTCACAAGTTTATTACCCTGCGGATGAAAATTTCACCCGACTCACCTTCTTATTCCTAGCCTCCAAATTTTTAATTTGCATCACTAAATATTGTAACCATTTTCCATAGTGAACAATTTACCCTGATCAACTTTGATCAGTTTCCTTAGGAATATTGAAAACTTGAAATCAGTTACTTCAAAAATAATCTTTTACAAAGAAAACAAGCCAGAATAAAGGACTAAGATGAGGAGAAATTTCTTCACTCAGAGGGTTGTGAATCTTTGGAAATCTCTACTTCTGAGGGCTGTGGAGGTTTAGTCGTTCAGCATAGTCACGACAGAGATCGATAGATTTTTGGATATTGAGGGAATCAGGGTTTTGGAGATAGTGCAGGCAAGTGGAGTTGAGTAGAAGATCAGCCATGATCTCATTGAATGGTGGAGTAAGCTAGAGGGGCCAAATGGCCTACTCCTACTCCTATTTCTTATGTTCTTATAAACTTCAAACATGTGGTGTGATTAACCTGATCAGAGGTTTTGATTTTGGATTTAATAGTTAATACCAATTCCTCAAGGATGACAATGCTATGATGCATAACTGTTTCCTTGCCTACAATGCTATAAGTTATATAGTACAGGTATTCCTAACTGATAAAATAAAACCTTTCTCATTGCTCACCACGAATTATCAGTTAGTGTGTTGGACAACAGAGCAAGCTCATTAATAAATAATCTACATTAAGACTGAAAGTATTATAGCGTAAAGCATTATTCTTATTCTGCCAATGGGCTAAAAATGATCAACCCTAATCATTTTAAAACATTGTAAAGGTCAAGTCTGAGATTATAGTTAATTTTGCCACATTGCCGAGAAACTGACCAGCAGAAAGGCTATTTACCTGACCAGTATTCTTGCCTGATAATTGATCTCAATTATGATGGTTTTGGATATTATTTGGATATTAAGGTAATCAAGGAATATGGGGATAGTGCAGGAAAGTGGAGTTGAGGTAGAAGATCGGCCATGATCTTATTGAATGGCGGAGCAGGCTCAAGGGGCTGTATGGCCGACTCCTGCTCCCGTTTCTTATGTTCTTATGGCTTGCAATGATCAAAAATATGGGAAGTGATAGTTGTTACAATTGTCATATATCTTGCATATCCAGAAGCATTGGTACTCACGCTATCATCACACTTTTATTGTTTAGTCTCATACTCATAGGCGGTCCCTCGAATGAGGATGACTTACTTCCATGAGTTCACAGGTGTTTCTATGAAGGACCTGATGTTCCAGTCCTGTACTACAATTGAGGGGGTGGAAGATGCCTGTCTGTGGATTTTTTTAATCCAGCCACCACACGGGCTTGACAGAATTAGGTCTTGGTCCAGTGGCAAGGATTAACCAGGACGACTGGAGACCTGCTCTGCTGCATGGACCGAGTGCACACACATATCGCAGTGTGGGCTGGCCTATGCTACCCCTGGGCCCTTGGCTCTTCTGGGCCCCATACCCTCATCTGTCGCACCTCCGCCACGATCTCTCACCGCTCCTCCGCCATAAACATTCACCACATCTCACCACAAACACTCGGCGCTCATCCGCCCCGACCTTCCCACTCCTCTGTACCTGGTCCCTGCCGATCTTCCTGCCCACGCTCCAAAACGACGACCGGGGTTTTGATGACGTCGCCCATCTCAAAATCGTTGCACACTTGGAGCAGCTCATGCTGGAGGTTGAAGTGGTATGCCGCTCCAGCTATTTTATAGCCCGATCTGCGGAGCTTTTCTCTCGCAGGTCGGTGGGGGGGGGGGGGCACGATGTTCCAGGGCCCATCGCTCCAGCACTTTTACAGCCCACCCTGTGGAGTTTAGTACCCTAGTGTTCATTCCCATTGCTTTAAATGTGGCTGTACTATTGAAACACCCATAGGCAGTCCCTCGGAATCGAGGAAGACTTCCTTCAACTCTTAAAATGAGTCCTTAGGTGACTGAACAGGCCAATAGTCCCTGTCACAGATGGGACAGATAGTCGTTGAGGGAAAGGGACGGTGGGACAGATTTGTCGCATGCTCTTTCCGCTGCCTGCGCTTGATTTCTGCATGCTCTCGGCGATGAGACTGGAGGTGCTCAACGCTCTCCCGGATGCACTTCCTCCACTTAGGGCGATCTATGGCCAGGGATTCCCAGGTGTCGGAGGGGATGTCGCACTTTATCAGGGAGGCTTTGAGGGTGTCCTTGTAATGTTTCCTCTGCCCACCTTTGGCTCGTTTGCTGTGAAGGAGTTCTGAGTAGAGCGCTTGCCTTGGGAGTCTCGTGTCTGGCATGCGGACAATGTGGCCTGCCCAGCGGAGCTGATCAAGTGTGGTCACTGCTTCAATGTTGGGGATGTTGGCCTGGTCGAGGACGCTAATGTTAGTGCGTCTGTCTTTCCAGGGGATTTGTAGGATCTTGCGGAGACATCGTTGGTATTTCTCCAGTGACTTGAGGTGTCTACTGTACATGGTCTATGTCTCTGAGCCATACAGGAGGACGGGTATTACTACAGCCCTGTAGACCACGAGCTTGGTGGCAGATTTGAGGGCCTGGTCTTCAAACACACTTTTCCTCAGGCAGCCAAAGCTGCACTGGCGCACTGGAGGCGGTGTTGAATCTCGTCATCTTGTTGATAAGAGGCTCCCGGGGTATGGGAAATGGTCCACATTGTCCAGGGCCGCGCCATGGATCTTGATGACTGGGGGGGCAGTGCAGTGCGGCGAGGACAGGCTGGTGGAGGACCTTTGTCTTATGGATGTTTAGCGTAAGGCCCATGCTTTCTTTGCCTCAGTAAATACGTCGACAATGTCCTGGACTATGTTTAGGATTACAGTGTTGTAGTATATTTTAAATTAAAAAAAATGTTGGTCCTTTTCTACAGGCAGCGTCCCTCTCTGGGTGAATGCCTTGCCCGACTGGCAGCTGCCATGCCAGTGGCCTTCCTTGAGCATCATCTTAATGAACACAACCTGTGCTCAGTTTACAACACGAAGACACCACGGGAAAGAGTCAGTAAGTACAAAAGGAACCAAACACTGCTGCATTAACCAAATGTTAGAGTTCAGTGTATTGTGTGGATTTGGTTATAGGGGGGGAGTTAATGAAGCATTAAATATAAATGACTAAAGGATGTCTGAGATCTTGGTTCAAACTTAGCCCAAACTGATGGATAAAAGTCTCTCTATTTTTGCTTTAAGAGTCCCACTTGAAATAAATTTCGGTAGTCTAGCACTGTTCGAAATGGGCATGGGCCCACAGCACAAAGTTGTTGCTAATTCCGCACCGAATAGCAATCTCACGCAGAGAAGTTATAGGAAGACTGGTGTGGGTGCTGGTGTAATGCTTATCTGAGGTTGAGGAGGAAGCACATCATTGGGACAGAGTAGTGGAAGCTTTATTTTGCATTTAAACGTGCTAACAGCTTATCTTGGGGTCCTTGATGCTGACACTGGGCGCCCTAATTGAGAAAGTATTCACTTTTCCAACTACAACAAATCCAACTACAACAAATCCAACATCTGAATGTGCACCAAAAAAAACGCAAAAATGGATGACACAGAGCATTTCTTTTACATGACTCTCAAACAAAGAGAAACATTCACTTGGCAGAGTTGCCAAATGTTCATAAAAACTGATTTATACAGAAATGCCAAAAGCAATAATTAAAGTGATCATTTGGAGTTGGCACATTGGGTTAAAGTGAGAATTGGTCTTTATAATTTTCGATATAGTGAGTGATGTCGATTGTGTGCTACTTTTTCACATCCTGTTTTGTGAAACCTCTGAAAGCTCAAAATAATATTTCTAATGAGTTGGAGTAGGGAATTAAAATACCGATTTTCCTCTTGATATAGTTCTGTTATATATTTTCAGTGAATATCATAATACATGGTATGATTATAAACCTTTATTTGCATTTTAATATGTTAACTAAATTTCATTTGAAAGAAAGAAAGACTTACATTTATATAGCCCCTTTCATCACTGGACGTCTCAATGCACTTTGCAGCCAATGAAGTACTTTTCAGTGTAGTCACTGTTGTAATGTAGGAAATGCAGCAGCCAAATTCCACACAGCAAGCTCCCACAAACAGCAATGTGATAATGACCAGATAATCTGTTTCTTCGTTATGTTGATTGAGGGATAAATATTGGCCCAGGACACTGGGGATAACTCCGCTGCTCTTCTTCGAAATCATGCCATGGGATCTTTTACATCGGTTTAACGTCTCATCCGAAAGAAAACAATTTTATCAGCTATTACATTTTTAAAACCTCTATAACCCCTATATCAAATAATCTCTCCCTCCCCTGAACTGTTTTAAATTGGCCTAACTTCGTGGGTGTAATAAGTATAAGTGCAGTACTTAAAGCATACATGTCTTTCTAGTTAGAAATTAATGATTTGGACTGAGGAAGTACAATTACAAAATTTTCAGATGGCACCAAATTGGGGGGGAGGGGATTATAGTTAATACTGAGGAAGATAGGGATAACATACAAGAAGACAGTAATAAATTTGCAGAATGGGCATATAAATGTCAAATAAATTTCAATGTAGGTAATTGTGAGGTGGTGATTTTGGTAGGAGGAATAAGGAAGCCACATATTTCTTGGAAAATAAGAGTTAAATGGGGTTGAGGAGCAAAGTGATCTAGGGGTACAGATTCACAAATCATTCAAAGTTGTAACGCATGTTAACAAGGCTATAAAAATGCAAATAAAGCACTGGGGTTTATTTCCAGAGGAATAGAATTGAAAAGCAGTGGAGTTATGTTAACCTTATATGAAACTTTTGTTAAACCACACTTAGAATACTGTGCACAGTTCTAGTCTCCATATTACAAAAAAGATAGAGACACTGGAGTAGGTGTAAAATAGATTTACAAGAATGATACCAAAACTGAGACGTTCGAACTGTCAGAAAATTCAACAGGCTGGGGCTGTTTTCTCTAGAAAAGAGAAGGCTGAGGGGTGACCTAATAGAAGTCTTTAAAATTATGAAGGGGTTTGATAAGGGTAGACTTGATGGGGCTTGATAAGCTGCTCCCACTAACAGGAGAGTCCAAAACTAAGGGTCATAAATATGATAGTGACTACTAAATCCAATAAGGATTTCAGGAGTTTACCCAGAGAGTGGTTAGAATGTGAACTCCCTACCACATGGAGTAGTTAAGGCAAATAGCATAGTTGCTTTGAAGGGGAAGCTAGATAACTACATGAGGGATAAAACAATAGAAAGGTATGCTGACATGGTTAGATGAAGAACAGATCAGTAGGGCCGAATGGCCTGTTACTGTGCTGTAGTTTTATGTAATTCTGTGAAATTGCTAAAATGAGTCCAGTTGAAAGAGACTTCAGAACTTCTGGTAGATTTGGGAACTTGGCTTCCTATTTCCCATATCAATGTCCCTTCTAAAACCCAGTGTGTAGTGAGCCCACCTACCCGCCTTGTCCAACCTAAGACCCTGACTTCAATACTTAGTGCCAACAAAATACTTAGTGCCGACAAAATGTACAAAACTCAAACTCCATTAAAGACCTCTATTAGGTAACCCCTCAGTATTTTTTTTAGAGAAAACAGGTATGTATCAAGTAACATGCAATGCAACCTGTACTGTAAATTCAAGCAAGCAGGTAAACTTTCCTGAATGTAATTGAAAAAATCTTATTTTAAATAATTGCTTAAATAAAGCGTTGTCACTTTCCTACAGAGTAAATAGCAGACCTTTATCGTAATATACCTCTTTATTTCCTCAGTAGTTTCCTCCACTAATTTTCCCCTTCCTTCCTTTTCTGAGCATGTTAACTCCTTATTGTGACATAGATCCATAGGTGCTCATGGATACCTCACCCAAGTGGCTATTATTCATATACAACAGGAAATGTCAGGACTGCACAAAGCATATAGCCAATCTCAATTCTCCATTCATTTGGTATCCACTTTAACAGGGGTCATTGGATGGCAGTCAGCAGTGCAAACATTGTTAGATTTTTTTCCTCTCCCAAACTCAGAGGTGCCAAAGCTAATTCTAGCATCCCTATCACTACTTGGTAAAATCAGGTAACTTAGCACAGATGAACTTGGGCCCTTTCTGTATGGCTCAGCTAACCCCGGTTACTCAGTGAGTCATTGAAGGAGAGGTAACATGGACTGGATTTTTGATTCTGTTCATTTCAGGGCGGTAATGGCGGCAGGGTGATAAAGTTTGCGCCAGGAACAGTTTACGCCTCAATCAGCAAAATTCATCGGCTGGGCCCTGAGCGGAGTGCTAAGGGAGGTGTTACACACCTCTCTTTGGGCGCTAGGCCGGCCGAGCAAGTGAAAATCCCAAGCTAAACAGCCGGCCACGGAGTGCTGTAAGAGAGGCCTGGGGGGTAAAAATTTTTTTTACCAATAAATACAACATAAATCACAAAAAAACCCAATCACACTTACCTGAGGTCGACATTACTTATCTCAATGTGGCCGCTACAGCTCAGAAAGCCAGCTTCCACAAGCGGTCCAAGCACTGCGCTCTACGGAGCACGAAGGGCCAAGCCAGTGTAGCAACCAGGGATGTTGTACAACAACTTGCCTCTAGGTCCCGGCGGGGCACTGGAAGCTAGCCGCCCATCCGTAAGCACTTACCGCCGCCATTGCCGCCCCTAACGGGTGACAGATGCCCGAAAATCCAGCTCATCTCTTAATACTGTACTTTTATTGCCTTTAAACACTGCATTATAAAAAGTGTGCACTATAATAGTCACAGAACTGATTGATATAATTTAATTTGAATTTATTCTCTTACAACAGTTTTGGGTTTGCCAAACACCGTTGAGGAAATGTGTTCAGATATTCCTGATTTGGACTATCTCGTGAAAGAAATTAATGATCTCGCAGAGTCTGGTGCCCGTTACACTGAGATGCCACATGTTATTGAAATTACACTTCCTATGTTGTGTAACTACCTGCCGCGGTGGTGGGAACAGGGACCCGAGAACATTGGTGATGAGAACACAGCATACTGCACTAATGTCACCTCTGAACACCTTAATGCCCTGCTGGGAAATATTCTGAAAATCATAGTTAACAACTTAGGTATTGACGAAGCATCCTGGATGAAAAGACTTGCAGGTACATGTCAACCAAGTAGGAAAGCATGCTGTATAATTAGAAGGACATAAGGTTTAACCCGTGCAAGAATTCTGCCATCAATTTGTCAGTTCTTAACAGAGTCATATATTCAACTTGCTAAATTTTGTAAAAAAGAACCTTCTGTTGCTCAGTTAAATACTAATTTTCCCCCAAAATTGAGCCATAGAAGAAAAGACTATAATTTTCAGTCAACTTAGTTTTAAGTTGCATTTAACTCGCGCTATCTCTCCTCATTTTACGTGGGAAAATAGGCACGGGAGTCGAGAACCTCTGTTCTCCAATGTTGATCCTGAAGCTTAGCTAGTTGAATGTGCAACAGTTACAGGATGAGCTGACTTATTTTTCTGAAATAGATGCTGCACTCAAAGCTTCAACAACTTCTTTTTATTTGTTCATGGAATGTGGGCGTCGCTGGCAAGGCCAGTACTTATTGGCCATTCCTAATTGCCCTTGCGAAGGTGGTGGAAGTCGCCTTCTTGAACCACTGCAGTCCATGTGGTGAAGGTACTCCCACAGTGCTGTTAGCTAGTGTAGAGAATTTTAAGTGCCTTTATTTACTTAGATTCGACTGGCATAAATGGTGATGGCGAGGTTACTCGCTTTAGTAAAGCAGAACAGTTTATTAAGCACATACAGCATGCCTTATACAAACTTGGACAGTAATGACTTAGTTAAAATACACGCTTTACTTCCCGTACAACCAAGGACGATGGAACACGCTGACGTGTGATATCTCTCTGGTCACCCGCTCTCCTTCCTTGAAGTTGTCTCCTCCATGTGGCGAGGGGTCTGGAAGTTAACTTTCTTATACCTTTCGTCAATATGCATTAGTCACATTCCTCGTTGATGGCTATCTGAGCTTCGCTTTGTTTAGTTGATGATCGGATCATCGTGTTCCAATCTAGCGATCAGGTCCCATCTCCTCCGGTCATTGTGACTGTAGCTTCCAGACAGGGAACATTAAACATAGAAACATAGAAAATAGGTGCAGGAGTAGGCCATTCGGCCCTTCGAGCCTGCACCACCATTCAATATAGCCAATCTTCTATCCATGCTAATATATTACCCCCAAGCGGCGAGCATATTTACAATAGTCGACTCCGTAAGGCTAATAATAAATCGGGCCTTAAAGATAGGGCCTTTGTGTAAAGCCATCAACAAGAGTAGTCTCGGTGATTGTGTATCTGTGCTTTACAGACAGAAAGCATTAATTTAACAAGCACATTTATAATAGTCCTGGAAGTAGAGCCATTAACAAGACTGGCCTTTGTTCCATGAAGATATTAACCCTTTACAGTAGGGAGTCCCAGAATTTGGCTTGCACATTCAGGTGGTACGGAATCCAGACATGTTAACTATCAAACATAGGATTGTAATTGAGGAGGTGAAATTCTTCCTGTTAAATTTTAGTTGACTTGCACCTTCTACTTGTAAACATGGCTTCCGGGCCAAATCTGCATAGAGTATGGTCATTTCCTTCTGCCTTGCAAACATAGTATTGCATCTGAAAAGTGAGGATGGAGTTGCCCACAAACCTCCTGTTTTGCATAGATTTCATTGCATTCTTAGTGAACATTAAGTCATTATCATCATCATAGGCAGTCCCTCGGAATCGAGGAAGACTTGCTTCTACTCCTGAAGTGAGTTCTTTAGTGGCTGAACAGTCCAATACGAGAGACACAGACATTGTCATAGATGGGACAGATAGTCGTTGAGGGAAGGGGTGAGTGGAACTGGTTTGCCGCGCGCTCTTTCCGCTGCCTCCGTTTGATTTCTGCACGCTCTTGGTATTGAGACTCGAGGTGCTCAGCGCCTTCCCGAATGCACTTCCTTCACTTCGGACGGTCTTTGACCAGGGACTCCCAGATGTCAGTGCGGATGTCGCACTTTATCAGGGAGGCTTTGAGGGTGTCCTTGTAACGTTTCCGCTGCCCACCTTTGGCTCGTTTGCCGTCAAGGAGCGATTGCTTTGGGAGTCGCATGTCTGGCATGCGAACTATGTGGCCTGCCCACTGTGGATCACTTCCCATATCTCGGGAGTCTCCTATCAACAAGAGCAGGCATTGACAACGAGATCCAACACCACCTCCAGTGCAGCCTTCAGCCGTCTGAGGAAAATAGTGTTCGAAGACCAGGCACTCAAAACTGCCACCAAGCTCATGGTCTACAGGGCTGTCCTCCTGTATGGCTTAGAGACATGGACCATGTACAATAGACACCTCAAGTCTCTGGAAAATATCACCAAAGATGTCTCCACAAGATCCTACAAATCCCCTGGGAGGACAGACGCACCAACATCAGTGTCCTCGTCAAGGCTAACATCCCCAGCATTGAGCATTAAGTAATAGTGGCATGAATGGTACAAGAGGCAGGATTTTTACATTTTCTTAGCATAGGTGTTTATTGAGTTATGCAATGTAAAATGAACACTTATACTTGTTTTTTTTTAAACTGGACTGTCATGCCATGCAATAAGTAGATAACTTTGTTTGTTTTTCTTTCTACATTATAACTTTCCCTCCCTCTTTGTTTTTTCACCAGTATTAATGTTTACAAAAACCACAATGTCAAAACTGAAGAAATCCTGAAATTGTTTTCATGTAGATTTTTTCCTGCATCTCAGCCTGTAAAATATATACAAAAGCAATTTATTTTATTTTTCAGTTTTTTTTTCTCTTTCTCACGGCAGCTGTTGATGATCCTGCTATTCCCATTTACACCCTATCTAGACCCATCTTTTGTTTCTTAACTTGTCCCATTACCATCTCCTTTTGCCTTGCACCATCATCCCTTCTGTCCATTAATCTCTCCTGCTTTCCACCCGATCACAAACCTCCCCTTTTGTTCTATCCTCCCCTCCCCCTTCCCTGCCCCTGCACTTGCTTAAAAACCTGTTACATCTCTAACATTTTCCAGTTCTGACCGGAAACATTAACTCTTTCCACAGGTGCTGCCTGACCTGCTGAGTATTTCCAATATTTTCTGTTTTTATTATGTAAATTATATGTATAGCTTAAATGGTACAAACTAATTTTGTACTGAAAAAGGCACAACATGCCAAAGTAAAGAATTTGAAAATGTTTATATATTTTCTTCTCCATATATTACAACTGATTTGTTTCTCAGCGCTTATTTTATGTTTCACTCCACCCAGTTTTTGCACAACCAATTATCAGCAAGGCCCAACCTGAGCTGCTGAAATCCCATTTTATACCTACAATGGAGAAGTTAAAGAAGAGAGCAGGAAAGGTGGTAGCTGAAGAGGATCAGCTGCGTATGGAGGGCAAGGGTGACACTGTGGAGAGCGAAACACTAATTCGAGATGAATTTTCTGTCCTCTGTCGTGATTTATATGCTTTGTATCCACTGCTGATTCGTTATGTGGACAATAACAGGTGAATTTGCCACTGTTTAATATCAAACACTTTGGGGTAATTTTAATCCCACAGGACGAGTGGGCAGGGGTAAAAATGTAAAAGTCGGAAAACCGCTTCCAAAGCGCCAACTTTAACAGAGGCGGGTTTGGAGTGGGGGCGGCTAATCTGCTTCCAGAGGCGACTCTGCCATAAAATATTTTTGTGAGGATGCTTGCCGAAAATGTCACTTTGTGTTTTACTTTAACACCTGCGGGCTGGGTTTCCCAGGCCTTGAGAAACCCGGCAGCTGAAGGGAGGCGAGAAGGACTTAAGAAGCAGTTAAGTCTCTGGAAAATATCACCTCAAGTCTCTGGAAAATATCACCAAAGATGTCTCCACAAGATCCTACAAATCCCCTGGGAGGACAGACGCACCAACATCAGTGTCCTCGTCAAGGCTAACATCCCCAGCATTGAGCATTAAGTAATAGTGGCATGAATGGTACAAGAAGCAGTTAAGTTTCTTCTCCGCCCCTTCGATGCCTTCTCCGACCCTCCACAATGTGTTCCCCCCCCTCCTTACCCCACCCCCCTCCAATCTCTCTCTCCCTCCATCTTCTCCGCTCCTCGGCTGTGGCCTGGTGCCGCAGACCTTCTTGCCTGTCAGCCAGCCAGCCTCTCAGTCTGGCTGGCTGCCGGCTGGGGGAACAGAGATAAAGGGGGTGAAATTGCCTTGTGTCCCGTTGGGGGCGGTAACCTTCGGGGCCAGAACTTTTAGTGCCCACCCCTGCCGCTGAATTGGGCTTACCACCTCTCAAAGGAAGTGGAGTACAATCTCCCGCGCTCCACTTCCTTTGGGGACGGTAACCGGGGCGCAACTGGGGCGGGGAGTCGATGCTCCACTTAGCGCTAAAAGGGGAGAGCCGCTGAATGGCCCCAAATGGCCTCCACTGGGCCACCAGGGCGACTGGGCCAGCAGGTCGGCACCCAAGTCAGAGTGCCCGGCTGCATGATGATGGCCCGGACCACGCTCGGGCCATCAACCCGAGAGTTGGCCGACAAAAAAAAGTTGACGGCCCAGCGTGCAACATACAAAAATAGTGGGCAGGAAAAGACCAGGATGGCTAAAGAACATGACCACTACCACCGACTCCAACCCCCTCACTTCCTGAAGATATGTAATCTCCTGGGCAGGGAAAATAAACAGAGAACATCCCAGGGCCAATAAGGGAACAATTACTTTGAATAATTCCCCACCGACCCTCTCAGGCGATCAAAACCAGTCCAGGAGATCACATGAGCCATGTGTTCATCATCATAGGCAGTCCCTCATATCGAGGATGACTTGCTTCCACGCCAAAAAGGGATGAGTTCACAGGTGTTTCAATGAAGGACCTAATATTCCAGGTCCCAAACTACATCCTGAAGGGTGGAAGATGCCTGTGGGTGGATTTTTTTAACGTGGGGTGGCCGTTGCACACCAGCCACCACACGGGCTTGACAGAGCTCGGTCTTGGTCCAGTGGCAAGGGTTAACCAAGGCGACTGGAGACCAGCTCTGCTTCATGGACCTAGTGCGTACACATATCGCAGTGGGGCTGGCCCATGCTGCCCCAGGGTCCACACCTCTTCTGCCCCCAAACTCACGCCTCTCCTGGGCCCCGATCACATTGCTCCACGATCACTCGTCATGTGGTATCCGTTAATCCACTTACCTTGTATATGGTGTGATATCTGCCACCGTCCAGAATCGGTCTATCTCCCTCTTGAAGGCACACCAGAGAGCCATGTAATAGAAGGACATTTTCTGGCCCATGTGCGAGATCCTGGGCCAAGTTGTGAGGTGAGGTTTGAGGTTCCACCCAGTCAGCTCCAAGTAACCCTGAAAGCCTGTGCCTTCATTTTAAGGTCCTTCTGGCTAAATAAGCAGTGAGAAGTTTACCAGTTCTCTGTGTTGGTTTAGGTGGTGGTTAACAGCTCAGCACCCACCCTAAATGGAAGTAAATGAAACTTGTGTTGTTGCATGTGGTGGGCCCTTCATTCCCTTAATGGATGGTGCCAGGCAGATCACAATGCATTTGTTTGTGCCATCACATATATATTAGGAAGGACATTGCTTTCTGCTGTGGCTTGAGCAAGAGTACCAATATTATTGTACAAAAGGGAACCCAATTTTATTGAGCACATTTAGATTTGCTCAGTGTCAGTACAGTAAATTGAAGGTATAACAGCAAATTATTTTTTTTAATGAAATAAGTTGCAAAAAATCTGCAAGATTATCAATGGTCATCAAGTGTGAAGTAATTAGTCCTCATTTATCAAGTAATCATTTGCAGTTGGTTACTTGCAAATAAGTTAGTTCATTCAACAGATTAGTAGATAATTAATAGGTAGTCAAAGTTTGTATTGGTGTTGAAGCAGTACCTTTATTTAATATTGCTTTCCAACTCATTTTGAACAAAAGAAAGACTTGCATTTATATAGCGCCTTTGATGACCACCGGATGTCTGGAACCTTTTCTCACGTCGAGTGTTTGGGGGGAGTTTTTTTGTTTAACCGTCATTGTCTAGTAGCTTATACAAAGTACACTTTTTTTTCTTTTCTAGAAAAATATCTATTCAACTTTTTACGGTTGTTATTTTTGGTTTTATTTATATTCACAGAGCCAAATGGTTAACAGAACCAGACCCTGATGCTGAAGAGCTATTCAGAATGGTGGGAGACATCTTCATATTGTGGTCAAAGTCACATGTAAGTTACACAATCTTCATCAAACTGGATCAAGATTATCAGCCTTCATTAGTGCTAGATTTCCTTGTTGCCGATTATCTCTCTTGTCTGTTTTGCACATACAACTTAATTACGGGATATAGGTGGCATCTAGCGAAAAATCACACAATACTGAAATAGTGAAAGTAGTTTTAAAAACTTCAAAGATTAGTATGAAGCACATAAAGCCCACTTTGATACTTTTGATGTAATCTTCAGTATCTATTCTTCAGGATGGTATTCCACACACAGTACATCAAATATAATGAGATATAAGCATATCTCAGAACATGATTTTCATGAGTGAGTGCTTGTGCAGGTCATAAACAATGTTGAATGAGTCTCTGCTGTCAGCTCTAATGAACAGCATCAAGCATTATCTGAAGCAAAATGAATATCAGAAAATAGTTTCAAGCCAGTTTGAAAAATATAAGTGTATACTGGTATATTTCTTTCTAACTATGCAGGTTTGGGAGGCGCTAACTGGGGGAGGGGAAGGTGGGTGTGGTGCTGCCGGCTCCCACGAAACTGTGCGGAAGTTAGCAGAGGCGGCAACACAGTAGCGCTGCGTCCCAGGCTGCCGCGCAACCAGCGATGACATCATCGCCATACGTGGCAGAAATTTACCCGGCGAGGCTGCCGTGAGCAGGGTCAACACCAGCCTTGCGGGTAACAAATTGGGCCGACATCCACTCGCGGCGCGAAAGTTATAAAGGGGAGGTGGGAAGTTCCACGCGCTGCCATTATCCCGTTCCGTCTTGAGCCTTCATGGCATGGTCCAGGCCGCCGTCGTGTAGCCTGGCACTCTGTTTGGGTGCTGGGCTGCGCCTCGGCACCACACCGCCCTCGTAGGCCAGTGGAGACCATCAGAGGCCCAGCAGAGTGCGCACTGGCTCTCCCCGTTACCGGAAGGGGGAGGGGCGTTGAAACATGTCAGCGCTACGCGGAGAAGCCACGAGGCGCTGCTGAACACGCCACAGTAGCGCAACATTACGCTCCACTTCCTATGAGGGGCGGTAACCGCTATTTCGTGGCGGGGGCGGGACTTCGGCATCGGGCGCAGGAAGTCCCGCCCCGACTCGGTTACTGCCCCCCAAGCTGGGAACTGGGGAATTTCATCCCAATCCTATCTGAAGCTGTTATGGCCGTCATTTATTTGTTTAATTCCATAACGCCAAATAAGGACTTAACAAATAGGAGCAGGAGTAGGCCTTTTGGCCCCTCGAGCTTGCTCCGCCATTCAATACGATCATGGCTGATCTGATCTTGGCCTCAACTCCACTTCCCCGCCCACTCCCCATAACCCTTGACTCCCTTATCATTCAAAAATCTGTCTGTCTCCACCTTAAATATATTCAATGACCCAGCTTCCACAGCTCTCTGGGGTAGAGAATTCCAAAGATTCGTGACCTTCTGAGAGAAGAAATTCCTCCTCATTTTTATTTTAAATGTGCAACCCCTTATTCTGAAACTATGCCCCCTAGTTCGAGATACCCCCACGAGGGGAAACATCCTCTTTGCATCTACCCTGTCATGACCGCTCAGAATCTTATACCTTTCTAAACTCCAATGAGTATAGGCCCAACCTGCTGAACCTTTTTTCATAAGACAAACCCTTCATCTCAGGAATCAACCTCGTGAACCTTCTCTGAATAGCCTCCAGTGCAAGTATATCCCTCCTTAAATCAGGAGACCAAAACTGTACACAGTACTCCAGGTGTGGTCTCACCTACGCCCTGTACAGTTATAGCAGGACTTCCCTACTTTTATACGCAACCGAGACTCCAGGATGGTATGTTGCCTCCCTGGTGCAAGGGTCAAGGATGTCTCGGAGCGGGTGCAGGACATTCTGAAATGGGAGGGAGAACAGCCAGTTGTCGTGGTGCACATTGGTACCAACGACATAGGTAAAAAAAGGGATGAGGTCCTACGAAAAGAATTTAAGGAGCTAGGAGCTAAATTAAAAAGTAGGACCTCAAAAGTAGTAATCTCGGGATTGCTACCAGTGCCATGTGCTAGTCAGAATAGGAATCGCAGGATAGCGCAGATGAATACATGGCTTGAGCAGTGGTGCAGCAGGGAGGGATTCAAATTCTTGGGGCATTGGAACCGGTTCTGGGGGAGGTGGGACCAGTACAAACCGGACGGTCTGCACCTGGGCAGGTCCGGAACCAATGTCCTAGGGGGGAGTGTTTGCTAGTGCTGTTTGGGAGGAGTTAAACTAATATTGCAGGGGGATGGGAACCTATACAGGGAGACAGAGGGAGACAAAAATGAGGCAAAAGCAAAAGACAGAAAGGAGATGAGGAAAAGTGGAGGGCAGAGAAACCCAAGGCAAAGAACAAAAAGGGCCACTGTACAGCAAAATTCTAGAAGGACAAAGGGTGTTAAAAAAGCAAGCCTGAAGGCTTTGTGTCTTAATGCAAGGAGTATCCGCAATAAGGTGGATGAATTAACTGTGCAAATAGATGTTAACAAATATGATGTGATTGGGATTACGGAGACGTGGCTCCAGGATGATCAGGGCTCGGAACTCAACATCCAGGAGTATTCAACATTCAGGAAGGATAGAATAAAAGGAAAAGGAGGTGGGGTAGCATTGCTGGTTAAAGAGGAGATTAATGCAATAGTTAGGAAAGACATTAGCTTGGATGATGTGGAATCTATATGGGTAGAGCTGCAGAACACTAAAGGGCAAAAATCGTTAGTGGGAGTTGTGTACAGACCTCCAAACAGTAGTAGTGATGTTGGGGAGGGCATCAAACAGGAAATTAGGAGTGCATGCAATAAAGGTGCAGCAGTTATAATGGGTGACTTTAATATGCACATAGATTGGGCTAGCCAAACTGGAAGCAATACGGTGGAGGAGGATTTCCTGGAATGCATAAGGGATGGTTTTCTAGACCAATATGTCGAGGAACCAACTAGGGGGGAGGCCATCTTAGACTGGGTGTTGTGTAATGAGAGAGGATTAATTAGCAATCTCATTGTGCGAGGCCCCTTGGGGAAGAGTGACCATAATATGGTGGAATTCTGCATTAGGATGGAGAATGAAACAGTTAATTCAGAGACCATGGTCCAGAACTTAAAGAAGGGTAACTTTGAAGGTATGAGGCATGAATTGGCTAAGATAGATTGGCTAATGATACTTAAGGGGTTGACTGTGGATGGGCAATGGCAGACATTTAGAGACCGCATGGATGAATTACAACAATTGTACATTCCTGTCTGGCGTAAAAATAAAAAAGGGAAGGTGGCTCAACCGTGGCTATCTAGGGAAATCAGGGATAGTATTAAAGCCAAGGAAATGGCATACAAATTGGCCAGAAATAGCAGCGAACCTGGGGACTGGGAGAAATTTAGAACTCAGCAGAGGAGGACAAAGGGTTTGATTAGGGCAGGGAAAATGGAGTACGAGAAGAAGCTTGCAGGGAACATTAAGGCGGATTGCAAAAGTTTCTATAGGTATGTAAAGAGAAAAAGGTTAGTAAAGACAAACGTAGGTCCCCTGCAGTCAGAATCAGGGGAAGTCATAACGGGGAACAAAGAAATGGCAGACCAATTGAACAAGTACTTTGGTTCAGTATTCACTAAGGAGGACACAAACAACCTTCCGGATATAAAAGTGGTCAGAGGGTCTATTAAGGAGGAGGAACTGAGGGAAATCTTTATTAGTCGGGAAATTGTGTTGGGGAAATTGATGGGATTGAAGGCCGATAAATCCCCAGGGCCTGATGGACTGCATCCCAGAGTACTTAAGGAAGTGGCCTTGGAAATAGCGGATGCATTGACAGTCATTTTCCAACATTCCATTGACTCTGGATCAGTTCCTATCGAGTGGAGGGTAGCCAATGTAACCCCACTTTTTAAAAAAGGAGGGAGAGAGAAAGCAGGGAATTATAGACCGGTCAGCCTGACCTCAGTAGTGGGTAAAATGATGGAATCAATTATTAAGGATGTCATAGCAGTGCATTTGGAAAGAGGTGACATGATAGGTCCAAGTCAGCATGGATTTGTGAAAGGGAGATCATGCTTGACAAATCTTCTGGAATTTTTTGAGGATGTTTCCAATAAAGTGGACAAAGGAGTACCAGTTGATGTGGTATATTTGGACTTTCAGAAGGCTTTTGACAAGGTCCCACACAGGAGATTAATGTGCAAAGTTAAAGCACATGGGATTGGGGGTAGTGTGCTGATGTGGATTGAGAACTGGTTGTCAGACAGGAAGCAAAGAGTAGGAGTAAAATGGGTACTTTTCGGAATGGCAGGCAGTGACTAGTGGGGTACCGCAGGGTTCTGTGCTGGGGCCCCAGCTGTTTACATTGTACATTAATGATTTAGACGAGGGGATTAAATGTAGTATCTCCAAATTTGCGGATGACACTAAGTTGGGTGGCAGTGTGAGCTGCGAGGAGGATGCTATGAGGCTACAGAGTGACTTGGATAGGTTAGGTGAGTGGGCAAATGCGTGGCAGATGAAGTATAATGTGGATAAATGTGAGGTTATCCACTTTGGTGGTAAAAACAGAGAGACAGTCTATTATCTGAATGGTGACAGATTAGGAAAAGGGAAGGTGCAACGAGACCTGGGTGTCATGGTACATCAGTCATTGAAGGTCGGCATGCAGGTACAGCAGGCGGTTAAGAAAGCAAATGGCATGTTGGCCTTCATAGCGAGGGGATTTGAGTACAGGGGCAGGGAGGTGTTGCTACAGTTGTACAGGGCCTTGGTGAGGCCACACCTGGAGTATTGTGTACAGTTTTGGTCTCCTAACTTGAGGAAGGACATTCTTGCTATTGAGGGAGTGCAGCGAAGATTCACCAGACTGATTCCCGGGATGGTGGGACTGACCTATCAAGAAAGACTGGATCAACTGGGCTTGTATTCACTGGAGTTCAGAAGAGTGAGAGGGGACCTCATAGAAACGTTTAAAATTCTGACGGGTTTGGACAGGTTGGATGCAGGAAGAATGTTCCCAATGTTGGGGAAGTCCAGAACCAAGGGTCACAGTCTAAGGATAAGGGGTAAGCCATTTAGGACCGAGATAAGGAGAAACTTCTTCACCCAGAGAGTGGTGAACCTGTGGAATTCTCTACCACAGAAAGTAGTTGAGGCCAATTCACTAAATATATTCAAAAGGGAGTTAGATGAAGTCCTTACTACTCGGGGGATCAAGGGGTATGGCGTGAAAGCAGGAAGTGGGTACTGAAGTTTCATGTTCAGCCATGAACTCATTGAATGGCGGTGCAGGCTAGAAGGGCTGAATGGCCTGCTCCTGCACCTATTTTCTATGTTTCTATACTCCACCCCCCCTTGCAATAAAGGCCAACATTCCATTTGCCTTCCTAATTAGTTGCTACGTGCATGCTAACCTTTTGTGTTTCATGTACAAGGACCCCCAGATCCCACTCTACTCCTGATTATTGATCTCATTAGCTCCTGATTATTATGGTCAGGTAAAGAGTCTCTAGCTGCCAAGTATGGCTCTATCTTCTATCTTGAATATGGGAACTATTTGCCTGTTTCTAATCTGTTGATTTTCTGCCCCTTGAGCTATTTTGAACCTTAGCTTTACTCATGTAAAAGTCCTGAAGGACATATGATTTGTGTTTGATGCTGATATATTGTTTATGTTCTAAAATTTCACAAGAAAAAGCTATTTAATATGTTCGCTGTCTCCAGTTCATCCTCATTTTCAACTCCATACAGGTTATTTACGGTTTTGCCTACACTTGCACAATAGTGGCTGTGCTTCAGAGCAAACTGAAGTACTCGGCCTGTTTCACTCAACCACACGCTTCATTCACTTACTGGTTGAAGAATAGTAGACTGAGAGGAGGGCATGTCGGTCTGATGGTGGCAAGTAGAGAGTGCAATCACAAAGTACATTTTTTCTTGCATATGTTAAATTGGGTCCAATTTTTTAACTGGAGCCATCAGAGTGTACTGCAACACAAAGACACCTAATTAGGTGGGATTGGGTGTCGATAAATCAGCCAAATTAAAGTGCAGTTTAGCAACTACACACTTCATTTTCTTGCAAATTTGTACCGCTATGGGCATACTTGTATGGTGTAGCCATAAGTTAAATGGGTTTGGACAGCTGAAACTAGTCCCTAGTCAGTATGAGTGTACAGTACAAAACTGCCACAGTTCCTCAAGTTTATTTTTCTCTCTCAGAATTTCAAACGAGAGGAGCAGAACTTTGTGGTGCAGAATGAAATCAACAACATGTCATTTCTCACTGCAGACAGCAAAAGCAAGATGTCCAAGGTAAGGTGTCAAGCTTAATCTGTCAGACCTTCGTTTCCACGGCTGACGCACCTTTTTGTAGAGAATTTTCAAAAATGCAATTTAACGTGTTACATTCATCCAGAACACGGAAATACAATCCAGAAAGTGAAATGCTAAATGAAAATGAATAGGGGTGGTCGAGTGTGAGTGTTCGTATGGCGCATTTCACTTCAATAAAATCCACCTACCCACCTTTGTCGTAGCTAATATTTTGCTATAATTAAGGCTGCCACAACATGATTTTTCATTGGTGTAACAATTGTGAAATGTGATGATACATCAATAACCAGGATATTAATAGTAAGCTGTTAATTGCATATTTTCCTGTAAATGTTAAAATACAAATTCTATACAGTCTTTTTTTTAGGCTGTCTTCATTCCCTCACTGTCTTTATTCCAATCAGTACAATGAACTAAAACATGTAGCTTCTGTAACATTTTCAATCTGGTTTTCAAGATGCTAAGCTATTGCAGTAAAATTAACTTTTCGACTGCTGTCTGTTTGAGGGAAAACACAGTTTCCCTTGATTGATCATTTTTGAAAGTTATCAGTTCCCACACCGAGATGATGAAATAAACACTAATATTACAATAATAAGAACATAAGAATTAGGAGCAGGAGTAGGCCATTCGGCCTCTCGAGCCTGCTCCGCCATTCAATAAGATCATGGCTGATCTTCCACCTCACCTCCACTTGTCTGCACTATCCTCATATCCCTTGATTCCCTTAATATTTAAAAATAAAGCTGCTACTTGGATGTCAGGCTTAGCTTTCATGCATTAATATTAACTGTACAGAACTAAAACACGCACTTTAAACACAATTTTAATTAGAAATAAAGTATTTAAATTCTGCTTCCTTGTTCCTATTTTTCCCAGTCTCTTATTTCTCATTATCCTACATTTTTTTACCTTTGACTTTTTTAAACGATAAACCTATTCTAACTTTTCCCACTTCCATTTCCTCTTCTCCCCTGCAAAACAAACCATTTAAATATTTATTAGCTGCCGTTTCCTCTTGGCTGCCACCATCCATTTTGAAGGGGAGATCGAGTTTTCTTTTCCGATTGGATGAAAAGTAGTTTTGAAGGTTGTTTATTTCAGCAAATCGAAAGCTAGACTTAGGAAATTGATTTGGCTATAATTTTGTCAAATTGCATGATGAATTTTTATATATCAAAAGTGGCTCTGAAGGTCGGGTAAGCTCATCTGTGGTGCTGAAACAATAAAATTGCTTTTATAAAAATGTCAGCATTTATTTCATACTGGATATAATCACACATTCTAGCTCTTTATGCAGTCTTTGTAATTGGCACTGAAAGTGCTACTACAGTAATTTAAAACTTTTAGTTTTAGTATATTGATATACTGACCTGCTGCACCAACAGAATGGTGAAACTAGGTTCACATGCACCGGTCGTCACTCAGCAGGTTTCTGATTTCAGTGATATTGTCATGGGGAGGGATGGAAATTGGTATTCAAGTCCCTTTCACTTTGCCTTGATTATTCTTAATATACTTGATATAATGCACGATTCACTACTATTGATCTTTAGACAGCAAGTAAGCCTTTTACGGCTTCTTCACGCTGTACCGCAGGGATAATCCGAGTCCTTATTGCCCAGGTTTCCATATAACATATAACAATATGATCCCATTAGTTGGAGAAATAGGTTGTAGAATGCTATTTACATAATTTGTTTCTGGAATCAGGGCTAGGATTTCCACTGGGGTACTCCCCACAATATCCTGCCCTAAATTTGGCAGGAGATCGGCTGAAACCCAAGTAAGTGGCAGCATCAGCCACTCGTGCCATTTTTCTGTGGTTTCTGCCGATCTTTCACAGAGGTTACAGCGAAAGATCAGAAAAAGCCCCGTGGAAATTTCAGGGGTCTGCAGTTTGTAACGTAATGCGTAATTCCATTCTGCTAGAACTATAATTCCGTTCAACTAGAAATTGATCTACAAAAAAGATCTGACTTTGTGCCCAGTTTACGCACGATATGTCACTGTTGCGGGGAAAATTGTAGCAAGCTAGATTGCTGCACAAAATGATAACACAGATTAGCAAGAGTGGCAGATGACTGTGTTTGTGACTTAAATAATAGTTCTTTTCCTCATGAATTTGCCATTTAATTGGCTCTGTTTGTGAATCTTTTAATAATGGGCTGGAATTTTCTGGAGCGGGGCATCTTGTTGGAAGAATGAGGAGAGACGATAGATGCTAAATGGTGCAATTTTAAAGGGGATGCAAAAAGGGTGTTGTGCACAGATGTTTGAAGGTGTCAGGACAGGTTACCAAAGCAGTTAATAAAGCATGTGAGATCCTGGGCTTTTAAATAGAGACATCGAGTACAAAAGCCAGCAAGTTATGCTAAATCTTTATAAAACACCAGTCCGGCCCCAGCTGGAATATTGTGTCCAATCCTGGGCACCAATTTAGGAAGGATGCAAAGGCTTTGAAGAGGATACAGAAGAGATTTACTAGAATGGTTCCAGGGATGAGGGATTACTGTTACGTGGATCGACTGGAGAAGCTGGGGTTGTTCTCCTTAGAGGAGAAGGCTAAGAAGAGATTTATTAGAGGTGTTTAAAATCATGACAGGTTTAGATAGAATAAATGAAGAGAAACTGTTTCCAGTGGCTCAAGGGTCGATAACCAGAGGGAACAGATTTAAGGTGATTGGCAAAAGAATCAGAGGTGACATGAGGGAAAGTTTTTTTTACACATGAGTAGTTAGGATTTGGAATGCACTGCCTGATAGAGTGGTGGATACAGATTCAATAGTAGCCTACAAAAGGGAATTGGATAAATGCTTGAAGGAGATAAAATTGCAGGGATATGGGAAAAGAGCAGGTGAGTGGGACTAACTAGATTGCTCTTCGAAGAGCCGACGCAGACTCGATGGGCCGAATGGCCTCCACCTGTGCTCTACTATTCTATGGATCTCATGGTATGCCCAGTTAGTTGGACTATTTTCTGCACCCTTCAGTTCAAAATTATTTTGCCCTGTAAGTTGATGGAAGTGCAAGCTGATAACTGGGCAGCAAGGGCAACAGGGCATCTGGGACATTGGTGAACGACTGGGCCAACAGTGGGATATACGGATTGAGAAATAAACAGAGGAAGGACAGAGAAGGAGGGTGAATAAGAGTGGGAGAATTCAACGTCAAATCAGGTACAGAAAGGGAAAGAAAGAGAGGGAAAGAAAGATTGGATTGAGAGAGAGCAAAAAAAAAGAAAAAGTAAGATTTTAAAAAGAAATCTCCAATAGAAATTGACTAATGAAATTCCACACATTTAATTATTCACTTTCTGGGCCAGAGTGGTTGATCAGCAGTCATCAACGATGATCATATAGTTAAAAAGGTGCTTGCATTATTAATTGCTCGACTTAACTTTCTGTCAAGTTTAACGAGCAGTTAATATGCAAAATGCAGCAACTTCGTGAAGCTCGCAAGGGAGGTTAAGGGCGAGAGGCTGTTTTCACAAAGTTAACAGCAGAGCGGCGCAAATCGTCTGGCACCTTGTGATGGTTCACAATTCACGAGGTATCTCTTCCTCGACAAAAGTTGCTGGCTGATTTACACATTAATGTTCACGCGCTGTTATTTTATAAGCAATTTCTGGCCCAATACCAAATGTCACAGTCTTTAGAGTTCCACACTTATTTTAGATTGTAATTTATTTCACAATTTATTTCTTAAGGCACAAAGGCCTTGAGGTTATGGTGTGGGATAGTTGTGTACGAGCCCTTAACTTGTTCGTCTGAAATTTTGCTAAAATAGTGGAGAAAGATGAATGCATTAAGCATTCGTACATCAGTACACCATAGCATAATTTCAGGGCCAAAGTGAGTCATTGTGGAATAAGAAATAAAATTACCTAAACCATTGCTTGATAACTTGGAAATGAACAACTTTTATCACTAAAACAAGTTTCCGAAGTGTCATTATCTGCAACGGGCCACCTTATGTGATTAAATTATATCTATTACAGGAGTTCTGAAAGAATATGTCCCATCTTGTAGATCTAAGTACTATTTTGAAATGTTCCAGGCAGTTTCTAACAGTATAATTCAAAATGTGATTGAATGTGGCTTAAAACAGAATACACGAAATGAGTGAAATTCAACTTCCTTGTGTCACGGCTATGTGTATAATTTAATTTACATAAGAACATACATAAGAATTAGGAACAGGAATAGGCCATCTAGCCCCTCGAGCCTGCTCCGCCACTCAACAAGCTCATGGCTGATCTGGCCGTGGTCTCAGCTCCACTTACCCGCCCGCTCCCCATAACCCTTAATTTAAATCTCTGAAGATTAAAGCATCTGCCTGGTCACAAATACCAGTCCTTGCACCAGTTCTTGAAAATGCTTTTCAGGTGTCTCACCTATTTTTTTACCCTAGTAAGTTCTACTTACTACCAAAACTGTTAGCTAGCTCTGGCAAACCAAATGTGTATGTATTAGAAATGCTATTCTTCTACAGCAGTATATCCTTATATTATATGCCTTGCTCAGAACATCTACATCAACATCTGTAAGAGAACAAGGTTGTCAAGAGTAATATCAACCTTGTTTATCAGAACAAACTACAGTATACTCTTTATAAAAATTGACAGCATACCGTACAAGAGGTATTTATGCAGCTGCTGTGCCTTTCTTAGATAATAATTAAATAAATATCAGTTCTTTCATTACCAGCACAAGTTATTCGTCTCTTAGATACCAGATCCTCTGCTATGATGAGCATACAAATTGCCCAATTTGCAGTATACTTGTACAGTATAAGTTGTGCACACCCATAGTCAATTTGTACCTGACATTGTATTGAATCGGATTAATCCGCCAGTAATACTACTAGTGACATTAATTTAATTTTCACCAACTAGAAGTCGTACCAATTTTTTTCAGAACTTTTGCTGTTTTTCTGAGTGTTACTGAAAGTGGACCACTAGCAAATTGGCTGGCCCCACTGATAGGTGTGTAGGCTGTTGTAGGTACCATTGTCTGTTTTGATTGCTAGATTGATGATAGATACATGTTTAAAATAAATGTTAAATGGTATCTTTTAAAAAAACAGTATGTACCGCACGAATACACTTGGACAGTATCCAATGCTCCATGTCATCTCCCTAAAAAGTGGCTAGGGTAAATGTCCATTGCAGCCTACAACATCACTCAGCAGACATTGGTTTATTTAAATGTATTAATCCAAGTTAGATCTTGGCCAGCAATGGTGGATCTGTTAGTAGAGCCGACAGTAAATTCACTGCCGCCTCCCTGAACAAGTTGTGTTGTGAGCCTATAAAATCTGCCAGGATTAGCGCTGTGCTGGTTGAATGATGGACCAAAGGATTACCAATCCAAAATAATCAAAATGTTAACGAGTATTAAATAGAGTTATTACCTGAAGTATTGAATTATTTGTCGATCTGTATATAATTTCTGCAATGTTTTCTGCTGTTTTCTATTGAAACATTTGAAGAGTGTACCACAAACAAAGTTCAGTGGACTCCAGTCTTGGTCTAGTAAATTTCCCCAAAAAACTATTTCTTCCAGCCATGCTGTTTTAACAAAACTGCAAAGCAAATATATTCACTAGGAAACTACTGTATAGTCTCCGAGCAATTGCATCGTAAAATATGACGTCATTATTTAGTGTAATATGAGAAATATGTTAACATCTTTCGCAACAAGTTGCCTGTTCCTTTTGGTAAGTTATTGTTCCTGTTATGATTACTACATGACTTTACTACAACTTCATTATAAAAGATTAACTTGTGTTGAAATTGAAATCTAGGATATCATTTTAGCTTGCCTGTTGATTTAGGTATTTACAGAATTCACAGTTCCTAAACTGGTGTGGCCTAAGAGCCTTTCTAGGCTAAAAATGTGTCTCTATGGCATTTTCAGTGAAAGTTGCTCATTAGATTTATTTTATGTATTTATATATATATATATATATCTTGTATAGGTTTGCTATGTTGCCATATTTGACAACTCCTGTGCTGAGATTTGAAAATAAGTGAATTCTCTAATAATCTGCTAATTCCGTATCTTTTCTCTGGCATATTGATATCTGCAACCGTGTCTGCCTGAATAGGCTGGAGAGGATGGACAGGTCAGAGGGCATGATGATATAAATGTGCATCCGCTGTGCAGCTAGCTTCGCACTGCTGATGGCATTCTCCCAGATTCTCCCGCTAAGGCCCTCCGATTAGCCGTGCTGTTTTAGTTTCTATCACCAGGCTCATGGAATCGGGCACAGAGTTTTATTTATTAAAATTAAAATATATCGCTATCTTTCTTACCATTTACACCGATCAAAGGCTACTGGCAATCGCTGGTACAATTTGCTCTGGGAAACCAAAAATTGTTATTCCGAAGCCATTATCTAAATAAGCAAACTTCAGACTGGTGACAGAATAGACTAAGCGTGGTTTGGCTATACAATGTTAGGCTGAGCTATTAAATTAAGAGAGCCTCAGCCACTGGCAAGCAAGTCAAGAATAGCTCGATGAAGTCTTGAACCGCCCTCAATGTTGTTGATTTGCTTTTTTTTAATGGATTGGAGGGGAGGCGAAACCCGTAATGATACGGGAAAGCCACTTGCAGGTGTTGATTAATGCCTTAATTGTCAGCGCTAGCATGTTGCTTTCATATGATAGCACAATTACAATGTTTTTCTTGTCCGGGTTTGTTCTTTTTAAAAAAAAAAAATGTTTGGGGTTAGAAATTATTATTAGTAACAGAAAAGATTATTTATAAAGACACAATTAACAAAATATGAAATCTCCGAATCAGCAATAGGAGATTAAAATAAATCCATTCATATATTTGTTTCTGCAGGCTCATGGAACCCAAGATTACATTACATACTGATTATTAAACAACAAACTGTTTAACATATTTGCAGTGTTCATTAATATCTTCACCTTTAGAATTTAACCCAAACTACAAAATGTTTTACATTGAGTAACACGTAGGAATCATTGAACCACTAAAGAGGTCAGGTACCCATTCCATGTAGTTCTGTTTAGCTTCTGACCAGGTAGCCATTTACTAACCCAAGGACCAACCCCATGATCATATTATTGAGCAATAATATTTTAAAACAGCGTAATTGCTTAGCGTCCTGTTCGTCACATGGGCCACTGTCTGGCCAACCTCTAATGAAGGCAGCTATAATTCTCATTATGATGCTAGGACAGAATGGGAACTGATGTCTCCGTGAGCTGCCAGCATTCAGAACTTTTGTTGCACTCCATATTGTTACTCCATTTCTTTGGCACCACAACAACACTAAGTGACTACTTTAGTTCAGTTGCAGTTCTGTCCTTGCGCAGAAATACATTGAGGTGCAGAAATTATTTTTTTTAATTTACATGGCCCAATTCCATCAGCCTTGTGGCCTGTTCTTACACTGATATATCAGAGGTGATGGTTTGTCTGCAGTCTTAAGAAAGAGATTATTTAACCATTAACTCTCACTATGCTAATTTTTCACCTCTATGTCAGATTTATGAATCAAAGACACTATTTACATGATGTTGCTAGACATCAATTTATATACTTTTATGTATTTTAAAATGCATTGGTTCCAAGTAGTTAATTTCCCCTTTTATTTCCATATTTGTCCCATTTATTTTCCTGAAGTATTACACGGCAACTGTGTTCACATTATGGGGGTTAAGATATACTACCATACTAAACTTTGATTACCAGATATTAAACACACTTGATCGGGAACACTTCTGCTTCTCCGACTCCACGGGAACTTTCTTTTTAATAATTTTTTTCGAAAAGGAGTCCTTTTAGAGCAGATCGTAGGCCTCTCATTTATATATTCAAGGGGTCGAATGCATGTTTTAGGCATCCGCCTGCTGTTTGTATAACAGAAAGCTTGAAAATGTAAAGGGACATTTGACCTTTAAGAGAATGTTTTCCCCAATGGACAGAGTGACTTTTCTATTTTCATGTGGCGGTTTAATTTCGCTCAAAGAATGAGGCTGACTCGACCCACAGCAATTGATCTTCCACTTTACTCAGCTCCAGCAGAGTTCTTCAACTGCAACTTCGCAAGAGCACGCCCTAAAACAACAGTGTAGAATGACTTGTTCCTCATACCAGCATTGCCATGCCCTTTCTCAATTAAACTACTAATTTGCTGTGAACTTCGTCTTAATGCATCAAACTATAGTTGGTTTTGTATCTTAGTCTGGGCCCTGGTTCCAGAGGTGTGCTAACCCACTACCCCATTATTTAATTTTGATAGGAGTATCTTTTAAATATGGAATTAAAAAAATATACCAAATACCTTCAGACTTGGGGTGAGTTAAGGCAGAAAGTGAACTATTATTTTACTTCTCTAACCATATAAAATATATTCACGGCCCAGAAATCCCAGTTGGCTGTTTCCCACGGGCGATCTGGTAAAAAAGTTTTTAAAAGATGCGCACCTACCTGTTTCTGCTGCACCCACGCGAGTTCCCGGTCCTGAGGCCTCCACTGACTGCGTGTCGGAGCACGAGCACGTCAGAACGTGCGCAGGGTTGGAGCTGCAGTCACATGGCTCTGAGCAGCCAATCAAGGTAAAGTATAATTCTCATTCATAATAAGTTGGAGTTCCCATTAATATGAATGAGAACTCCCCTCCCCACCCACACATACACAAAACTCTAATAAAAAATTTAAAAAAATACACCACATATTTAACATTAATTTAAATTAAAGTTATTTATGTATTATAAAAAAATATATATTTTCCCAATTTTTTTTAATTATAGTTTAAAATAAACTTACCATAGTGGGGATGGTTTTTAACAATAGAATGTGTTTTTTAAAATGTTATTTTATAATGTTTTTGTGTATTTTAAAACTCTTACGCCTGTAAAAGTAAGCTATGCGCCTGCTTTTATCAGGCACAAGAGTTTTGAGGACATTTGCTGGACAAGATATGGGTAAATAACGCAATCTTGCCCATGCAAATGTCCTCGCTCACTAGATGTGGAGGATCTGTCAAGCTTCAGTTTCAGCTTGACAGATCGGAAAAGCCGGTTTTCAGTGCATGTGCATTGTGCGCTGAAAACCGGCTTTTACGATGCCTTCCCGGGTCCGTGCACACTCCATACGGACCCGGGAGGCTGGAATTTCTGGGCCCATGTGTTAGTGAATTATTTACATCTGCTTTGGGATTTTAAAACATTTCTAATAGCCACTAATGCTCTCTCAAAATGTATAAAATTGGATAGATGATAGATTATTGTCTAGCAGCTCGTGTGAATAGTGCCAATTGGACTGAAATTGCATTATGTGTGAGAGGGAAAAATTAATTGTGCAACAGCACAATAGAAAGGTCAAACATTAGTACTTTTAAGTCTAAGCAAGACCCAAGTTAAAAGCCAGTATATTCTATCTTTGTTACTATTTTATATGCATTTATAGTTCATCTGTGTGATGAGATTTTGCAGATTCGGGATGTCACCATAGCATGCTATACTGATATTCCTGACAGTAAACATGCCGTCTCAATCCCGTTCATCACAGTAATAATAAGCAACAGTAATTATGATCAGTGTAAACAGCACAAAATGAGTGTGGGGGTTAGAAACCCCATAACTAATGGTCAAACCTGGACTAAGTGTGTTTAGTTACCAAGAAAAATAACAATAAATAATAATCCTTAATACAGTGGTTAATACATTGTGACAACAGCCTTGACATGCCTAGACCACACACAATGAGTGATAGGTATTTGAGAGCAATTCAGGTTTGACTTGCCCTTTCAAGTCACTCATCATTTGATTTTGTTTTAATACCTTTATTAAGATATGAGGTTATTTTTCTGATTAAAACACTACAAATTCTCTCTTACAATTTTACCAATAACATCCCCAGTTTGGGTTAAAACCAAAAGCCAAAGCAGAATAATGAAAGAAATAATGTTGAAGTAATTTCCACCTGAAGAGTATAAGACAAGTCTGAACTGTTCATTGCTCCTTGATGACTGACTCTTGAAGGCTCATGTCATCAGGAATTTCTGCATTGCCAACATTTGTTTCCAAACAAAATGAATCATTTTAAATGTTACTAGTATTATTAGTGTTACAATTGCACTTCAGTCATTTACAGGTGCAGAGATAAAACGTATGAAAATTATTTTTTTTGAAACTCCAAAATAATGCAGTTGACTCCCATTTAGATTTTTGATTTAATTAAGTGATGCCTTTTACTATAGTAAAAACTTTGGCTTTTGTAGTTACCGTGATCTGTCATATGTGTGTGTACATATTTTTGGAGAATGACACAGAGCCTTTAAGGTTAAGCTCAGTTTAGAAGAGCCAAATTTTATCATTTATAATATATAATTTAACAGACTTGTGGGTCACTAAACCAAACTAATGTCAGCTCAACAGCATCAATTTTACACAATTCCAATTCCATTTTTCCTGGTGAGTGAGTAAGCAAACTTATTTATAGTCGAGCACTGCAAGTGAAAGGCATTTGCAGAATTTTACCCCACAATTCAGCTTCATTACATGAATTTATTTTCATTTGCAATATTATATCTCACAGGATGAAATTGGTCTTCTGCAGTAGCGTAAAATGGATGTGAACGAGCCTGTTTTACACCCATTGTTGGAACAGAAAATCAGGCGGGGTCTAAAACGGGATGCTGATTTGTTGTCGCCCGCTTTGCACTGCCATTGAAGACCACCCTCTCCCCTCCCCCCTGCACCCACAGTCCTTCAAAACATTTGGTCATCCAAGCTGAAATTAACTTAAATCCTATCTAAATTGTCTTCTCTAAATTCTCATGGAAACTCTCACCCACAAACATGCTCTTATTTAACCAGAGTTGTAATCTTAATAGCAACAATTTTGATAACTATGTCATTACTCCAGGCTTTTATCCTAATTGGGTCAAGGTTGTAAATGGACATTTTTTTTAAAATGAAACATAAAACCACAGTTACATTCCACGATAAAAGAAAATGCTGGAAATGCACAGCAAGTCCGTTAGTTTCTGAAAGAGAAAAGTAGGTTGCTGACCTGTGCATTTCCCTTGTTTTCAGGGTTTTTATTTCAGATTTCCATCATTTGTGTTTTTTTCTTCATCTATAGTTTGATTAGCGACAACAGGGTGTGCAGGGATTAAATTAGGGGCAGAGTACTTACCTCCTCGTTGGCACTGCACTCCCATCGGCCACTGTTTTAACCCGGGTTTCTGGAAGGGCGTGAGGCCCTCACTGCAGGCAGGCGAGGGCTTCATAAATATTCAGAAGGCTGGGTAAGGTGACGTTATCAGGACCTGACATTCTTAATCCCGTGACTTGCACACGGTCATGCCGGGAAACCTGGCATCAGAAGAATCCAGGGCCAGACGAGGTCCAACAAGGTAGATTATTTTAAATGGTTCACTTATGAGCCAGAGGGGAACAGGAGTGCTCCTCTAGGCCCCACAGGAAACCTTGGTCCCCTGTCCGGAGCTTCCACCCTGTCCCCTGATCATAATCACCTGCCAAACCCCACCTCTCTCCTCCCCCTGCTGACCTCTACCCGTCGGCTTCCTTGTCATCCCCACCAGGATCAGGCATCAGACTCCTGAAAAATAATAATGAGGCTGGGGGTTAAAACGGCCAAGGTCACACCCTGGTGCAGCTTGGTCTACATCTCACACACCGCACTCGTGCCACGAGTTAAATTCAGGGCTAATTGTGTGGAAGTAAGAAGCATCAATGTTGTGAGCTAATACAGTACAGGCTTGTACCAACTAATAAGGTCCTTGATTTGACTTGTATGCATAGGCCCCAGTTTTAACTCCAGACAGGCTTTGAGCGGTTAGGTGGCGAGGTGAGTTGAAAACATCCACTGCTGCAGAAATCAGGCTCAGGCTATTTTAACTCCCGGGATGAGCGGGAAGTGGCTGCTGACCTGAGGAAAATCAGGGAGACTATGGCTGTCCATCGACCCATGGCGAGATCAGGCTCCGGGGACACCGGACAGTGGTCTCGCATTCAGGAAGGGAGGGGGCAAGGGTTCCCCGTGGTGTCTGAAGGAACACTCCTGCTCCTCCTGGACCCACAAAGGGAACAAAAACAATTACCTTTTTTTGGCCTTTTCTGGGGCTGATCCTCTTCTGGCCTGGGTTGACCTGGCAGGAAAGCTGCAGCGGATATCCCACTCAGGCCCGAGTTTAAAGTTGTAGTCCGGTCCCAGTGACGTCAAAGGACCGACATATTTAAAGAAGGACCCAACCAGCTTTGGGAGGGTGTCCTTGCCTCTGCTCAAGAAACCAGGTTAAAATCCAGGTAGGTATCTCGGGACATTTTAACACCCTACCCGGTGCTGCTGGGCGTATAGAGTTAAAATCATCTGTTCCGTTAGTTTATCTCGGCCCACGTGCTGTAATTGAGTCTCGATGCTCCTGGCCCAAGGAAGGCGGGAAGAATTCCTGCTCCAATTGCTTTTCTCTGATCTCTGCTGAAAAGTATGGTCATCAAATGAGGACTGGTTCAGGCTCTGCTGTTATGCCTCCCAATGTTACGTAACCATCCGACACTCACTTTGGAGGTTCACACAGGAAGAGTGGCCGCTTGCGTGAGGTACTGGAGTGAAGCTGGTGTCTGTGGAGCCCTGGCACTAATCAGTGCCTTCAGTAGACCGAGGAGAAGACAACAGAGGAACACAATAGTCTCCTCTACTAGCCAAAGTTGCAGGTGTTAAAGTCTATGTTATGCCCATACTTACTGAGTGTATGCATGTGTGGCATTGTGTATATAAACAGGGGTTCAGATAGGAGACTGTTGCTGACATTTTAGGAAATTTTCCACTTTTATTTAGGTTTTGTAAATAATATGGTGGTAAATTTATAATATTTAGTCAAATGCTTTCAATGTATTTGTGACTCGAGTTCTTATCTTAAGCCCTGTATAAATATATTTATTCTATGGGCATTGTTATATTTACAGTCACTGTGAATGGTATTTCCCGGCTGTTGAAGTAAAAATATTTCACTCATATGACAACATCACCTAATAGTTCTTTTTCCGATAACATTTTAACCTCAAATGCCTATAAAATATATAGAATATTACACCAGGTAATGGTTAATTCTACTGCTTAAATTTCCGTTGTGCTCAGTTGTTGCAGGACCTTTATACTCATGAAAGGGCAACCATCACTGGTGCAATATTCTATTTATTTATTTTCGAATGTAACACCTATTGGGGATGTTTCATAGGAATATGTTTGTGTGCAGCTACAGAGTCTTTGTTGATAACATACTTTTCCACCTGCAACTTTGGGTTGACACCTTATTACCTGTTACTTAATGAAGGGCACTGTACTGAATATGTGATTTTTGTAAACCATTTTCACTGTTGACTTCAGTCTGGCGGGTCTGAGGAAAGGACAAAAAAGCAGCGGCGGGGTGATCGTTACTCCATTCAGACATCACTGATTGTAGCAACCCTTAAAAAAATGCTTCCTATTGGCCTGAACATGTGTTCGCCTGCTGATCAAGAGCTGATCAACATAGCCAAGACAAGATATAGCCTGGTAAGTGATAAATTTTCAGGTATATTTACACTAATGAATGTGTTTCTGAAATGCTTGACATAGTATTTCCATGTGTCTATTTAAAAAAGGGCATGGGAGGAATTGTAGACGCATCACTTTGACTGGCTCGACTATGTGGTGAATCAATTAACTGCTAATAGAATGCTAGATTGTATAGGCAGAACAGTGAAAAGCAAGGCTACGGATGTTAATGTGAATGCTGTACAATACACTAGCCTGGGCATATAGAGAAACATGCTTACTGTACCACATGTAATGCATGTATTGGAAAGGGCACAGTAAAGGGGATGAGCTCTGAGGGAAGATTAGAGAAGCTTGAGGACACAGCCTGAACAGAAGGGATAAGGTTTCTATTGCTTCACACAGGATATACGGCATAGAAACAGGCCATTCAATCCAACCAGTCCATGCTGGTGTGTTTATGTTCCACTCGAGCCTCCTCCTTTCTTTCCTCATCTAAATCTATCAGCATAACCCTCAAGTTCCACATTCTCACTGCCCTCTGGGTAAAGAAGTTTCTTCTGAGTTCCCTATTGGATTTCTTGCTGACTATCTTACATTGCTGGCTTCTAGTTATGCTCTTCCACACAAGTGGAAACATTCTCTCTGTAGCCACTCTATCAAAACCTTTCATAATTTTAAAGACCTCTATAAGGTTACCCTCAGCTTTCTTTTTTCAAGAGTAAAGAGACCCAGCCTGTTCATCCTTTCCAGATATGTATACCCTTGCATTTAGCCATAACCAACCAGCTGAAATCTTCTAAAAAGCTGAAGATATATAAAATATTGAAGTATTTTAAGTACTAAATAGGATCTATAGGTACACTGGGTATATGTGGATATCGGGGGAAGGACAGGATCTGGCTCAGCCGTGATACCTCATGCAGCTGGCTTGCCTGCCAACATGACCGTCCAGGCTTGCACAGGAAGATTGGCTACTTGGGCAAGGTGCCTGTGAACATCATAGGGCGCACCTTCCGAGGAGGAGGGAAGACAACTGAAGAACTTCTGAACCAGGGCATCGTATGATGGAAACTAGTTTAGCCCGGAAAGTACATTATAAGTTGCATAATAAATTCACCCAACGCACACATCGCACAAGAGAATTGGTGCTGCAATGTTGTAACCCGACGCAGGATTTGTAAATTTACTTTTGTATGTTATAAAACAGATGCTAAAGTGCTTAATGTACATGGGTACAAGACTCCGTGCTAGATTTCTAAAGGAGAGAAGAATTCTATATTTCTAAATCCTGGTTGTGTCAAAGACTATATACGCTGTATGGAGAATGTCCAACACAAAATATCTTCAGTTTCATGCAAAAATGACAAAGTGAAATTATTTTTTCGTAGGTATTATTTCAAACAAAAGTACTGATTTTGTGCCAATTTAAAGGTTTTCTTCCCTCAGCCCCTGCACCAAGCGACTTCTCATCCTCAGTGATTTCAACCTCCATCTCAATTTATCATGCTCTCACTGCTCTGAGTTTACTAGGCTCCTATCCTCCCTTAATCTCGCCCTCCATGTAAACTCACCAACCCATATTCATGGCCACCTCTCAACCTTGCCATCTCTCGTGGCTACTACCAACGTGTCAATTGCAGATAAAATCATCTCTGACCACTTCCTTGTATCGCACTCCACCCACATTCCTCTTCCACTCCCCCAACCCTACTTCCTTCTGTGTCCACCCCTGGAAAAAACTCTCTCCCAACTCTCTTACAACTGCACTTACAAAACCTGAACTGTCCGCCTTTGGCCCTCCATTCACCACAACATTTCTGCAGCTAGCAATCTGCTCATCCAAACCCTCAGCACCACGTTTGACCACCTAGTCCCTATTAAAACAATTACTCTCTCTCACCCTGGCCATTCCCTTTGGTGCAGCCTTTACCTTCACTCCCTTAAGTGCAAGAAACGCAGACTTGAATGGATATGGCGGTCAACTGGTTTACCCATACACCACTAGATCTGGCTGGACCACATAAAGTATTGTTGGGTCCTGCTCTTGTATGCCAAAATTGCTCACTATTCCAGAATCCCTCCATGGCCTCGCCCCCTCCCTTCTCTGTAATCTCCTCCAGCCCCACAACTGCCCGAGATATCTGCGCTCCTCTAATTCTGCCCTCTTGAGCAACCCTGATTATAATCGCTCCACCATTGGTGGCCGTGCCTTCTGTTGCCTGGGACCTAAGCTCTGGAACTCCCTCCCTAAACCTCTCCATCTCTCTTTCCTCCTTTAAGACGCTCCTTAAAACGTACGTCTTTGACCTGAATTGTCCAGCCTTTGGCCCTCCATTCACCACGACATTTCTGTTCTAATTTCTCTTTGTGACTCAGTATCAAATTTTTTGTCTTATAATACTCCTATTGAACTGCCTTGGGACATTTTACTACGTTAAAGGTGCTATATCAATACAAGTTGTTGTTGTTGAATGCTTTGCTGGCTTGTTTGCTGTAGGACTGACCTACTATCTCCTTTCTTACAATCCTGACAGAAAGATACAGATGAAGAAGTGCAAGAGTTTCTTCAGGACAATCTCCACTTGCAAGGAAAGGTAAAAGAACATCATTTCAAATAAAGAAAGAAGCCCTTCTCTTTTATCATCAGTTTCATTTCATTCCATAATTCAGTGTTTTTTCAGACACCAGATAACTATAAATTTCAAATTGTAATCTATCACTAACACCATACAGCGGATTTTCCTGTTACTGCACTTGGGGCCATCTGGGCCCCACACATGGAGGAAATTTGGACTGGGAGGTTTTCCCGCCCATACAGAGGTCGCCCTATTTTCTATCCATTAATGAATTTATGTACGGATCACCCGATAGTCAGCAGTTGATACCAGGCTTCATTATTGGAAAAAAAAGACTTGCATTTATATAGTGCCTTTCATGACCTCGGGACATCCCAAAGTGCTTTACAGTGAAGTGTAGTCACTATTGTAATGTAGGAAACACAGCAGCCAATTGCGCACAGCAAGCTCCCACAAACAGCAATGTGATAATGACCAGATAATCTGTTTTTTTGTGATGTTGATTGAGGACTAAATATTGGTCAAGACACTGGGGATAACTCCCCTACTCTTCTTTGAAATAGTGCCACCGAATCTTGTATGTCCAGCTGAGAGAGCAGACGGACCCTCGGTTTAACGTCTCATCCGAAAGATGGCACCTCTTTCCAAAAGACAGTGCAGCACTCCCTCAGTGCTGTAGTAGAGTGGTCAGCCTAGACTTTTGTGCTCAAGTCACTGGAGTGGGACTTGAACGCACCACCTGACTCAGAGGCGAGAGTACTACCCACTGAGCCACGGCTGACACTTTATTGGCCCCATAGTATTAATGTCAAGATCTATAACATATACATCCACCTCCCTTCCACTGATCACCATTTAAAAGGCTTAAAAATATAATGAAATAAAGTGAAAGACTATAAAGCTATTTCTCAGTTTTCAATGGGAGGGACCTTCTCTCCCATCAAAGGTATTTGTGGGGAAAGATTTTGAAATAAGATTTGTTGGGAGTTTAGAAGCCAGTAAAGGTTCGAGAGGGTAGAGAAGCAGAATGTAGTGAAGAATAGAATGCAGCCCATGGAGATCAGACAATTTACACTTTGTGAAGGGCAGATTTCAGGAAGCCGGCATTGGAATAATTAGATGAATTTTAACCCCCAAAAATGAGTTGGTTTGGGTCAGGTTACAGGTAAAAATGGAAAAAAATCTGAAACCAGACTCCAACCTGTCAACTTTTGGTTTTAATGGAGGCGGGACAAGTGACAAGTGACAAGCAGGTTGGTCATTTAAATACAATGAAGCTGCACGCCTCAGAATTAACCACCATTTTAAATTTAACTCTGGCCGGCTCGGTTTCTCGAGCCTCATGAAACCCAGCTGCTAAAAGGAGGCGAGGACTGCTGGATCCAGGAGGTAAGTGTTTTTCCACTTACCTGCTAGATCCAGTTTATCTGCATCACCCACTCCCCACGATTGGACTGGGGCTCAAAAACTTCTTTGTGTAGCGCCTGATTTTGGACCCCCGATCATGGAACCTCATTTTTTGCCGAATTTTGCAGATGAGGGCGCAAACATTTTCCGGGCAGTATCTGTACCGCCCCGCTGCCATTGCCACCCATCACAAAAGCCGATAATCCAACCCTCAGTATTCATACATCAAGATTTGAAGAGCCCAATTTGAAGGCATAAGAAACTACAAAACTAAGTATTTGTCAATAAGATTGAGACCACCTGTTCAGCTGCCTCGGCCGCACCCCTCCCTTGATCGAGCCCAACAAGCCAAGCTTCCACCAATGTTCCCCCTGCCATAGATCTAAACTCATATATCTCTCGAGTTTCTCTCCGATTTCCCCCTCATGCACTCTCCAAGATTATTTTGTCTATGAGACCCACTTCCTATTCTCTCAGCCCTATTCCCACCAAACTGCTGACCATTTCCTCGCCCCCATTCTAGCTGATACTGTCAATAGTTCCCTCTCCTCGGGTACTGTCCCTGGTTCCTTTCAATTCTACCGTCATCACCCCCCTAAAAAAAAAACACCCTTGACCTGTTCGAATGTCTCCTCCTTTGGCTTAGTGTTAATTTTTGTCTTGATTAGGATTCTGTGAAATGCTTTGGGATGTTTTGCTACATTAAGGGTGCTATATAAATGCAACTTGTTGGTATGATCATGTATGTGCAAACTGGAAGCTTTTGTAGTATTTCTCAGCGATTGCTAATTGGGGTGGGAGTTGCTGGGCCGAATTGTAAGGTAAATGGACTGAACTGAATCAGTAACTTATTCATTTTATAAATGTATTTTGTAGTGTGAGAATTCTTCAGCTATGCGATGGCAAATGGCGTTGTACAAGGACATAGCTGGCAAAGCTGAAGACAGCGATAATCCTGAAAAGATTGTGAAACGGGTGCAGGAGGTCTCTGCAGTCCTGTTTCACTTGGAGCAGGTAAAAGCATCTGTGACACATGTGCAAATATGTTTGGTGCACAGTAGTCACAAGAGTTAAATAACAATAGGAACATCGTACTTTATGAAAGAGTAGCAACAATACCCAATCACTGGGATTGTGTATTTTTCAATGTATTGTTAATCTTAAAGTGACTCAACACATTGCAAGACTCAACATGTGAAACTATAAAATGTTGGATTTGTACTCTGCTGAGCTCCCAATCTGGGCCCTATTGCTTTGGAAAGGTACTGACCTGGGCTCAGATCTCCCAACAGCTCAACTCCTCCCACGATCAATCCCACTATCCTCCACTGCGATCTCCTCCTACCACGTTCCCCGCAAGATCCAACTTCCCGAACCCAGCTCTTGTCACGACCCCAAGTAAATATCGAGGCCATTACATAGAAACATAAAAAATAGATGCAGGAGTAGGCCGTTCGGCCCTTCGAGCCTGCGCCACCATTCAATAAGATCATGGCTGATCATTCACCTCAGTACCCCATTCCTGCTTTCTCTCCATACCCTTTGATCCCTTTAGCCATAAGGGCCACATCTAACTCCCTCTTGAATATATCCAATGAACTGGCATCAGCAACTCTCTGCGGTAGGGAATTCCACAGATTAACAACTCTCTGAGTGAAGAAGTTTCTCCTCATCTCAGTCCTAAATGGCTTACCCCTTATCCTTAGACTATGTCCACTGATTCTGGACTTCCCCAACATCGGGAGCATTCTTCTTGCATCTAACATGTCCAGTCCCGTCAGAATTTTATATGTTTCTATGAGATCCCCTCTCATCCTTCTAAGCTCCAGTGAATACAGGCCCAGTCGATCCAGTCTCTCCTCATATGTCAGTCCTGCCATCCCGGGAATCAGTCTGGTGAACCTTCGCTGCACTCCCTCAATAGCAAGAACGTACTTCCTCAGATTAGGAGACCAAAACTGAACACAATATTCCAGGTGAGGCCTCACTAAGGCCCTATACAATTGCAGTAAGACCTCCCTGCTCCTAAACTCAAATCCCCTCGCTATGAAGGCCAACATAACATTTGCCTTCTTCACCACCTGCTGTACCTGCATGCCAACTTTCAGTGACTGATGAACCATGACACCCAGATCACTAAAGGATAATTAATTTATGTGATTTCCCCGCTCCCCCCAATGTATTGAGCTGAGTATAATTATGACACTTTTTTGGGTCATGGTGCTTTAGAAGTTATTTCACTCCAGGAAATCGTCACAAGTGACCATGAGAGACAACATGAAACCAGGTCCCACTACATGTAGATCCACATCACAAAATCTCCCTCAGATTCATCATAATTATCAGTAATGAATTTTCCCTCTCGCTTGTGTTGCTATAGTTTTGCCTCACGGCTTGCTGCCACCAGTACAATTATTTGGGGGTTTTTAAGGAGGCGTTCCCTCTTGCAATGGTCTTCCCTTTTGTCCCACAGCAGACCTGATATTTGCTGCAAACCAGAAGCTGCAGCACTGCAGCTTATTGCCACTCCAGAGACTTCATATCCTTTAGGATGCTCTCAGATCTGGGTCATTAATGCCCTCCAATATTTATCACCAAACCATTCCAGAATAATCATGCTCAGGCTGGGCTTAGATTACAAAGTAATTAACTAGATTTATTTACTGAAACTAAACATCTAGAACAGCACATGCTCACGTGCAATAACGGCAATAAATCGCCTGGTCTTTCAAAAGTGAACTCTGTTCCTGACACCAGTGAATATAGTGATAGTCTCTTCAATTTGTAACATGCTCCAACAATCACATTTGGTTCTCCTACACCCAGGCTCATCCTGGTTTTGTGATTCCATCCTCCTCTCTCTAGCTTTCCTCCTGTTCACAGACTTTATTGTCCCATTAGTCTTTGAAATACATGGTGAGTTCCAGGTAAATACAAGAAAAATGTCCATTCATTGATTAATGGTGCCTCTGACTATCCTATCTTGATTGAATGATCCATGCAAAGGGATTGCTTACACCACCTAGATAGTGCCTTCCTGCCTTAATTAAAAGAAAGACTTGGTGTTGGCGTAAAAGGAAGACTTCTCTCCCTCGAGGCAGACTACCTGAGATAGGAAGTCGACACCTGCCCTTTCTGTTGAGGTAAAAGGAAGACTTTTTCACGGGGCGGACTACCTGATATAGGTAATTGACACCTCGCCCTCGTCCTCCGTATAACGACCATGGAATCAAACAAACTAAATCTTCAGTTCAACCGGCTTTATTTCGAACAAATACAAGGGAAAGTTCAATCGAGGAACCTTCAAAATACAAGAGATTTCAAGTATAATTTATACAGTTTTTGGAGAGGGGCTACCCTCCTACAAAATCATCGACATTGCACCAGACTTGCTTCCACTCTTAACATGAGTTCTTAGGTGAATGTACAGTCCAATACGAGAACCACAGTCCCTGTCACAGGTGGGACAGAGGGAAGGGGTGGATGGGACAGGTTTGTCGCACGCTCTTTCCGCTGCCTGCGCTTGATTTCTGCATGCCCTCGGCGACGAGACTCGATGTGCACAGCGCCCTCCCGGACGCACTTCCTCCACTTAGGGCAATCTTTGGACAGGGACTCCCAGGTGTCAGTGGGGATGTTGCACTTTATCAGGGAGGCTTTGAGGGTGTCCTTGTAATGTTTCCTCTGCCCACCTTTGGCTCGTTTGCCATGAAGGAGTTCCAAGTAGAGCGATTGCTTTGGGAGTCTCGGGTCTGGAGTAAGAACTATATGGCCTGCCCAATGGAGCTGATCAAATGTGGTCAGTCCTTCAATGCTGGTCGAGAATGCTAATGTTGGTGCATCTGTCCTGCCAGGATCTTGCGGAGACATCGTTGGTGGTATTTCTCCAGCGACTTGAAGTGCCTACTGCACATGGTCCATGTTTCTGAGCCATACAGGAGGGCGGGTATTACTACAGCCGTGTAGACCTTGGTGGCAGTTTTGAGGGTCTGATTTTCAAACACTCTTTTCCTCAGGCGGCCGAAGGCTGCACTGGTGCACTGGAGGCGGTGTTGGATCTCGTCGAGTGTAGTCACTGTAGGAAACACGGCAGCCAATTTACGCACAAACAAGCTCCGCAAACAGCAATGTGATAATTACCAGTTAATCTGTTATGTTGATTGAGGGATAAATATTGACCCTTCTCTTCGATATAGTGCCATGGGATCTTTTACGTCCAATTGAGAGGGCTGATGGGGCCTCGGTTTAAAGTCTCATTCGAAAAACGCACCTTGGACAGTGCAGCACTCCCTCGGCTCGGCACTGCACTGGAAGTGTCAGCCTAGATTTTTGTGCTCAAGTTTCTGGAGTTGGACTTGAACCCACAACCTTCTGACTCAGAGGCAAGGGTGCTACCCACTGAGCCACAGCTGAGACTGTGCATTACATTATTTGCGACTAAAAACACTACATACACTTAATGACTATTATTAATATAAAGCTGTTTTACAGTCTGACCCAATAACAAATTGGACACCAGCTCAAAGAAAATTAACTTGTGTCTAAATGTTCTTTTTTTTTAATTACAATACGGGGAGGAGATGAAATATGTTTCAAAATTAGGCTTTTCGAATGCCTGATCAATACCTTTTCATTCAGAGATCCAACATTTACCTTCCCTCACCCCTGCCAACAACCACACCGCTTGGTTTGCACAGTGCAAAATCCAGCTTCTTGATTTGCTGTAAAAGAAAACACAGCAGGATTGTAACTGTCATGTATTCAACTGTCATTGTAACCCATGTATAAGCTGACCTAAGTTGTACACCTTGAGAACACTGACCACAGGGGGCGAACTTGTGGGAGACACTCCTAATCGGGACTTTCCGGTATAAAAGGGGAAGCTCCACCCACCGTCTATCTCTTGAGGTCTTGGTAATAAAGATAACTGGTCACAGAGTGACCTTCTCTGAAGTATGGGCCTCGTGTACATTTATACTGCATAGTAAGGACATATCATTGGCGACGAGAAACTGGGATTTAAACCACGTGAGCACAGAAGAGAGGTACTGTGTTGGTGATGATTGGGATGACTTTATTGAGAGACTACAGCAAAGTTTTGTCACTAAGGAATGGTTGGGACAGGATTCGGCCGACAAACGCAGGGCTCATCTCCTGACGGTTTGTGGATCCAGAACGTACTCCCTAATGAAGGACCTTCTAGCGCCAGAGAAGCCGGCGGACAAGATGTTCAAAGAGCTCAGTAAGTTGATCGGGGAACACCTTAAACTAGCGAGCATCATGCACATGGCGAGACACCGGTTTTACACGCACCGGCGGCGAGAAGGGCAAAGCGTTCCAGACTTCATGGCAGATCTCCGGCGACTGGCGAGCCTATGTAAGTTCCCAGATGCATGCAGAGCGGAGATGCTGCGAGACTTTTTATTGAGGGCATCGGGCACGCTGGGGTTTTCAGGAAACTGATTGAGACCCAAGACTTGACCTTGGAAGCGGCGGCTCTGATAGCCCAGACAATTATCTCAGGGGAGAAAGAGACTAGAATGATTTATGGCAAAAATCTTGGCTCAAATGCAGCAAACGACCAGAGAGTCAACATTGTTAACGCGGCACACAGTTCTCTAGGCAGACAGGGGCAATCGGACATGCCCGAGCATGTAGTCGAACCCAAAGGGGGAATTCAACAGAGACAATGGCTAGCTGAACGGCGATTCATGCCATCGCAATGGACAATGCGGCCAGGAATGGGGCCATCAACGCCTGTTAATGGTGCGCTTAAGGACAGTTACAGAGACGGTCAGAGACGATCGACTGGTAATGCACCTTTTGTGTCCAACAATAGGGCCTTCAGCTCATGCTGGAGGTGTGGAGGCAAACACCCAGCCAGAACTTGCAGGTATCAGCAATATACCTGCAGAAACTGCAACGTCAGTGGTCACTTGGCGTGTATGTGCAGAAAGCCTGCCGCCAGGTTGATGTACGAGGAGGACGGGCCCAACGTAAGCCCTACGAGGCCAAATGAATACTGGGGGAAATCGCTGGAAGCTGAAGTTCAGTGAGTTCAGGTGGAGCACATATACAGTTCATATACCAGGACGCCACCAGATGAAAGTGCTCCTCAATGGCATTCCAGTATTAATGGAGCTGGACACGGGGGCCAGCCAGTCCCTGATGAGTATCAAACAGTTCGGAAGGTTGTGGGTGTCCAAGGCCAGGAGGCCAAAATTATTGCCGATTGACGCACTGCTACGGACATATACAAAGGAGATTATTCCGGTGCTCGGCAGCGCCACGGTAGACGTGACCCACAAATATTCGGAGAACAGGTTGCCACTCTGGATTGTCCCGGGGGATGGTCCCACACTACTGGGGAGGAGTTGGCTTGCTGTCATGAACTGGAAGTGGGGCGATGTCAATGCAATTTCTTCTGTGGAGCGAGTATCATGCTCATAGGTCCTGGACAAATTTGACTCATTATTTCAACCCGGCATCGGCACTTTCATGGGGACCAAGGTAGTGATTCACATAAACCCGGACACCGGGATAGTACACCACAAGGCCAGTGCGGTGCCGTACGTGATGCGGTAAAAGATAGAATGCGAATTGGACCTCCTGCTGAGGGAAGGTATCATCTCGCCAGTCGAATTCAGTGACTGGGCGAGCCCGATTGTGCCGGTGCTCAAGGCGGATGGGTCGGTCAGGATATGTGGCGATTACAAGGCCATCATCAATCGGGTGTCATTCCAAGACCAGTACCCGCTACCGAGAGCGGACGACCTCTTTGCGAAGCTATCCAATGGCACACTTTTTTCAAAATTGGACCTGACCTCAGCTTACATGACCCAGGAGCTGGCAAGTGAGTCGAAGAAGCTGACCGCCATCACGACACACAGGGGGTTGTTTGAGTATAACAGATGTCCGTTCGGGATTTGTTCGGCCGCCGTGATCTTTCAGCGAAATATGGAAAGCCTCCTCAAGTCGATTCCAAGGACGGTGGTTTTTCAAGATAACATCCTCATTACGGGTCGCGATACTGAAGAACACCTCCACAACCTGGAGGAGGTGCTACGCAGACTGGACCTGGTAGGGCTGCGACTTAAAAAGGCGAAGTGCGTCTTCTTAGCTCCAGAGGTAAAATTCCTGGGGAGGAGGGTAGCAGCAGACGGGATCAGACCAACTGCGTCCAAAACGGAAGCGATCCAGAGAGCACCCAGACCCCGTAACATGACGGAGCTGCGTTCGTTCCTGGGGCTCCTGAACTATTTTGGTAACTTTATTCCCAAATTGAGCACGCTGTTAGAGCCGCTACACATGCTCCTACGCAAAGGTCGCGATTGGGTCCGGGGGACAGCCAGGCTTTTGATGGAGCATAACAAATTGCGTGCTCTAACAATCAGTTAATGCTATATGACCCATGTAAGAAACTTGTTTTAATGTGTGATGCGTCATCCTATGGGGTCGGGTGTGTGTTGCAGCATGTTAATGCCAAGGGTCAGTTACAGCCGGTAGCTTATGCCTCCAGAAGTCTGTCCCAGGCAGAAAGGGACTACGGGATGGTAGAAAAGGAAGCGCTTGCAAGTGTATATGCAGTAAAAAAAAAATGCACCAGTACCTGTTTGGCAGGAAGTTTGAGCTGGAGACAGATCACAAACCCCAAACATCCCTTTTGGCCAACAACAAGTCCATAAATGCAAATGCAAATGCATCGGCCCGCATACAGAGGTGGGCACTCACGTTAGCCGCCTTTGACTACAATTCGGCACAGATCGGGCACTGAAAACTGCGCCGATACACTCAGCAGGCTCCCACTAGCCACCACCGAGGGGCAACCGAGCAGGCTGCTGAGATGGTCATGGCTGTTGAAGCTTTCGAAAGTGAAGGCTCACCCGTGACAGCCTGTCAGATTAAAGTCTGGACAAACAGAGACCCGCTATTGTCTTTAGTCAAGAAATGTGTCCTGAATGGGGACAGGGCATGCCCTGAGGAATTTAAACCATTTCACAGGCGCAAGGATGAACTCTTGATTCAGGCCGATTTCCTATGGGGAAGCCGAGTAGTCATGCCCCAGATGGGCAGAGAGGTGTTCATCAGAGAACTCCACAATGAGCACCCAATGGGCATTGTCATGATGAAGGCAATTGCCAGGTCACATTTGGTGGCCAGGGATAGATGAAGATCTGGAACTTTGTGTTCGCAGGTGCAACACGAGTGCTCAGCTGGGCAACGCACCCAGGGAAGCCCCCCTTAGCCGATGGTCCTGGCCTGCCAAGCCATGGTCACACATCCATCTGGACTACGCAGGTCCTTTCATGGGAAAAATGTTTTTGGTTATAGTAGACACCTACTCCAAATGGATTGAGTGTGCCATTTTAAATTCAAGCACATCCTCTGCCACGGTAGGAAGTCTATGGGCAATGTTCGCCGCCCATGGTCTACCGGACGTCTTTGTCAGCGACAATGGCCCGTGCTTCTCAAGCACTGAATTCCAGGACTTCATGGCAGGCAATGGAATCAACCATGTCAGAACGGCACCGTTCAAGCCGGCCTCAAACGGCCAGGTGGAACGAGCAGTGCAGATAATCAAACAGGGGATGCTGAGAATCCAAGGGGGTTCCCTACAAAGCTGCTTATCAAGCCTCCTGTTGGCAAATAGATCCCGACCACACTCGCTCACAGGGGTTCCACCCGCAGAGCTGCTAATGAAAAGGACGCTCAAAACCAGGTTATCCCTTATACACCCTACTATGAAAGAAATTGTTGAGAGCAGGTGTCAGTCACAATGTGACTACCATGACAGGAATGTGAGGACGCGATGTATTGATGTCAATGACCCTGTTTTTGTCCTTAAATACGCTGCAGGGCCCAAATGGCTCGCAGGTACTGTGATTGCCAAAGAGGGGAATAGGATTTTGGTAGTTAAACCTACCAATGGACAAATCTGCCGCAAACACGTGGATCAAACTAAAAGGAGGTTCAGCAACCCCATAGAAGAAGCAGAGGAAGAACACGACGTAGAGTTCACTCCACCACAGGTGACCGAACACCGGAACCAAGTGGAGGAGAGCCCAGTCACTGTGGGCAGTCTGGACAGGCCTGAGGCACCGCAAACAGCAGACACTCAGGCCAGCACCCAACAACCGGAGCCCCAACTCAGGCGCTCTACAAGGGAGTGTAAACCACCAGAGAGACTCAACCTGTGATCCCAATAAGACTTTGGGGGGGGAGGTGATGTCATGTATTCAACTATCATTGTAACCCATGTATAAACTGACCTAAGTTGTACATCTTGAGAACACTGACCACAGGGGGTAAACTTGTGGGAGACGCTCCTAACCTGGACTTTCCGGTATAAAAGGGAAAGCTCCACCCACCGTCTGTCTCTTGAGGTCTTGGTAATAAAGGTAACTGGTCACAGAGTGACCTTCTCTGAAGTGTGGGCCTCGTATGCATTTATAGTAAGGACATATCAGTTACTGTCCCCCGTTTCTTTCACGTTTAGTAGAAGGGATGTGGTTTTAAACTAGTAATAATGACCAGCAGTGCATTTATCATTGCTGAGGTGGGGGGAACCAGCTACTTAAAGATTACGCAACAGTACCTTTTTACTGCAACGTGTTACTGTCCCCAAGATGCTGTGCTAGATTTTGTCCTCGTTGACTATGAATGGGCATCAAATCTAGCCCACCAAGCGCCACCAGTGCTGCATCTAAAAACAGAAAATGCTGGAAATACTCAGCAGGTCGGTCAGCATCTGTGGAGAGAGAAACAGAGTTCACGTTTCAGGTCGGTGACCTTTAGGGCTAGTATCTGTTGCAGTAGGTAATGCATTAAAAGGCGATTATATTGAGCGTGAGCATGTGTATTTTGTATGAATTTTCATGTCAGTGATATTCTGGAACTTCTTTGCTGTTTAGACAGAACATCCTTTCAAGTCCAAGAAGATGGTCTGGCACAAGCTGTTGTCTAAGCAGCGCAGGAGAGCTGTGGTCGCGTGTTTCAGAATGACCCCTCTGTATAACTTACCAAGGTAAGATATCATGCAAAGTAACATAGACCCAGAGAAAGGTGCTTTCCCCTCCAGTTATCATGCCAGTATATATGTATTTCAAATTGCTCAACATTCGATTTTCTTGCCCATTGACTATGAAGGAGTAATAAATCTAGGCCAATAGTCTATGGTCTTTCAAGACAGTAGTGTTTAATTTGTTTCCATAAATCATTAGCTCCAGAAAATTAAAATCATATGAGGAAATCCTGAATATTGAATTATAATCTGTTCACTGTTGTGTGCTCTCTCAATACAACGAAGTCGAACAGAAACTGTCAACAAAATAAAACCTGCCCTGAAGATTTGGAAACTTCTAGATAACGTTTACACTGCCCTTCTCTCCATGATCCAACTTTATATATTTTTCCACCATTTATTTTAGCAGTTGGAATAAAACCCAGGCGTGTTAACTTTCTTTTGTTTCAGCAATTTTCAATTCACAGAAAATTTTTACAAACAAAATTTGTATTGCAAACAGTTCTTTAGTGGTATTATGCAAGATCTCAATGCAAGATATATCTGATTTATGTTTATTCATACCTGTCGGCTCATAACAATATAAGATGGTGAGGCTGTCTTTCTTTATGATGACTGTTAAGGGTCTTGTATGAACTAAGTTTGGGTAGTCTGAAATAGTCAAGGACTTTGATTCCGAACCATGTCTGTCAATCTCAGGGTTTAATATACACTGTGGGATTGCTCCTTGCGCCTGAATGAAGAGGCCCGAGGCGTATTTCCATCGAGCTGGTGAGCGTCACACAACAACAGGCCATTTCTAGGCCATTGTGCTTACGGTATTTTAAGAATGGAGGAGAAGGGGAAGCAGGAAGCCTTTGGCTAACAGAACTGGTAGTGGGTGCATTTTGTGGTCGGCACATTCACCATCCTGCTAAAATTACCCCATGTTCTGGAGCTTTAACAAGCTTAAAATACTATGTCGGTCACTGACTATTGCTGGCTGGAGTACTTGCTTTGTTGAGATTTAACACATGCATACTGTGGTTGTAACAAACAAGTGTTTAGAGCGTTACAGGAGTGAGAGCTGAGCTGAAGAACACTGCACAAAATCAGTAAAGTCAAATACCAAAGTTTTGTTACAGCTTTAACATCTGGGTTTTTTTGTGAATGCATATTGAAAGTGTTACAGTATTTAACTAAACATCTTTTGTTCTCCGTACCCATTTGTGATTTATGTTGGTGTCTAAACAATTTCTGCAATGGTTATATTGCTCAGAAAGACTTGAATGTAGAAAATTTGTCCTCTTCTCTCAGACACAAAATTAGCTATTACTTCATGAACGCCTATCGAGAATTGTGGCTTCGCAGAGCGTGTGAGGGAACGGACTTTGCAAGTCTAGTATACCTACTGATGGTAACGTAGACTTAGCGTGACCACCACTACACTAAATCTTAGTTAGCAATGCACATGGTCCATTGACAAGCCTGTTGTACAATTGCAGCAATATCTGATTGGTCAGAGCAACAAGTTGCGGATCTGAAATTATCCTTTAGTTTGGAATTGGAGCATCTAAAGTAAACACAAACTAATGGACATCCTATTTAGTCAGGATTAGTGCAATGAGTTTAAGACGTGTGGGTGAATGACCAAGCAGAACATCAAGTCAAAAAAAACAGGTGAGATAAATTAAGTAGTAGTGATTTTTTTTAACACCTTAAAATAAATAGGAATTCTGAAAGGAAAATAAGTCACAGTGAATCTAAAACTGATGACAGAAAGTTATACTGACCTGATATATTTTTACCAATAGCAAAATATTCTAGCCTTGAAACTATGGGCTAAATTTTGGCCACCATTCTGCACCGTTTTTTTGGCGTATGATGCTTTTTTTTGGAGTAGACTAAAATCTAAGTTTTGCCAAATTTTCTGCGCCGTTCTAAAGTAGGTACGTCCGATTTTTTTTTTAGTTCCCAATTTTTTGACGTTACTGGGGACAGAACCTGTCAGGTGCGCCACCTCTGGCCATTTAAGGAATTTGGCCAAGTATGATTTCTTTCTAAAATGGCGCATTGCACCCTTCCTTGCGCTTAAGGAAATCGGTATAGAGAAGATGCCATTGTTTTAGCTGAGCCGAAGACACAGCACTGGAGGGAGGGGGGCCATTCGGTCCGGGAGAGAGTGGCACAGTGGGAGGGGTGGCATTCGGCCTGGGATGACGGCGGGCGGGGGGGGGGGGGCCTTTCGGCCAGCGATCCGTGCCTCGAGCTCGGTGATCATTGGAGAGTGGAGAAAACCAGTTTGTTGCAGAGCTAACAATAAATAGTGAATATTACCCCCAACCTTCATGTTATCCTGTGTATTTTGTGCTGTATGCGTTCCAAATCTCTGCCTCGAGCGTCACATCACCATAGAAACTGCGCCTAGTGATGCGCATGTGCAGACCAGCATGTGGTCCATGGAATATGGCGTCAACCTTTTGCAGGGAGAGGGAAAAGGTGTGAGTGCTTTGTGTGAGTAGTTTCATTTTGTTTGCAACTAAGAAAAAACAATGGGTGTGATCCTAGCAATGCCTCATGTAGTAAGAGCGTTTTGCTTCAAGGCTATGCAAAGGGGCAGATTAATAAGACAACAATATCTCAGGAACCAGAGAGCTCGAAGAATGATGGCGAGGAGGCCTTACCTGGATCGGGTGTTCAGCGAGAGGCGCTCATACCCGCACCTGACTGAGGCAGACTGCATTCTCAGGCTGTGTTTTCGGAAGGAGGTGATCACCGAACTCTGCCAACCGATCAGGGCAGATGTGCAGCCTAGAAGTGGGAGGAGGACTGCATTATACATAGAGGTCAAGGTGACTGCAGCATTAGCCTTCTATGCCTCTGGCTCATCCTAGGCTTCAAATGGGGACATATGCTGCATCTCCCAGCATGCGACACATAGCTGCATTCGACAGGTTACGACTGCACTGTATGCCCGCAGGGACAACTACATCAAGTTCCCCATGACTGCCCAGGCAATGCATGACAGGGCTGTGAGCTTCTTGGAGTGCTGGCTTCCCCTAGGTGCAAGGTGTGATAGACTGCACCCACATCGCCTTGCGAACACCTTTGATCGATTCAGAGGTTTACAGGAACAGGAAAGGGTTCCACTCACTAAATGTCCAGCTGATCCGCGATGTCATGCAGTTGATGCCAGATTCCCTGGGAGCACCCATGATGCATTCATCTTACGCGAGAGCGCTATATCTGCCATTTTTCAGCAGCAGCCAGAAGGGCAGAGCTGGCTACTGGGGGACAAGGGTTACGGGCTCGCCACCTGGCTCATGACCCCCTTACGTAATACCTGGACAGAAGCTGAGCGTCAGTACAACATGTCCCACATAACCACATGCAGCATCATTGAAAGGACAATTGGAATACTAAAGCAGCATTTCCGATGCCTGGACCATTCTGAAAGCTACCTGCAATACTCCCCTGAGATGGTCGGTCAGTTCACTGTCGTGTGCTGCATGCTGTACAACTTAGTGATCATGAGGCAACAGGCACTGGAAGTTGAAGAGCAACCTCAGTCAACGGGGATGAGGAGATTGGACGAGCAAGCTGACGAGGAGTAGGAGGATCAGCAGCAGGAGGAGGAAGCAATGCCACCACCTCAACCCGCAGGACAACGGCGGAGGAGGGGGCCCTTGTGCACCTATAGCCATTGCAAGAACCTTGTGTCAGTGGCTAACCCTTGAACGCTTTGTTGCATGAAGGCTAGGCGGCACATTTGATCATGCACCATGTTGGTTGAATGTTGTTAATTTAAAGAATAATTTCACCATGTTGGTTGACTTGCATTAATTTAAAGAATAATGTTCATGATTCTGGTTTAATTGAAAAAAGAATTACGTTTATTAAACATTTGGACACTTGTACTTAACTTTGATTAAAAAATATTTTTGTTACAAACTTTAAACTTTTCCATTAAGATCACCTCCAAACTTGCTTTTCAAGTTCCATGACTGAAAAACTTTAAACTTTTCAATTAAAATCAGTTAAATAACAATAACATTAAGAACAACAGTAACAACAACAACAAACAAACTTTAGCTGCAGCTATCTCTCCTCCCCCTTATTCTAATACCGCCCGCCACGTGCTTGCCCTTGCTGACTCTACCCCTGGTCGGTGACTCAGGCCTTCTCCCGCTGGAACCAAGTTGCTTTTTTTGAGCATCTCGTGGACAGTGATGTTCTTGTTGGCAGGTGTGGGCCCTAAGAGACGGCATTATGGCAGGCCTGGCTCAGGCCCCTCCGCCTCTTCCTCAGACTGTGGATGCACCGGCACACGACCTGAGGTTAGTCTGGGGATTGGAGTGGAAGTGTCACCATTGAATCCGTCATTCACCGCTGGCCAATGAGAGCCTGGACGTGTTCCCTTATTGCAGCAGCTAATTCCAACATTCCCTCCTTAATCTGCCCCGACAGCGTATTGGCTACCTCCGACATTCCCTCCGTATTGTGTTGCGACAGTGTTCCCATTTCTCCCAAGTGTCGTTACTACTGACGACAATCCCATTATCACATGATTCACCCCACCAATGGTGTCCAGGAGTGATTGGGGAAGCTTGATGATCTCCCCACTCATTGCACTGAACTGAACCACTTCTGTTGTATCCTGCATGTCAGGAGAGCGCTCTCAAGCTCTCCTTCCCATCCTCACCCTGGTCCTCACCCTGGGTGTGGCTCGCTGCAACGCACAGGGACCCGCAACCTCAGACTGTGGGACACCATGAAATGTCCAGCAGTCCGGAAAGGAGTTGGCACATCCATGTGCGGCACCACCGCATCCAGATTTAGTGTCACAGTCCCAATATTGGGGTCTTCCCGCTCCCCCTGATCTTCCTGCTCATCCTCTTCCTGATCTTCCTGTGGAAGTTCTGCATTTAGGTCAGGCTCCTCCTTGAATTATGTTCTTCTTTGGCAAGGGTTGTGCTTCCTCAGGGATGGACGCAACTTCTGCAAAATATAACACAGCAGACGATTGGTTAGTAACAGAGAAGGGGACAGGGTGGCATGAGTAGGCTCACACAGTGCAGGCTCATTTGAAGGACCATGATGAATGAGGCCATACCCTTCTCTGTAAGCTAGGCCCAGCTTGTGCACCGGTTGTTGACCTTCAAGAGCCAACACCTATCATACCAGCGATCCTCGCTTCCGGGGTGTCAGTGGGTGCATATTTGCGGAACCTCCTCCAGTTTTTGTTCGCTCTCTGTTTATGTGCGCCACCTTCCTCTGCAAAGATGAACATAAAACTTAAGAGAAGGGGTCTGCTGTGGTGGCACACACAGGTGGTCACATTTACAATTGTAATTCCAGTGCATAAATGAAAATATTACTTACAGAAACTATTTGGCCAAGGTCCTGCCACTTTTTGCACTGCCTGCCGGTCCTCTGAGTAGTCACCATTACAGAGAAATCATCTCCAACGTTGTCCCAACGTGTTATGTATTAATGCTTGGGGGGTCACCAGACACCAGAGGGCGCCGTGGCCGGAAGTCATCGGGTTGTATGCATGTGGTTTGGTCACCTGTATATAAGCTGGGTGTCTTTGTCGCGCAGGCACTCTTGGGCTGGAATAAAGATGGATCAGGTTGCACCTGAATGAGTCTACAGTAGCCAGACTCTTGAGTCATTACAATTGGTGACGAGGTAATTTAAGAACCTTTGCATGCACAATGGGCACTGTTGGAATCCTGGAGAGATTCGTAGAGGGCGAGGATTGGGCGGATTTTGTTGACCGCCTGGATCAGTATTTTGTGGCCAACGGCAAGGAGGCAGAGGCCTACGCAGTTAAGCGCAGGGCAGTTCTCCTCTCTGTTTATGGTCCGAAAATTTACGGCCTCGTGAAGAATCTTCTCTCGCCTGTACGTCCGGCGGAAAAAGGGTACGAGGAATTGTGTACGTTAGTGGGTAGCCATCTGAAGCCAAAAGAGGGGATCATCATATCACGCTACCGTTTCTACACGCATGTTCATGCTGAGGGCCAGGACGTGTCGGGATTTGTCGCCGACCTGTGACGTCTTGCTGAGCCGTGTAAGTTCGGGAACTTGCTGGAAGGCATGCTGCGTGATGTCTTTGTGATAGGCATCAGCCATGATGCAATCCTCAGAAAGCTGTTGGCTGCAGAGACGCTGGATTTGAAAAAGGCCATCGCGACTGCCCAGGCATGCATGACGACTGATGATAATTTGAGGCAGATATCATCGACGAGTCGGAGTTCCATGGCAAGTACTGTAAACAAGATGGCATCGTCTTCGGGCAGAGCTGCTTACGCGAAACCTGCCTCTGCTCAGAGCCGGCAACTGGTTCGATCCAGATTTCACCCTGTTGGTGTTGTGGGGGCAATCATCGGCCTCATCAGTGTCGGTTTAGACAATACTCATGCAATGGATGTTCGAAAGTGGGGCATCTTCACAGGATGTGTCCACAACGGGGTAAGCATGGTGCGGCTCACCACGTGGTTGATGACGACCAGTTCTGTGATGGCTCGGATATGCAACCCGAGGAGGAAGTGAATGGACTGTATTCATTCCTGAGCAAGAGCTAGCCGATAGTCGTTCATGTGAAGCTGAATGGCATGCCTGTATCAATGGAGCTGGACACGGGTGCGAGCCAGTCGATAATAAAACAAAGGAAATTCAACAAGCTGTGTGACACAAAGGCTGCGAAACCGAAGCTGAGTCCAGTCAATGCCAGGTTGCGTACTTAGACTAAGGAACTCATACCGGTGCTCGGCAGTGCAGCAATCGAGGTGTCATATGACGGTGTGGTTCACGAGCTACCATTACGGATCGTCCCAGGTAATGGTCCAACGCTGTTCGGCAGGAATTGGCTCGAGATAATCAAGCTGAACTGGAATGATGTCAAGATGTTGTCTTCGGTGGATGATACTTCGTGTGCTCAAGTATTGAAAAAGTTTCCTTCTTTATTTGAACCGGGCATTGGTAATTTTACGGGAGCCAAGGTGCAGACTCCAATGCAAGGACTGTATCACAGAGCTCGGTCTGTTCCGTACATGATGAGGGAGAAGGTTGAAATTGAGCTTGACAGACTCCAGCGTGAAGGGATCATATCACCGGTCGAGTTTAACGAGTGGGCCAGTCCCATTGTTTCTGTGTTGAAGAGTGATGGCACTGTCAGGATTTGTGGAGACTACAAGGTTACGATTAACTGATTTTCGAAACAGGATCAGTATCGGTTACTGAGGGCTGTTCGCCATGCTAGCTGGTGGAAAGTCGGTCACGAAACTGGATCTGACATCTGCCTATATGACCCAGGAGCTTGTCAACACGTCGTAGAAACTTACCTGCATCAACAGCCATAAAGGACTGTTCGTCTACAACAGGTGTCCTTTTGGGATTCGTTCGGCTGCAGCCATATTTCAGAGGAATATGGAGAGTTTACTGAAGTCTGTTCCTAGAACTGTCGTGTTTCAAGATGACATTCTGGTCATAGGTCGCGCCACTGCTGAACATCTGAACAATCTTGAAGTAGTCCTACAACGTCTGGACAAAGAATGACTCAGGCTGAAACGCTCGAAGTGTGTATTCATGGCACCGGAAGTCGGATTTCTCGGGAGAAAGATTGCTGCTGATGGCATCAGGCCCACTGATTCGAAAACAGAGGCCATCAAAAATGTGCTTAGGCCTCAGAATGTGACAGAGCTGCGTTCGTTCCTTGGGCTACTCAACTACTTTGGTAATTTCTTACCTAGATTGAGCACTTTGCTAGAGCCATTGCAGGTGTTACTAAGAAAAGGCGACAACTGAGTCTGGGGTGCGTCTCAAGACAGAGCCTTTGAGAAAGCCAAGAATCTGCTATGTTCAAACAAGTTGCTTGTTCATTATGATCCGCGTAAGCGTCTTGTATTGGCCTGTGATGCTTCATCATGTGGGGTTGGCTGCGTACTCTAACAAGCAAATGAATCGGGCAAGCTACAACCTGTTGCGTATGCTTCGAGAAATCTGTCTCAAGCGGAAAGGGCTTACAGTATGGTAGAGAAAGAAGCTTAGGCCTGTGTGTACGGGGTAAAAAAAAATGCACCAGTACCTGTTTGGTCTTCGTTTTGAACTAGAAACGGATCACAAGCCACTCATTTCATTGTTTGCGAAAAACGACGGTATTAATACCAATTCATCGTCCCGCATTCAAAGGTGGCCGCTGACATTGTCTGCCTATGATTACATCATCTGTCATAGACCTGATACTGAGAATTGTGCCAATGCACTGAGTCGTCTGCCCTCACCCACAATTGAGATGCCTCAACCTGCAGATCTACAGTTACTGCTCAACAAGTTAGGATCTGGACCAGCCATGGCCCTATTTTATTGTTGGGAAATGGTGTGTACTCAGTGGGAATTGGTCTGCCATACCTATGGATGCGTGAGGAGACCAAACCTTACAACCGTCGCAAGGATGAGCTGTCCATTCAGTCAGACTGTTTACTGTGGGGTAATCGTGTAATCATGCCTAAGAAAGATAGAGAAAAATTTGTACGTGAACTTCATTGCACTCATCCTGGTATTGTCATGATGAAGTCCATTGCTCGGTCTCATGTATGGTGGCCTGGAATTGACTCTGATATGGAATCATGCGTGCATCAGTGTAATACTTGCATGCAGCAAAGTAAAGTACCAGCGGAATCTCCGCTCAGTCTTTGGTCGTGGCCATCCAAACCTTGGTTGAGGATCCACATTGATTTTGCGGGCCCGTTCCTAGGAAAAATGTTTTTTTGTCGTACTAGATGCATATTCTAAGTGGATAGAGTGTGTTATTAGGTCATCCAGCACGTCTACAGCTACTATTGAGAGCCTTCGTATCATGTTTGCTACTCATGGTTTGCCTGACATTGTTGTGAGTGACAACGGACCTTGTTTCACTAGTCTTGAGTTCCAGGAGTTCATGAAACTCAGTGGCATCAGACATGTGAGATCAGCTCCATTCAGACCTGCTTCTAATGGTCAAGCAAAGCGTGCCGTTCAAACGATCAAGCAAAGTATGAAACGTGTAACTCGGGGCTCACTGCAGAGACGGTTGTCATGTATATAGCTCAGTTACAGGTCAAGACCTCATACGCTTACTGGGCTTCCTCCTCTCAACTACTGATGAAGAGAAATCTCAAGACCAGGCTTTCTCTTGTTCATCCTGATTTAAATGATCGTGTTGAAAACAAACGTCGAAGTTAGCAATAGTGTCATGATCATGTTACCGTGTCACGTGGCATCTCGGTCAACGATCCGGTTTATGTACTGAACTATGGTCAAGCTCCAAAGTGGATTGCCAGCACTGTTACAGCCAAGGAGGGTAACAGAGTGTTTATTGTTGTGCTCAAGAATGGGCAAACATGCAGGAAACACCTTGACCAGGTTAAACCGCGGCACACGGATGAACTGGAAGCGAGTGAGGAAGATGCAGTCAGTGACCAACCAACCATTGTTCACTCATCAGAGGACTCTGCTGACATTACTGACTCTGAACCTTCAGTCTCTGATGTGATCTTGACCTCTCCCATCAGATCGGCTACTCAGCCCTCAGTCTCAACAGACTCAGAACGTTCACCCAGAGCCAAAGTTGAACTGAGACGATCAACTCGTGAGAGGAAAATCCCAGACCGTCTTAATTTGTAAAAAGACTGTTGTTAAGATTTTAAAAGGGGGATGTTATGTATTAATGCTTGGGGGTCACCAGACACCAGAGGACGCCGCGGTCAGAGGTCATCGGGCTGTTCGCTGGTGGCATTTGTGCTTGGTCACCTGTATATAAGCTGGGTGTCTTTGTCACGCTGGCATTCTTGGGCTGGAATAAAGATGGATCAAGTTGCACCTGAGTGAGTTTACAGTAGCCAAACTCTTGAGTCATTACAATTTGTCTGGTGACCCCCAAGCATTAATACATAACACAATGTTTGTTCATTTCTCTGGGCTTTACTTTAATTGGACCTTTGTTCTGAAGCTCCTGTCATCTGCTCTCAATGCTAGAAACCAGGGCCTCAGTTTCATCTGCTTGAAAATTCCTGTTCTTTGTCCCATGATCCATATTGCAGCATCTCCGACTTTTATACTCACAAGCAGCTCTGAAAGTGCGCAGCACAACACAATCATCACGTGCAAAACTGGAATTTTTTTCAGTGGGTGCCTTTCGGCCCGGGATAGCAGCAGCTCCTTGGGCGGTGGGGGGGGTGCCATTCGGCCCAGGATAGGAGCGGCACCTGGGGCAGGAGATGGCCTTTCAGCTCGGGATAGGAGCGGCACCTGGGGCAGGGGAGGGTCTTTCAGCCCAGGATAGGAGCGGCACCTGGGGCAGGGGAGAGTCTTTCAGCCCAGGATAGGAGCGGCACCTGGGGCAGGAGATGGCCTTTCAGCTCGGGATAGGAGCGGCACCTGGGGCAGGAGATGGCCTTTCAGCCCAGGATAGGAGCGGCACCTGGGGCAGGAGATGGCCTTTCAGCCCAGGATAGGAGCGGCACCTGGGGCAGGAGATGGCCTTTCAGCTCGGGATAGGAGCGGCACCTGGGGCAGGAGATGGCCTTTCAGCCCAGGATAGGAGCGGCACCTGGGGCAGGAGATGGCCTTTCAGCTCGGGATAGGAGCGGCACCTGGGGCAGGAGATGGCCTTTCAGCCCAGGATAGGAGCGGCACCTGGGGCAGGAGATGGCCTTTCAGCTCGGGATAGGAGCGGCACCTGGGGCAGGAGATGGCCTTTCACCTCGGGATAGGAGCAGCACCTGGGGCAGGGGAGGGTCTTTCAGCCCAGGATAGGAGCAGCACCTGGGGCAGGAGATGGCCTTTCAGCTCGGGATAGGAGCGGCACTGGCTGGAGCGGAGGGCCTTTCGGCCTGGGATAGGAGCGGCACCGACGGGGGTCCTTTTGGCCCGGGATAGCAGCGGCATCATTTTCCATTTCCAGTCCAGCCTCAGCCCTTCTTCAGTTTCCATTCCCAGCCTCAGCCCTTCAGAGTGCCCCTCGTTACCCTGGCAACATTAGTTTTTGGCACAGAGCTTAAGGCCAATGTGCGCTGCACCACATTGAAAGTTAATTCTAGCGAAGCTCAGAACTTTTTTTTTCTGGCGCAGTCTGGCCACAAATAAATTGGACGTACCTCTTCAACTGCGCCAAAAATCATCCATGTGGAAAATGGAGCCCCATACTTTGACTATCAGCAAGAATTAATGCCACTTTTAAAGTGGCAATCAAAAGAGTTTCATGTGAATGCATTGAGCACTCACACAGTGTAATTTCAAGGCCATCTCTATAAATGCTTCATACAAATAACTTCATACTAGTTACATAAAAATGATTAGATTTGAAAATGTTTGGTGCATAACCTGCCTAGATTTTCTGTAATTGGTATTGCCTGAACCTACCCGACATAGTCATATTTATCTATTGTGGAGAAATGTAAATACAAAATACAAAGTTAAAGAAATTACCATAAAGATAATGAGGTCTTCGTTTACCCCTTCCCGTGTTCTCTGACCTATCAGCGGAGCAAAATTGTACAAGTGCTGTCTCTAACAGTTGTGTGATAAGATAGTGTAACCACTAAAGTCGTGGCTTTATTCCCAACCACTCCTATTTTCACTCTCGCCTTTCCTCAGGCATCGCGCATCTAACCTCTTCATCGAAGGTTATAGAAATTCCTGGATTGACACCGAGGAGCACTCGTTTGAAGATAAACTAATAGATGATCTGGCTGTAAGTACTGGTTTCTGTGAGCGGGCGTGCAGCCATGCTGTACCAGTACATACAACCCTGTTTCTGCACCATATGCTGTCGCTTGTATTTTTACGTCAAGTCTGTGGCACAGTTATGCCTTGTCTCCTGTCACTTTGTGTTGCATGACTGGAAACTAGAAATAGCTGCACCCAAGGAATGAAGTCTTTCGTATGGCAGAGCTATGATAAAGACTGCATTTCAGCTAAGAAACCTTTTACAACAAAGTCTGCAAGTCATTCTTCTGATTTAGTTTGTTCCTCTAAGTACTTGATTATCCTTCACAAAGTTCACAGGTCTAGTTTTCAGCCGAACGAGCCTATTTGCCATCTGAAGGACTAGTTACACTAGAACTGGAACTGTGTACACCAGGACCAGTGGATCTGGATTAATATCAAAAGAGGTCAAAGAATGAAGTGTAAACTCGATGATATGATACATTCATCTAATAAACAATGGTTTGGGTAATGATGACTTGAATTAACTGCAAAGAATATTTGCCCATGTAAATGATTTGTACACAGTAATTCAGTTGGTAGCCCTCAATTTGCATATGTTCCACAAATGTAGACTCACTTTCTCCTAATCAAAGTAATCCTTAACTTACAATAAGCCATATTCATTATTCCCTAATTAATAAGCACCTTTTGGGGTATTATATAGCTATACATCTATCTATACAATTAAATGTTTTGTGCCTATAAGAATGTATTATTATTGCCTTCAGCTTTGCTAAAGGGCCCATGCTAACCACATGATCGTGTACTCACCACAGGCCAATCATAGAGTCATTCCGAGAACGAATTCCACAAGACTATTTTTATTTTTACTCATGCTTCCTTTTTTTTGCTCTTCTAAATTTCGTTTACTATATTTTAAATTATTTTTGGTGGTGTGTTTTGTCATTTTATAAATATCTTATCACAAATAGCCAAGTCCTGGACTTCAAATTTCTGGATTGATATGGAGAACAATCATTTAAAGATAAACTAATAGATGATCTGGCTTCAAGTGCTGCTTTTTATGAGCTGCCCTGTAGCCTTGCTTACCAGTCTGTACAACCCGCTCTTGTCTAACATGAATCCCATCCTTTCCTCTTGCCACCAGACTTAGCCCAGTGCTCCATACCTGACTTGCTCAGCCTCTGCTTTACATGACCCAAATCTTCCCTCTTTTAAAAGCAGGGCCATATGCTAAGGTCCTGGACAGTTCATGTCTTTATTCTCCCTAACCAGCAGCTCTGATAAAATAGGAAACAAAGGCCTTCCATACAAATGCATTAAACCTTAGTACTTCTATATTACCAGCACTCATTTCTAAGCTAAAGTGAGAGAGAAGAGTGAAGAACATGAAGGATTGGAAGACTACGACAGAATGAAGGAAACACAAAGGGCTAGAAATTCGGTTGCTTAGCACCACCAGTTAGCGCCCGAGAGAGTCACTAACTGGCTGCTAAATCCTTACTGCCCGAGTGCTGCATTGGCAGCGCCTCCCGCGACCTTCAGTGGTCTACCGGCAGCGCTGACAGTTAGCACTGCGCACTCTAGCGCCATCCACTGGGTGATGTCTGAGTGTGCAGTGCCCCAGTAGCGCCGCAGTCGCGAACTTGACTGCTCTCGCCTGTCGTAGTGCCTGGCGCTACTTCCGACAGGGAAAGCAGACATGGAGAAGGTGGGCAGTTAAAATTATTTTATTTTACATTAATACATCTCTTCTAGATGCTGGACACTGTGGTTTAGCTGCCTGGGCTTTTCTTTGACTTTTCGGGTGGTCCAGCTGACCTTCCCTTTATGCGCTGGGATGCCAGTTTCCAAGCGCCAGAACTTCAGCAGCGCTCCCGCCACAGTGCTCCAGTAATCAGGCTTAGCGCCCTGAGAGAAGTGTGGAGCGCTTCCCTTAGCGCTCCACTCCCCTCTTGGGGCGCTAAAAGTGAATATCGCGGTTGAGGCGGTAAACATCGCCCGGCACGAAAGTTAGCGACCAAGCAGTATTACCGCCTCAAACAGGGTTATAATTAATTTTTAGCCCAAAGAATTAGAAATTGGGAAATCAGCAGAGGCAGTTATATGAAAATAAAGATACAGAAATGTTATCTTTCTTATTGTGCAACAGCAATGTTGCAAGGAATTGGCTTATAATAATTAATCTATTTATACTATTTGCACCATAAACTTGATCACAATGGGAAAACCAAAATATTAGGCTTTTCCCTGTTTAACGCTGTGTGATATATTGCATTTATGAATGCCATATTTATAGGTTTGCATGCTAGATGTTTTTGTGGAGTAACATCACCAGGACTTCACACCCCCTACAATCCAGAGAGTACCTTTTGGCCCAATATCTAAGTAAACAGTAGTGAGACCTAGCGATCATAAGAGAGAACCCTTGATCAGTTTACAAGCTATTGAAATGTGTCGCCTGCTGCCACGTGATTCTACTTGGCTGAATCTGCACTCTTACCAAACCGAGACTTTCAAGCCAACAAGAAGTTTATGTAGTATTGTATATAATTTGCAACACAAACAGGTCCATACCTGTGTTTATGCTGCACACATACCTCCACCCACCCTTCTTCATCTAACACTGTCAACATGTCTTTCTATTCTTTTCTCCCTCATGTGTTTATCAAGCTTCCCCTTAAACGCATCTCTGCTAGACGCCTCAACTACTCCATGTTGTAGCGTGTTCCATATTCTAATCACTCTCTGGGTAAAGAAGTTTCTCCTGAATTCCCAACTGGATTTATTAGTGACTATCTTATATTTATGGCCCCTAGTTCTGGTCTCTCCCACAAGTGGAAACATCTTTTCTACCTCTAGACTATCAAACCTTTACATAATCTTAAAGACCTGTATCAGACCTCTTAATCTTCTTTTCTAGAGAAAAGGGCCCCAATCTTTGTTCAATCTTTGCTGACAGGTATAGCCTCTCAGTTCTTGTATCAGTCTAGTAAATCTTTTTTGCACCTTCTCCAGTGCCTCGATATTCTTATTATAATATGAAGACTAGCATTGTACACATTACTCCCAAGTGTGGTCTAACCAAGGTTCTATACAAGTTTAACACAACTTCTCTGCTTTTCAATTCTATCCCTCTAGAAGTGAACCCGAGTGCTCTGTTTGATTTTTTTTTAATGGCCTTATTAATCTGTGTCGCTACTTTCAGTGATTTGTGCATTTGTATTCTGAGATCCCTCTGTTCTTTTACCCCATTTAGACATTTATTTTTCAAGGGGTATGTGGCCTCCTTATTCTTCGTACCAAAATGCACCACCTCACACTTGCCTATATTGAAGTTTATTTGCCAATTACACATCTATTCTGTGAGTTTATTAATGTCTTTCTGTATTTTGTCGCAGTCCTCCTCTATTAACTACACCCCCACAAATTTTGAAATGGTGCTTCCGATTCCCGAGTCCAAATGGTTTATGTAAATGGTGAACAACAGTGGTCTTAGCACCAATTCTTTCAATAGCTCTTTCAATAGCTCTGCAGCTGTTGGCTGTGAAGCTTAAACGCTGATTGCAAACTGTCTGCTGAACTTTGCGTGTGGCCCAGTATAATCTGTAATAGTAGAATTCTGACCCTGAGCTCTCCGTTAAAGAGTACAGCTAATCCATTGCCCCGTCGAATGTTCATTGACACAGCTGTCAATCAAGCTCACTAGCGCGGACTGAAGCCCGATTCTTATCTTGGTGACAAGGTGGCAACGGCTACTCTGTAGTTATTTTGAAGCAAAAGCAGCAGATGGCCGTGTCTCTTGGAGATCAAATAGCCATTCACCTACTTGAATTACTTGAAATGTTTGTCCATCTAAATGCCACTGCCTCTTCCAGTGAAGAATGGAGACTTTTGGTAGTCTGCTTAACTGTAACCAAAGGAGAAAGAACTTTCTATAGCGCCTTTCACTACCTCAGACCGTCCCAAAGTGTTTTGCAGCCATTGATGTACTTTTGTAATGTAGTCACCATTGTAACATAGTCCATCCTGGTAGCATGATAAAACATGCTGACTAATGACGGGAATTAATCTCTCTCAATGAGTCTACAGCAAACCCAGACATGAGGTGAAGAAACTGCCCGGGATGGAAACTTTGGGAATCTTGGGTCCATGTCAGCTGTTCCTCCCAAGTATACTGCACTTACCACTTTGTCTCAAATTACTCATTACTCTATCCAAAAATATTATTTTCTGAAAGAAATTTCATTTCAATCTGAATGAATCAGCACCATGTGCTTCCGCCATTTACCTAGGGAGCATGGAGGAGCCTCAGCCCTTGTCCTTGTCCAACAGGTATGAAGTACTTGCTACCTGTATGGATGCAGGGAGGATGTGCAAACTGACTATGGCGCTGTGATACACGAGGCCGTTCAAGTGGGGGGAGTAAAAATGAATGTGGTAGTGGTAGGTGACAGTAAAGTCAAGTGGATAGATTCTGTTCTCTGCAGCTGTGACCGGAAGTTCCGGAGGTTGTGTTACCTACCCAGTCCCAGGGTTAATGATATCTCCTCGCGGGTTGAGAAGAACTTGGAGTGGGAGGGGAAGGATCCAGTTGTCGTGGTCCACGTAGGAACCAATGATATAGGTAGAACCAGGTATGAGGTTATGCTGAGAGAGTTTAAGGAGTTGGGTTCCCAATTAAAAAGCAGAACCTCAAAGGTAATAATCTCTGGATTGTTACCTGAGCTACGTGCAAATTGGCATCGGGACAGTCAGATTAGAGGTTTAAATTCGTGGCTCAAAGAGTGGTGTGGGAAGAAGGGGTTTCAGTCCATACGGCATGGCACCAGTTCTGGGGAAAGCGGGAGCTATTCTGTTGGGATGGGCTCCACTTAAACTAGGGCAGTAGACAGAGCTTTGAACTAATGAAGGGGGTGAGGGAGTGGGAGATTTCAGGAAAGTGTACATTTAAAAGCATCAAGAGAAATGCTAAGGCTCTAGAGCAGAGTAGAGTTTTGGGTAAAAATAAGCAGAGTGGGTCAGGAACGGAAGAGAAAGTAACAAATGTAATAAGGCTTTAGTGACGAAGGTGACATCAGGGAAGAACAAAAATAAGTCAAAGCTAAAGGCACTATATCTGAATGCCAAGCATTTGCAACAAAATAGGTTCATTGCACAGATATAAATTAATAGGTTTGGTCTAATAGCCATTACGGAGCCATGGTTACAAAGTGGCCAAGGTTGGGAACTAAATATTCCAGGATATTGGAAAAGGACGAGGGGTAGCCCTGATAATAAAGGATGGGATAAAAACAGTAGAGAGAAAGGGATAAAGACAGTAGAGAGAAAGGATCTTAGCTCCAAAAAATAAGAAGTTTGGGTGGAACTAAGAAACAGCAAGGGGCAGAAAACATTATTGGGAGCTGTTTATAGGCCCCCAAGCCATAGTTGTAATGTAGGGCAGAGAATAAATCAGGAAATTAGAAACTCATGTAAAGGGTAATAGAGTAATCATGAGGGACTTTAATCAACATCTAGACTGGCCAAACCAGAAGTCACAGACTCAGAATAAAGGGTTGGCCATTTAGGACTGAGATGAGGAGAAATTTTTTTCTCCTCGCGGGTTGAGAAGAACTTGGAGTGGGAGGGGAAGGATCCAGTTGTCGTGGTCCACGTAGGAACCAATGACATAGGTAGAACCAGGTATGAGGTTATGCTGAGAGAGTTTAAGGAGTTGGGATCCCAATTAAAAAGCAGAACCTCAAAGGTAATAATCTCTGGATTGTTACCTGACCTTACCTGTGGTGAATCTTTGTTATTAGCTACTCCAGAGGGCTGTGGAGGCTCAGTCGTTGAGTATATTCAAAAGAAAGACTTGGGATTTATATAGCGCTTTTCACGATCACCGGACGTCTCAATATAGCCAATGAAGTACTTTTGGAGTGATCAGCAACTGAGAGAGGATTAATTAGCAATCTCGTTGTGCGAGGCCCCTTGGGGAAGAGTGACCATAATATGGTGGAATTCTACATTAGGATGGAGAATGAAAAAGTTAATTCAGAGACCATGGTACAGAACTTAAAAGAAGGATAACTTTGACGGTATGTGGAGCCAATTGGCTAGGATAGATTAGCGAATGAAACTTAAAGGGTTGACAGTGGATGGGCAACGGCAGACATTTAGAGACCGCATGGATGAACTACAACAATTGTACATCCCTGTCTGGCGTAAAAATAAAAAAGGGAAGATGGCTCAACCGTGGCTATCAAGGGAAATCAGGGATAGTATTAAAGCCAAGGAAGTGGCATACAAATTGGCCAGAAATAGCAGGAACCCGGGGACTGAGAGAAATTTAGAACTCAGCAGAGGAGGACAAAGGGTTTGATTAGGGCAGGGAAAATAGAGTACGAAAGGAAGCTTGCAGGGAACATTAAAACGGACTGCAAAAGCTTCTATAGATATGTAAAGAGGAAAAGGTTAGAAAAGACAAACGTAGGTCCCCTGCAGTCAGAATCAGGGGAAGTCATAACGGGGAACAAAGAAATGGCAGACCAATTGAACAAGTACTTTGGTTCGGTATTCACTAAGGAGGACACAAACAACCATCCGGATATAAAAGGGGTCAGAGGGTCTAGTAAGAAGGAGGAACTGAGGGAAATCCTTATTAGTCGGGAAATTGTGTTGGGGACATTGATGGGATTGAAGGTCGATAAATCCCCAGAGCCTGATGGTCTGCATCCCAGAGTACTTAAGGAGGTGGCCTTGGAAATAGTGGATGCATTGACAGTCATTTTCCAACATTCCATAGACTCTGGATCAGTTCCTATCGAGTGGAGGGCAGCCAATGTAACCCCGCTTTTTAAAAAAGGAGGGAGAGAGAAAACGGGGAATTATAGACCGGTCAGCCTGACATCGGTAGTGGATAAAATGATGGAATCAATTATTAAGGATGTCATAGCAGCACATTTGGAAAGAGGTGACATGATAGGTCCAAGTCAGCATGGATTTGTGAAAGAGAAATCATGCTTGACAAATCTTCTGGAATTTTTTGAGGATGTTTCCAGTAGAGTCGACAAGGGAGAACCAGTTGATGTGGTGTATTTGGACTTTCAGAAGGCTTTCGACAAGGTCCCACACAAGAGATTAATGTGCAAAGTTAAAGCACATGGGATTGGGGGTAGTGTGCTGACGTGGATTGAGAACTGGTTGGCAGACAGGAAGCAAAGAGTAGGAGTAAATGGGTACTTTTCAGAATGGCAGGCAGTGACTAGTGGGGTACCGCAAGGTTCTGTGCTGGGGCCCCAGCTGTTTATATTGTACATTAATGATTTAGACGAGGGGATTAAATGTAGTATCTCCAAATTTGCGGATGACACTAAGTTGGGTGGCGGTGTGAGCTGCGAGGAGGATGCAATGAGGCTGCAGAGTGACTTGGATAGGTTAGGTGAGTGGGCAAATGCATGGCAGATGAAGTATAATGTGGATAAATCTGAGGTTATCCACTTTGGTGGTAAAAACAGAGAGACAGACTATTATCTGAATGACAGATCAGGAAAAGGGGAGGTGCAACGAGACCTGGGTGTCTTGGTACATCAATCATGCAGGTTGGCATGCAGGTACAGCAGGTGGTTAAGAAAGCAAATGGCATGTTGGCCTTCATAACGAGGGGATTTGAGTACAGGGGCAGGGAGGTGTTACTACAGTTGTATAGAGCCTTGGTGAGGCCACACCTGGAGTATTGTGTACAGTTTTGGTCTCCTAACTTGAGGAAGGACATTCTTGCTATTGAGGGAGTGCAGCGAAGGTTCACCAGACTGATTCCCGGGATGGCGGGACTGACATATCAAGAAAGACTGGATCAACTGGGCTTGTATTCACTGGAGTTCAGAAGAATGAGAGGGGATCTCGAAGAAACGTTTAAAATTCTGCCGGCTTTAGACAGGTTAGATGCAGGAAGAATGTTCCCAATGTTGGGGAAGTCCAGAACCAGGGGTCACAGTCTAAGGATAAGGGGTAAGCCATTTAGGACCGAGATGAGGAGAAACTTCTTCACCCAGAGAGTGGTGAACCTGTGGAATTCGCTACCACAGAAAGTTGTTGAGGCCAGTTCACTAAATATATTCAAAAAGAAGTTAGATGTAGTCCTTACTACTAGGGGGATCAAGGGGTATGGCGAGAAAGTAGGAATGGGGTACTGAAGTTGCATGTTCAGCCATGAACTCATTGAATGGTGGTGCAGGCTTGAAGGGCTGAATGGCCTGCTCCAGCACCTATTTTCTATGTTTCTATTAACTCCCTGATTCCCTTAGAAACTGACCAGGTTACCAATCTCTTTACTGCAGTAGTACCTATCTCACTTGTTAGAGCCATTATATACAATTTTTCTGGATGGTGGTCCACCGTGTGCGTAATTGTCTCGGTTTAAATCAAAGGAATATTCTTAAGGTCTTTCATTCTCTTATCTCCTGGACAGTACACGAATCCTTCCCATGAATAGGTCTTTCATTCTCTTATCTTCTGAATAGGTCTTTTGTTGTGTTATCTCCTGGACAGTCTGTTTTCTACAGTTCCCAGAGCTGTGAGGACAAAGGGACCCTCTCTCCGGTGAATAGATCTTTCGTTCTCTTATCTCCTGGACAGTCTTTTGCACAGTTCCCAGACAAGTGTTTTGCAGCTGTGAGGTGTTAAAACTCATGAGAAAGTCTTTTGACCACACAGTATTTCTGGTCATTAAAAAAAATGGTCAAGCCATGTTTTGGCCATCTTGGAGCAGTTTGTAAGCACGGTTGTTAACAGAAAAATGAGACGTAAAAATGCCGTAGTCTTACACACAACCATCTCAAAGTGCTTTACAGCAAATGAAGTACTTTTTTGAAGAGTAGCTACTGTTGTAATGTAGGAAATGCGGCAACCAATTTTCACACAGCAAGTTCCCACAGCAGCAATGGGAGAATGACCAACTAATCTGTTTTAGTAATGTTGATTTGAGGGATAAATATTGGCCTGGGCATCGGCGATAACTCCCCTGCTCTTCTTCAAAATATCTTTTACGTCCACCTGAGAGGGCAAACGGGGCCTCGGCTTAACGTCTCAACTGAAAGATGGCACCTCCGACGGTGCAGCGCTCCCTCAGTACCATGAGACCGCTGGGTAGGCCACACCTTCATCCAAGCCATATCTTCTGAATGTGTAGATCTGACTTGCGCACTAGTACAAGTACAGAGGTGGCTTCTTGTACTGATTTCTATGATAATGGGGTGTCTCTTAAGTGTGCATTTACAACGAGACACTGGAATGAAGTGGCATGAGACATTCTTGAGGAGAAAGTCTTATTCCACTTTACGTCAGAGTCAGTGAGAGCCATACTTCTTATTTACACTCCAAGTTCGGCATTAGTTAAAAGTTGAGCAGCTTTATATCATCACAAGACTTGCAGCATGTGAATGTACTGTTACAGTAATCTATAATTCCTCACTTGGGGCTGGTGGGTTTTCCATATTCAAGATTGTTATTTATTTTCATTTTCTTTGTTGCTGAGAATTTGGTCCAGAGAGCCTATGTTTCTTCACTCTGCCACATCTGGTGTTCTCCTTTATTCCTTATGAAGCTGTCTAGTGCTGATCTCAAGATGGATGAAGATCAGAGACATGAAAGCAGAAATACAAGCGTGTCACTCCATTAATGCACCATTGCACAACTTGAGCTAATTAACTCGCAACCAAATACCCAACTTGTAACTCCTGCTATTGAAACCACCCTATTTTAACAGTAGTCAGCTGTATGGTGACTCTGCCATATATGTTCTAAGTTCTGGGAGAGAAAAAAGCATTTAAAAATTGTACATGCACGACAGCTGATGCAAAAAATACAACCTTTTCTCTCAGAATTTTGAACACTTACCAGAGGAGACACCATACCAGGAAGTGTTGGTTCATCTGCAGCAGTACAGGTACCAGGATAGGAAGGAGCATTTGGGCTGGCAGTGGCCATGTATTTCATTCACCTCTTTGGGCTTTACACTTGTTTATAATGGTAGGAAAGTGAAGTCAGGAGTCAAAAAAATGGCTTGTGATTGCTATTATATAATAGGACATAAATTTACCTAAACAATCATCTAGAATTCTGGCTGTGACTTGCCTTATCATTTGCCTGATCAATAATTTAGCCCTGAGCATCCATTTTCCTTTAAGATGTTTCTCTAACCCTTTTTCTCTCTTTATTTTGCCTGCTTATATTTTCTTCAATCTTCTCAATATTTTTACATTTACTTTTTGTTCCATTTCTAGGCTAATGCCCTTCCTCTCTGATAGTGTAGCTTAATATCCATTTGGGTAAGAAATTGGATCCTCCAATATAAGAGATCAGCTGTGGAAAAATAATACACAACCAAAATACTTATGATATTTCTTCTCTGTATATAATATGATATGACATGACATTAAGATTTCTCTTTCTTGTATGTAGATGTAAAATAATTCATCGTTAGAGATTCTCTGCTAATCCAGGACTCTAGAATGTTGTACCAATATGAAACACTTCATTTGGGGCAATGCAAGCTGGCTGCACAGAATTATATTACCTACATGTACTGCTTTATTGTTACATTCCCTAGAGCTCTGCACATGCAAGCTTGAATGCACAATCTGTATGCTGATGTTGTCTGGACATATGTTCTATGTTTGCTTCAATGCTCTCAGACTCTGTCCTAATGAAATGAATTCATCATTTTGCTCTAATTTTCATTGTTTGTACTCTGTAAAACTGACAAGATTGAGATAATCTGTTTGATGCTTTTGTAGCCAATTTGATTGTTCAGGCTGGCAAATAGTGGCTTTCTTTCTACACCAGAGGGTCTACAATGGGGTGATTTTGTACTATTGTCATGCTTTCTACAAACATACTGATGCAGACTACGAACACTATGAGATCTCTTCCAGGTGGTTTTGCATCTAAATCATAAGACTGAGCCAACATAAGCTCAGTAGAGTAAGGCATGTGGTATAACTGGGCATCAGTGATGGATGCCAAAATAAAATAAATCTTATAAACAGTTATGAAAAATACATATAGAAGTGTGAATGTATATCACACAGTCCTTTTGTGTATGAAGATTATGTTAGAATAAATTATTATATATTTTAAAATCAAAAATCTGAGTGTGCTACCTCGTAGGGCACAATGTTAAATGATTATTACAGAATGACAGCATGTCTCTAAAGGTCAGAAGAGAGGTAGTGAAGTTAAGAGTTTCAACTTCATGAAACAGTAATCAGTGAAGTATTCCCACAACTCCCAGCCTGTACACCAGCTTCTCAGCTGTTTTCCATATCCAGTCACTAATACATGCCATTTCACAAATAAGGCCACAGAAAATTACACCCACTCTCATGATACTAAAAAAGATGTTAATTTTTTTTCTCTCTCACCCTGTAGAAATATTTACGAAAAGTAAACCACAACTAGGAAGCAAGAGGTGCAAACGTATTGTGTTGTTTCATCACTGCTTGTTACTTTTCTCTGTTCTCTGTATGCAGAGTGGTACTTACTACTTTGTGACCTTTTGGAAATACTATTCATGCAGAAGAACAATCTGAATTAAAGCTTATCTTAATTTTGTGCATAAATCTCAAGTACAAAGGGAAAAAAATTGTGTTCCGACTAAAGCCTACAAATGATGCTGTGATTTAACTATCGACATGTTCACATGAAATTACTTTGCAAGTTTAGCAGAAGCGTTCACACACTAATATAACCTGCATTAAAATAGTAGAAAAAGTAGGTCCATACTTGCTTTAAAAGTTTGTATATTGCATAGCATAAATTATAACCTCGTATTCCTCAGGTTTTTATAAAGGATAAATAAATACCTGAATTTTTACTTTTTTTGCTGAAGAACCAAGTACAGTCATTTGACTATAAACGGACTACATTTTTATAAATAATAAATGATGCTTTTATGTTATTTCACATTAATAGATAGAATCATAGAATGATACAGCACAGAATGAAGCTATTCGATCCATCGTGCCTGTGCCAGCTCTTTAGTAGAGCTATCCGATTACTCACATTCTCCTGCTCTTTCCCCATAGCCCTGTAAAATTTTTCCCTTCAAGTATTTATCTGTTTCCCGTTTGAATGATACTTTTGAATCTGCTTCCACCACCCTTTCAGGTAGTGCATTCCAGAATTTAGCTCGCAGTGTAAAAAAAAATGTTCTTTATGTTTTCAATGCTCAGTTCGGGTTCCACCAGGACACTCGGCTCCAGACCTCATTACAGCCTTGGTCCAAACATGGATAAAAGAGCTGAATTCCAGAGGTAAGGTGAGAGTGATTACCCATGACATCAAGGCAGCATTTGACCGTGTGTGGCATCAAGGTGCCCGAGTAAAATTGAAGTCAATGGGAATTGGGGAAAACTCTCTATTGGCTGGGGTATTACCTAGCACAAAGTAAAGTGGTTGTTGGTCAATCATCTCAGCCCCAGGACATCGCTACAGGAGTTCCTCAGGGCAGTGTCCTAGACCCAACCATCTTCAGCTGCTTCATCAGTGACCTTTCTTCCATCATAAGATCAGAAGTGGGGATGTTCACTGATGACTGCACAGTGTTCACAACTCCTCAGATAATGAAGCAATCCATGCCCACATGCAGCAAGACCTGGACGACATACAGGCTTGTGCTGATAAGTGGCAAGTAACATTCACGCCACACAAGTGCCAGGCAATGACTGTCTCCAACAAGCGAGAGTCTAACCACCACCCCTTGGCTTTCAATGGTATTATCAACGCTGAATCCCACCCATCAACAGCCTGGGGTCACCATTGACCAGAAACTTAACTGGACCAGCCACATAAATACTGTGACTTCAAGAGCAGGTCAGAGGCTGGGTATTCTGCAGCGAGTGTCTCACTTCCTCATAGCCCTTCCTCCATCTACAAGGCACAAGTCAGGATTGTGATGGAATACTCTCCACTTGCTTGGATGAGTGCAGCTCCAACAATAGTCAAGAACCTTGACACCATCCAGGACAAAGCATCCCACTTGATTGGCACTCCATCCAGCACCTTACACTCATTCCTTCCACCACCGGCACTCCGTGATAGCAGCAACTCACCATGGCTTCTTTGACAGCAGCCCCCCCCCCCCCCCCCCCAAACCTGCGACTGCTATCACCTAGAAGGATAAGGGCAGCAGGTGCATGGGAACACCGTCACCTCCAAGATCCCCTCCAGGTTACACACCATCCTGACTTGGAAATATATCGGCTGTTCCTTCATCGTTGCTGGGTCAATATTCTTGAACTCCCTCCCTAACAGCACTATGGGAGCACCTTCACCGCCAGACTGCAGCGGTTCAAGAAGGTGGTTTAGCACCACCTTCTCAACAGCAATTCGGGATGGGCAATAAATGCTGGCCTTGCCAGCGATGCCCACATCCCAGGAACGAACAAAAATAAATATTGCCACTGGTTCTTTTGCCAATCACCTTAAACCCGTGTCCCCTGGTTACGGACCCTTCTGCAATTGGAAACCGTTTCCTTCTATCTCATCTACATAAACCATTCATGATTTGGAACACCACTATCAGATCTTCTCTTAACCTCTGCTCTAAGGAGAACAACCCAACTTTTTTAGTTTCTCCATATAACTAAAGTCCTCCCGTCCCTGGCACCATTCTAGACAATTTCTTCCGCATCCTCTCCAAGGCCTTGACATCATTCCTAAAGTGTGGTGCCCAGTTTGAACACAATACTCCAGCTGAGGCCTAACAATTGTTTTATTAATGTTTAGCATAACTTCTTTGCTGTTGTACTCAATTCCACTATTAAAACCAAGGACCGCATATGCTTTTTTTTAAACAGCCTTCAGATCATGCAATAAATTAAGGAAACACGGGAAAATAAATCCTGTTATCGTCACCTACAATTATCATGTGCTGTTGTTACTCAGAAACAAAAGATCTGTAACAGCTGAGAAAGTACTTTTATCTTGGAGGTCTCTGGTTGGTAATCTGGTGGAGTGCATCAGCTGCCCATTGCAGAACCCACCCGATTCCCGATTTCCTTACTGTGATTTCAGTGGGAGACAGATTGGACGGATTCTATAATGGTTGGGTGATCTGCTTTGTCAGATTACCGCCCAGGCAGTGAAGATGAAAATCTAGCCTATTGTCTGCACGGTTATCAGAGATCCACTCTAAACGATATGTGGAATCCCTGGGCTATCTTATTAACTATCTTTGAAATAAGACAGTTCACTCGAACACTGGCTTTCATTTGACTTTGTGAAAGCACATAGGTCTGAAACAGGGACAGCTCATCAATAGAAATGGCATCTCTGCCCTTCAAAATTATTAAATGTGAAACTACCTGATGTTTATTGTACAATAAAACAAATCTAATAGAAAAGGTCCAGAAATACAGCAGGTGACGCTTCATGAAAGAAGACTAGGAATCCAATTGCATGACAGTTTCTCAAAATATGGAACTTAATTTTTTTTTAATAATCTATTTTTTACAATCTCCTACAAAGTGTTGCCTTCCAAAGTGACTCTTCCTCTGTTGAAACTAATAATGTATTAACAATGCTGCATGCCTGTATGTGCACAATAGACACTTATCTATGCACTTTAATGCAAGATATGTGTCAGCCTGTAGAAAAAGAAATCACATCCGTGTGTGTTACATGTGCAAATGGTTCTGATTTGGGTGCGTTTGTACGTGGAAGTTGTGTTAGTAAATAGAGAGATTTTTTTTTTAAATCTTCAAGCACTGATAAAGTTAGTGGTGAACTGTGTAATTAAAGTGTGGAATTTTAATGCAAGATTACTTGGGGACAATCTTGCACAGTAAAGATTTTGCAGCATGTTGCATTATGAATAAATGTGTGTGTAACATCACATTGGAGCCTGGTGAAGTTTGTTCAGCTCTTTTATTAAAGGGACGGTGTTAATTGTGGTTGATGTATGAATAGAAATCAGGTGAAGAAGAAGAGGAGGAGGAAGAGGCAAAAGAGACAAAACCTGATCCACTTCACCAGCTGATTCTACACTTTAGCCGTACTGCACTGACTGAGAAAAGGTGGGATTTACATAATACTTTGTGCAGTTTAGCTCGAAGAATTACTTGCAGTTTTTGTTAAAGTGTTGCACTAAGTCAGGGGGTGGCGTCAGAGAAAGAGGGTAAGTTAGCACGCTGTCCTTTCACCTCGGCTCTGATGGACTGTTTCAGGGGTCCTTTGTGTAGGAGCTTTTGGCAATCTCAGTTCACTTCCTAGTGAGTGTGGGTCCACAACAGAGCTATGGAGCAAAATTTGCAGCCTCACTCAAAACAAAACACAAGGGGAGAGAAATTCGCTCGTGCCTCTGTTGCGGCGTTGTCCCGGGCGGAGCGGTAAAATTTTGTGTTGGCAAATGGATTGCATCTGCCACTGCAAAATTCATCAGCTGGGCCCTGAGTTTGGAGCGGAGCGCTAGGGGAGGTGTTGCATACCTCTTTTAGGGCGCTAGGCTGGCTGAGTAAGTGAAAATCCCGAGCTAAAGAGCCGGCCTCAGGGCGACCTAAAACGAAATCTGGAGAAAAAAACCCACCTAAAACCTTCCTAATAAAACGCAACCAAAAAAAAAATCAATCACCCATACCTCAGGGCGACATTACTTACCTCACCGTGGCCGCTACAGCTTGGAAGATCAGCTTCTACAGTCGTTCCCACCAGGGAGTGCTACAGGTCGGGCGTGATCCAAATATCGAGCCGGTGTCGCAACCAGGGACGTTGCACAGTAGCTCGCCACTTCCGGGAGGTAATGCTCCGCGCCCCGCTCAAAACTGGCATTGAATGTCCCGGCGGGACACTGGAAGCTGGCTGCCTTTGCCGCCTCATTCGGGCGTTAACAGGACCGGCAGAAGACCAAAAATCCAGCCCAAGGATTATTGGTGAGGAAAGTCAAAATCTCATCCGAATGCAGTCGGGGTGCTGTTTTCAGCTTGGGGTTAAGACATATTGTTGGGATAGAGCATTAGCAGATTTACTCGGCATCTAATTGTGGTAGATCTGATCTGCGAGTGCTAGCGCAGGGTGTCTAAAATGGAAATTTCCAGCACCAGCATCTTGATGAGTAAATACTGCACCAGCTCCAGATATAATGGCCACATTTTTGAAATGCAAAAAATAGAATTGCAGGTTGGAGATATGCAAAAGTTCTCAGATCTTTCAATATTGGTCAGTTCACGCATGGAGAAATATTCTGCATAGAATATACAGCACAGAAACAGGCCATTCGGCCCAACTAGTCTGTGCTGGTGTTTATAGTCCACACGAGTTTCCTCCTATTCCAGCTACCTCATCTCAGCCTTTCAGTATTTCTTTCTATTCCCTTTTCTTTGAAAGCATCGAAGCTATTTCCCTCAACACTTCCTGCGGCAGCAAATTCCACATTCTAACCACTCTGCATAAAATAATTCCTCCTCATTTCCATAATGGATTTATTGATGATAACCTGTATTGTTAGCCCCAGTTTTGGATTCTTCCATAAGTGGAAACATTCTCTCCACATCTACCCTGTCCAGCCCATTCATAATTTTAAAGATCTGTACCAGGTCTCCTCCAAGTTTTCTATTTTCTAAAAACTAATAGAAGGGAAGATAGAGTATGAAAGTAAACTAGCACGAAATAGAAAATCAGATTTCTACAAGTACATAAAAAGGAAAAGAGTGGCTAAAGTAAATGTTGGTCCCCTAGAGGATGAGACTGGGGAATTAATAATGGAGAACAGGGAAATGGCAGAGATGTTGAACAAATATTTTGTATCGGTCTTCATGGTAGAAAACACTAAAAACGTCCCAATAGTGGATAATCATGGGGCTATAGGGAGAGAGAAATACAATCACTTTCACTAATGAAGTAGTATTCGGTAAAATAATGGGACTAAAGGCGGACAAGTCCCCTGGACTTGATGGCTTTCATCCTAGGGTTTTAAAAAAAACGGCTGCAGAGATAGTGGATGCATTGCTTGTAATCTACCAAAGTTCCCTGGATTCTGGGGTGGTCCCAGCGGATTGGAAAACTGCAAATGTAAAGCCCCTATTTAAAAAAAGGAGGCAGATAAAAAGCAGGAAACTATAGACCAGTTAGCCTAACACCTGTCATCAGGGAAAATGCTGGAGTCCATTATTAAGGAAGCAGGGACATTTGGAACAGCATAATTCAATCAAGTAGAGTCAGCATTGTTTTAAGACCATAAGAAATAGGAGCATGAGTAGGCCATTTGGCTCCTCGAGCCTGCTCCGCCATTCAATAAGATCATAGCTCATCTGATCATGGACTCAGCCCCACTTCCCTGCCCGTTTCCCATAACCCTTTACTACCTTATCGCTCAAAAATCTGTCTATCTCCGCCTTAAATATATTCAATGACCCAGCCTCCACAGCTCTCTTGGACAGAGAATTCCATAGATTTACAACCCTCAGAAGAAATTACTCCTCATCTCAGTTTCAAATGGGTGGCCCCTTATTTTAAGACTACAACCCCTATGTTTATGAAAGGGAAATCATGTTTGACAAATTTGCTGGAGTTCTTTGAGGATGTAACGAGCAGGGTGGATAAGGGAACCAGTGGATGCGGTGTATTTGGATTACCACAAGGCATCGATAAGGTGCCACATAAAAGGTTACTGCACAAGATAAAAGTTCACGGGGTTGGGGGTAATATATTTACATGGATTGAGGATTGGCTAACTAACAGAAAACAGAGTTGGAATAAAAGGATAATTTTCCGGTTGGCAAACGGTGACTAGTGGGGTGCCGCAGGGATCAGTGCTGGGTCCTCAACTATTTACAATCTATATTAATGACTTGGATGAAGTTTGTTGATGATACAAAGATGGTGGGAAAGCAAATTGTGAGGAGGACACAAAAAATCTGCAAAGGGATATAGACAGGCTAAGTGAGTGGGCAAAAATTTGGCGGATGGAG